>NW_022108124.1:1159945-1235951 GCF_000313985.2 Echinops telfairi | reverse complement strand
CCCCCCCACCTTGTTGTAACACAGAATTAAGGTGCTAAAAAAGATGGACAAAATTGAGTAAGACAGTTTGAATTAAAAATAAGCAAGAAGATGAGGCAAAGGCTATTTCTCAGAAGGTCCTAGGCAGACATTGCTCACTCGATTACCCAGATCTTTTCTAAGAACAGCGATGGGAGCCATTTCTGTTCCGTCTCATGATCCAGGTTGCTGTTCTTTGTTTCAAAATTGGTTTGTTTTTTGTTTTTAAGGATGTACCGGAGATTATGGCTGACAATGTCCCCTCTTTTCACTGGGGGCTAGTCATAGAGCTTAATATGTGCCTCAGCTTTTAGAAATACACACGCTCACATGGCGCGAGCATCTTCCTCACTTCCTCGGGCAATGAAAACCATGGCCCTCTCTGACCTGTCCAAAGGTAAGTAATGCACAAACAATTCGAACTTTACTCTGAAGCTTTTTACTCACACACATTTAGAAGAGTGTTTTCAAGCAGGGCAGATATAATGCCCCCAGGAAAATAGAATTTAGGGTACCTGCACAATGAAAGGCAAGTCAGAAAATGCTAACCTCAATGTGGCCCCCTTTTAAAGATGATTGATCTTTTAAAATATCCTCCAACAATTCCCCCACTCACCCAAATAAACATTTGGGAAACGAGTGTAAAAAATCAGAACCAATCTGTTCCAGTATCTTTACATGTGCTTGAGGGTCTTTAATAAACTATATTTCATATCTACATACTAGCACTGGCTCCCTGTAGGGTCATAACACGATAGCTCACTCAGAGGAGGTGCTCAATACATTTGTTAGTATTACTTGACATGTGTGTGTCCATTTGCATTAGAGCCCCCAAGGAAAGGATTTCTATATTTCGAGATGATGAGAAATATTTATTTCTACCTGCTTTGAATGACATTCTCACTTCTAATCTATAATCAAATATATTTCTTGTTGATCAAGAAACCGAGGTTTTCTTTGAATCCAGTGAGAACTGCACCTTGGATAAATTTAAGGCCATCCCTTTTGCCACTTGCTTTCCTGTTCTCACTGCCCCGTCTATGCCCTCTTGGTCATTAAGTATTTAGATCTTCCGCCAGGGAAGAAAGACAGAGCCACAGACGCAGGGTGTGGCAGAGAGGAAGGACTGGGAGCTGGGACCCAGGAAAGCCTTCAGCTTTGACTGCTTCCCTTCACCTGTTCAACAGGTGGGCCCCAGGTGAGCGCCAGACTCCAGGGTTCGGCAGGGGAGCCGTGCTCCTTTGTTTGATCACCAGTTGGGTTCTCTGTTTGTTTTTCTGGTTTCGTTTCCTGTCCTGTTCATTAGTCAGTTCGTTCGTCCTTGTTTGTTTCTGCAGGTTACCTCACTCCTGAGCACCGGAAGGTTAATAGCCTTTGTTTCTCATAATCTGCTCCAAGGCGGTGGCCTGGAGCGGTTAGACACATATGCACATGTGATGTCTACAAGAAGGTGAAAGATGTACCTGGTGAGAACAGCCCATTGGGATAAACGGCCAAATCCTTGGTTAGGAGACAATTCTCCATGAGCCTTGCATGTTTGAGAAGAAAATCCTGGGTGTAGGAAGTTTGCATTCTCAAATGCTAGCTTGGCTTTGTTTGGTTCGCTTGCTTATTTAACTTATTGATACAACTTTCTGTTTGCCAGGTGGATGTATACCTGTGGAGTTTCAGAGACTTGAACGTGAAAACCCAGAGGTGTGCGAAAGTGCTGCCAGGAACAAGCCTTGGAACAAACTGCAGAGCAAGTGAGGGGGAGAGCGAGAGAGGAGAAAGAGAGAGAGATGAGATTTGTGTGATAGTCTTTGTCCGTGGTAAGAACCAGAGTTTATTAGGTGATCACTGAGAGAGTGTTGGAATGAAGGAGAAGAATTAGATGCATTTGCAGTTTCATTCCATCTTTTCTAGCATGCATTTAAATTTCATATGAACAGACCCATGGTGCACAAATCACAATTTTGGCAAAAGAATCTTCATTATGATAGACCCTCCCTAATTTGTAATTTTTCAAAATTAAGTATCATTTGAATAGATCAGTCTGAGGGAAAAAGCAAATTTGTAATTTTGAATATAAAAATTAGAGCACTTGTGAGCTTACTGAAAATGGCTTTCAAGCACGTCCCATGAATAGCATTTCAAATTATCCTGGTTATAGGAATCATCTGAAGAAAAGGTACAACAATCCCCCCTTCTGGAGAGTCTCAGGGAGGTCTGGGCTGAGGTCTAGAGAGCTATCCACTTAACAGGTGCACCTCAGGTGATTTTCCATCAGACACGTTTTAGGAACCTTGCTTAGAAGCACCAAATGAGGCTGCATAATCATCTTCATTCTGTTCCTATTACTTAGGAACGTATTATAATGTACTGATGGTATCTGAAAGAAACAATTCAATCCAAGAAGCAAGCATTTCTTCATCGCTTCACTGTGCAATAGCCACCCTAGGCATTGAGGACTTAGCAGTAAGTAATCGGATGGTGAAACAACAGTTATGAACTCAGTAATTGGGAAGGACTTGAATGAAATTTTACTATCTTATTTGTCCATTTTACAGATCTGAGTCTCTACTCAATGTCAGACACAGAACTAGGTGCTGGCATTTCATGGAAGATAGCCCATCTCCCCTATCCTCTAGGAGAAAGGTGGAGAGTTCAAGTAAGCAGCCAATAATATAGGCTTCGCCTTCTTTCATGGAGGAACGCTCAGGTACTGGAGAAACATTAAGGACGGGTCCCTAACCCAGTTTAAGGGATGTGTGTGGATAGGAGTGATAAGGACTTAATGGACGAAGTTAACCAGGTGAGGCAAGCAGCAAGAGTGTTACTAGCAAAAGGCCTGGCATGTGCAAAGTCATGGGAGTCAGAGACCTATGCATTTCGTAGGCCAAATTGTTGACAAAGATTATAAACCAACCAGTTGCTGTTGAGTTGATTCTGAGTTGAGTGGCAACCTCGTATGGGTCAGAGTAGAACTGTGCTGCACGGGGTTTTCAGTGGCTGACTTTTCAGAGGTAGTTCACCTAGCCTTTCTTTCAAGGTGCCTCTGGGCCAACTCGAAGCAACAGCCTTGAAGTAAACATGTTCATGGTACTACATACGGACTTCCCAATAAGATCAGAGCCCCAATATCCCCCCGTTTAGGAATACTGATAGACAACATCATTCTACTATTCAATATTAGCCTACTGGGAGGGGACCAACATGTGCCTACTGGGGGAGGGGGCAAATTTTGGCTTATCCAAAAAAACATTATCAATACCCTTGTATGTTCGGATTTAAATTAATAGGTGAATTTGTTGCCACATCATTGATTTGAAGAAAATACATCTGAGGTAATTGATTTCAAGGCGAAGAGAAGAGGAGAAAAAGAGAGATGGATAAAGAGAAGAAAATGTAAACCATATCCTTTCACACCTCCAGAATTTGGATCGGTTGACTATTTTTCTGCTTCTGTGATTTCAATGTAGTATAAAGTAAAATTTTCCCATAATCAGCAAGAATCTGATTAATGTATGTTTCCACATCTTCTCATTTTGTTGCTTAACAAATTGTTTTCTTTTATATTTAGCAAATCTATTTAGACGTGTTTCACCAATAAAATCAGGATCCACTTTCACTTCTTATCTGCCCTTGCTTCCTCAATATTGCAGCTCTAAATCATGTATGGTTTTATTTGGAACAAAGGCAAGGAAATGCTTGGCTTAGAAATAACTCTAGAATATAGTCTATCAAAACTCCAAGAAATTATGAAAAATCCAATGTTGTTATAATTGGTTTCCTGTTTTACAGCCGATTTAGGTAATGTAAAAGGAGCCTTGGTGCACAGCAGTAGGGCGCATTAGCTGGTAGCTAATAGGCTGGCAGTTTGAACCCATCAGCTTCTCTACCTGAGAAAGAGGTGGCAGTCTGAGCCTATAAAACTTGCAGCCTTAGAACCCCTTTGGAGCAGTTCTACCCTGTCCTTTGAGTGACAAAGAGTCAGCATCGGTGGACAGCAGCAGGTTTGGTTGTGGATGGGGGCAATATAACTTTTTAATATTGAGATAAAAGTGTTTATGAATCAAATATTTTCACATATGAAGGGCATACATTTTAAGTTTGTGATTCTTAGCTACAAAATGTATCTATGGATAGCGGTCTACTCAGCTACATAAACTTTACCATAAATTACCCTTTGGAAATTAGAAATTAGAGTCAGATAGTCAGGTTTCCCCAGGAAACTTCCACAAGAAAGCTATTAAAAGAATGATATACTTTTATATTAATGTCAGTCAACAACATCATGTTACCTCCTTTATTGAAATCAGAAATAATTCTTGTTGCAAGGATTATTAACAGAAAATAACAGTAATAAAACACTTGGGCTTTTCAATAAATCAGACATTTATTGAAATACTGCAGTCAAGAAACAAGATCAATAAACATTGCTTGAGCCCAGTAACTGTTAAAAAGTCCTGTATTCTCTAGGATCTTATCATCCTATTTAATGATGAAATTAATGCATTGGAAGATGTAGAAGATATGTAAGATATGAGGCTGTCTTTAAAGTGCAAGGAACCTGGTTGAGAAGATCAATCCAACACACATGGCACCATCAAACAAAAATAAGTTGAGCATGTGAATCTTTTGGCTCTTTTGACTTTGGCTATTGATGAGTAGATCAATAAGAGTAGAAATCTCAGATGTGGAACTGGTTTTTAAAATATCTTGAAATTGTATTTTAATTACTTATTAGCAGTAGAGAGTCATGCTGGGTTCCAGGTAGGACATGATACAGAGTAATTGCAAATTAGGAAGATATTTAGGGTTTTACTTTCCCAAACCCCACACCTACAAGTTGGAATGGATTCGAGTGCAGTGCGTTTGGGTTGGTTTCCTCACTCATTTGGCAGCTAAGTAATGGTATAAATTATGTATCTCTGAAGTTGTCATCTGACCTAACTAATGGACAGTGAAATGTAACATGCAGTCACCATTCCCTGCCTTAAAGTAGTGCAAGATTTTATACCTGGATTCACTAACAGATGGTGAAGCCACCAAATCATGGGTGTAAAGCATCCATACAAGCTATGACAGCCCTATATTGTAGACAGATCCATTTACTCTATAAAGATGGCTACAACTAGGACTAGTAGCCCCAAACAGGAAGACTGCTTGTTTCTATAATTCATCTGTTCTTTTTTTTTTAAAAGGTGGTGAGTATCTTAAAGGTGTCTCAGTCCTCCCTAATGTCTGTGCCATGTCGTTGTTGTTAGGTGTGCTCAAGTTAGTTTTGACTCAACAAGACTCTGAACAACAGAGATGGACTGCCTAATCCTTTCCAGGCTCGCAGTTGTTATGTTGGAACCATTGGAGCACCACTGTGTCAGTCCATCTCCTTCGGGGTCTTTCTCCTTTTCGCTGACCTCCACTTCCCCAAGCATGAAGTTCTTGCCCAGGTATTGGCCCCTCCTGATGAAAAGTAAGTGGGGTGAAGTCTCACCGTCCTCAATCAATTCTAAGGAGCATTCTAGCTGTACTTCTGAAAATATTGTTTATTTTTCTGGAAGTCTGAAGTACTTTGAATATTCTGTGCCAACACCGCAATTCAAATGCATCAGTTTTCTGCAGTCTTCCATATAGTTGTTGTTAAACTCTCATGTGGATGGGAGGCGACAGAACACCATGGTTTGGGTGAGGTGCACCTTAATTCTCATAATGACATCCTTGCGCTTCAATACTTATGCAGCAAATTTTCCCGATGCAATAATACACCATTTGCTATTGTGACTGCTCTTGATTGTGGATCCAAGCAAAACGACAACTTCAATGTGTTCTCCGTTTATCACGGCGTTTTCTCTTGGTTTAGTTGTGAGGATGTTTGTTTTCTTTAAAATGAGTTGGAAGCCATACTGGAGGCTGTAGTCTTTAATTTTCATCAGCAAGTTCTCTTCATTTTCAGCAAGCAAGGTTATGTCCCCTGTGTATCTCAGGCTGTTCGTAAGCCTTCCTCCAATCTTGGTTCCCTATTTTTATTATTCCCTATTCTCCATCTTCTCAGATTATTTGCTCAGCATGCAGAGTAAATAAGTATAGTGAAAGGATACATCCCTGATACACCTCTTTCCTGATTTTAAACCACGAAATATATTCTCTTGTTCCGTTCAAATTACTTCCTCTTGGTCTATGTACAAGTTCCACATGAGCACAATGAAGTGTACTAAAATTCTCATGCTTTGCAATGTTATGCGTAGTTTTCTATGATCCACATAATCAAATGCTTTTGTATAGCCAATAAAACACTAGCAAACATCTTTCTGGCTTGCTCTGCTTTTAACCAAAATCCATATGACATCAGCAATGTCATCTCTTGTTCCACATTCTCTTCTAAATCTGGCATGAATTTCTGGAACTTCCCTATAGATAATTTGTTGGAAAATTTTGAACAAAATTTTACTTGCATGTGATATTTATTTGCTTGCTTTCTGTATTCTGTTGGGTCACCCTTCTTTGGAATAGGTACAAATATGGATCTCTTCATGTTTGATGTTCTTAATGTCATCCTATAACTCATCAGCTCTTCAGTCATTAATGCTCTGTGTGTCAAATCTATTCTTGAAATGTTTTCTAAATTCAGGTGAGATATGCTCAGGTTGTATTTTGGCCTCATGGCCGAGTTTTAATTTTCTTCAGCTTCAACCTGAACTTTTATATGAACAATTAATAATCTGAGCTACAGTCAGCCTTGTTTTGACTGCTGGTATTGAGCATAGTCTTTTCCCACAGAAGCAGTCCATTTGGTTCCTGTGTACTCTACATGACAAAGTCCATGTGTGTACTTTCCACTTATGTTGTTTGAAAAAGGTATCTGTGATGAAGAAGTCATTGGTCTTGCAAAATTCTAACTTGTGACCTTCAGCTTGGTTCATATTATTAAGGCCATTATTTTCCATCTACTGTTTATTCCTCCTTATTCCCAACTTTCAACTTCTAATCCCCAATAATTATCTGTGCATCTTCATTGTATGTTTAATCTCTTTCAGACTGAAGATGATGGTACAAATCTTCAATTTCCTTATTATTGGAGGATGCCCAGGGCAGGCATCACTAATTAATGACAGAGCTTTTCCTTGCTCTGATCCCAGAGCCTCATGATACATCTTATATGTTATCCAGTATGGGAAGAACTAGAGGAAATTATGCTAAGTGAAGTAAGCCAAGCACAAAAGGAGAAGTACAACATGAGCCCACTGAGGTAAGCTAAAAAAACCCAAAAGGGACATAGGGAAGAAGCTACTGTATACATACATCCCTAGGGTGAGGTCCAGGTAATATGGCAGGGGCCAGACTACACCCAGGGATACATATGGTAGCCAACTAAAAAGGAGGTGGGGGGGGCGGCGGGGGGGAAAGACACGGGTAGCCAGGGGGAACAGGGCACTAACTCACCCAAGGGGAGGGTGTTGCTTATCTTTCCACAGGGAAAAAGGAACCAGACCAACCTGGTGCTCCAAGACAAGCATGCAACACACTGGCATGAAGCAGGGAACCCAACAGAGAGGCCTGAGGGACCAGCCTCATTATCAAATAAGTGGACAGCACACCCCTCCTCCCAGAAGAATTCATTTCAGAGGACGACACTGAAGCTACAGCTCAAGGAGAGGGCATGTCTGATAAGAGCACACAGGAGCAAATGAGGGGGGAGGAAAAAAGAGTGAAACACATCCTGGCCCACCAAATGCTGAGGACAATATTTTTGCACAGAGCAGCCAATGCACAGAGAAGACCATAGGACCTGCCCCACCACAAGACACGATGTTCCTCACTGACCCATAGCACCACAGGGGCCAACACTGAGGACATATGGCAGGAATTTTCCCACACTGAGGTGAGATGCTGTGGGCATACAACTGAGCAGCAAGGGGAGCAGAGCAATGAAGTCCCAGGGAATACCAAAAATAGACTGTGGGGCCAGGGTGTGGCGCTCCATCAGACTGGACTGGAAAACACTCGTAAAGGATAACAAATGGACCTTGAACTATTTATAGGCTTTTCTTTTTATGCCGTTGCCTTTTTGTTGTTGTTGTTGCTGTAGCTATTGTTTTATTTTCTATTGTTTCTTTGTTGTGCTCGGTCTTGTGTTGTGCATATTGTTGTCACTGCATGTCTATTGCGATGGGATGGGCAGGATAATCAAGCCGGAAGAGAGAACAATGGGACGGGATGTCAGTTCTGGAGGGGCCATGGGAGAGGGGGAGGCAGGGGAAAGGAAGTGGGTGTTAACAAACTCAGGGACAAGGGAACAACAAGTGACAGAAAATCAATGGTGAGGAGGGTGGTGTAGGAGGTCTGGTAGGGTTTCATCAAGGGCAATGTAACTGAGACAAACTACTGAAACCCAAATGAAGGCTGAACATGATAGTGGGACAAGAGGAAAGTAAAAATAAGTAGAGGAAAGAACTAGGATGCAAAGGGCATTTATAGAGATCTAAATATAGGCAGGTATATATGTAAATATATTTATATACGAAGATGGGGAAATAGATCTATGTGCATATATTTATAGATTTAGTATTAAGGAAGCAGATGGATATTGGGCCTCTACTCAAGTACTTCCTCAATGCAACAACACTTTGTCCTAATAATCCAGCACTCTGAGATCCTCATCTTCCCAACATGATCTCTGAAGACAAGCAGGTGTATAAGCAAATGTGGTGAAGAAAGCTGATGGTGCCTGGCTATCAAAAGATATAGTATCTTGAGTCTTAAAGGCTCGAAGATAAATAAGCAGCCATCTAACTGAGAAACAACAAAGCCCACATGGAAGAAGCACACCAGCCTGAGTGACCATGAGGTGTCGATTGGATCAGGTATCAGGCATCAAAGACTCAGAGCAAAAAAATCACAATGTGAATGAGGGGGGTGGGCAGAGTGCAGAGCGGAGGCCCAAAGCCAATCTTTAAGCAATTGGACATCCCCTTATAGAAGGGTCATGAGGAGATGATGGGCCAGTCAGGGTGCAGTAGAGCACCAATGAAACGTACAGATTTCCTCTACTTCTTTAATGTTCCCTCCCTACCACTATCATGACCATAATTCTACCTTACCAATCTGGATAGACCAGAGCATGTACATGGGCACAGATAAGAGCTGGAAACACAGGGAATATAGGACAGATAAACTCCTCAGGACCAATATTGAGAGTAGCCATGCCAGGAGGTTAAGGGGAGAAGGGGAGAACTGATCACAATGAACTACTATAACTCCTTCCCAGGGGGATGGACAAGGGGGTAAAGGGATACATTGGACAGTGCAAGATATAAAATAACAATAATAATTTATAAATTATCAAGGGTTCATGAGGGAGTGAGGCAGAGGGAAGGAGGGAGGGGGGAAATGAGCTGATACCAAGGGCTCAAGTAGAAAGAAAATGCTTTGAAAACAATGATGGCAACAAATGTACAAATTTGCTTGACCCGATGGATGGATGGGTTGTGATAAGAGTTGTATGAGCCCCTAATAAAATGATGGTTAAAAAAAAAACAAAGCTCTCCAGTAAGCCAATACCAATTGGTTGTAGTTGGTCCTGGAAAACAAATGGTTTGCTCTTCTGCACTAAATTAAATGCCTAAATTCATGCTAACCAATTCACCCAATTAGTTGTGCCGATTTACCACAAAAATATTTTGTTCCTTTGTTTTTTTAACCTCAATATCTTTATGTTTCTTTATCATTTCACATTAAAAGAAAAACCAGGGCAGTTTTCAAAAATTTCTCTTTGGGTACAGCCTAATTTGAAGGAGCTTTAAAAAGTTCATGGAAAAATAATATCAGTATCTTTTATCTCCAATTCTCTACGAGCTTTTTATAGCTCCCTTATATTGTGAAGGAGCATTGTTGACACCTATGCAGCTCATTTTTAAGACAAGGAGGCACAGGAAATCACAAAGCACAACCTCCTGGAGGACTCTCTAGAATGCTGGCTGAGTGACAAGGGGACTGAGTTAGTTAGTTTATTGTGCCAACCTGGCCAATAAACACATGTGGGGTTATTTGAAGGGTGGAGAGATAAATGGCTTGGTGAGCCTTGCCTTTCGAGTTCTTGGTCTCTTGCTTTCTGATGGTCGGACCAGGGTGCTGCTGCCTTAGCCAGTTCCCTGTTTCAGCTGGCAAGGCTCACTTCCCACAAGACATCCCTGAGGAGAAGCCACATGGACCTACCCCGATGCAGCCCTGGGTGCTGGAGCAGCCCTGTGGAGACCCCTGCCAGCGCTGAGATGCTTACACTTTCACTGACTCAGCTTTCCTCCTGCAGTCGGCATTATTGCATCTGTTTTGTGGGATGGAGGAGGACGTTCTCGATTGGTGTCAGATATATGGGTTAATGTTGAACTTGTGGGCTTGGGAAGCACTAGGTTGGGATGTTTTTTTTGATGTGCACTTACCTTTTATATAAAACTCTCTTATACATATGCATTTCTGTAGATTTGTTTCTCTAAAGTACCTAGACTAACACAGGGACCACAGCAAAGAATCATCTTCTGTTTTTCCAGGGCATGTTGAGTGGGATGTAGTAAAATAGAACCTGTCTCCAAGAGCAACAGATACTCCATACAAAAGAAGATGAATATGACTAAGAATTGTTCAATTTTCGAACTTTGGGTATCTCCCTAAAGTGATTTCCAGGTGCCTGGCCTCCTGACAGAGCTGGAGTTCCCAAAGGCTGCTGGTTCAGAACTACTCAGGTTCAGATTGAAAGATAAATCTGGCATCCTGCATCTGAATGCATAACTCGGAAAACACTATGGCAAACATCTAGGGTGATTCTGAGCCGTAATCAACTCAATAGAATGCTTTTCTTCTTTCTTTCACTACATCTATTTTAGATATAAAAAATAAAGCCTGACCAACACTACTTTCATGCAAGGAGGTCTGGTGGCATACTACGTTTCAAGTTGGGCTGATAACTGCAAGAGAGGCCATTGGAAACCCCCAGCTACTAAGACTGTCTACTCTGCTAAAGCGTTACAGTCTCATCAACCCACAAGGGCAATTCCATTCTGTCCTATAGGGTCCCACCAATCAGAATTGCCTTGATAGCGGTGAGAGAATCCTTACAGTAATTCTGTGATGCAACTGCTGTCAAATGGTCTACTTAAGTCATGGAGATCCTGGGCAACTGAACAAAATGCTGCCTGGTCAGTGGTGGATCTGCTCATCATGATCCTTAGGATCCGCCGTGTGCTGATTTTCAGAAGTAGGTTGCCAGAGCCCTCTTCCTAGTCCATCTTAGTCTGGAGGTTCTGATGGAACCTGCTCAGCCTCCGAGCTACAGGTAAGTCTCTATTGACAGAGGGGTGGTACCAACACAAGGTGTAGAGAGGCTGGGAATGGAAGCAGGGTCTCTAACACAGAAGGTGAGAATTTTACCAACGAACCATCAATGTCCCATCACAACCATTCTATGCCTCTTTTACAAGTCGGAAACTGATGTGTTGTGAAAGGAAGCAATCTTTCCAAGATGACTCAACTCTCTCTTTTTTAATCGCTTTATTAGGGGCTCATACAACTCTTATCACAATCCATACATACATCAATTGTGTAAAGCACATTTGTACATTCACTGCCCTCATCATTCTCAAAACATTTGCTCTCCACCTAAGCCCCTGGCATCAGCTCCTCATTTTTCCCCTCCCTCCCTGCTGCCCCTCCCTCATGAACTCTTGATAATTTATAATTATTATTTTGTCATATCTTGCCCTGTCTGACGTCTCCCCTCACCCACTCTTCTGCTGTCCATCAGATGTAGCTCAACTCTTAAGTGATGAACACACCCACAGCTTAAACCTAAGTCTGTATGATTCTCTGACAGACATTGTTCAATGGAATTTTCTGCTCTGCTCTATACAGTGGTCACCTGTGGCCATTAAACACTTGAAATATAGTTAAGGCAACTGAGAAATCACATTATCATTTTGCTTAATTTAAATTTGATTATAAATAGCCACAAGCGGCTCATGGCTACCTTACTGGGCAGTCCAGGGCAAGGTTGTGAACTCTGTGGGATCAGGCACCATGGGTGCTGTACTGACTGCTGTATACCCAACTTTTCACACAGAAGCCTAGAACATATTAAATATCTGATAGTAGTTGTGCATGAATAAATGACTCATAAGTCTGTGCATATAATTATGATAGTCTTTTCATCTGACCCCTAAAATACCAATTTGGAAAATTCTCTTGAGTTCCTCATGCTTTAAGACCTACCATTACCACTAGGATAATATTGAATAAAGACAATGTTGTTACCTCAGTGTGTGAGGGAAAATGAATCATAATGAGCCTATTTTGTGAATAAAAGCTTTACCTGTAAATCATTAGCCCCCCAAAGGGCAAATCTTCTTTTTCTATGCAGGAGAAAATGGATAATATAAAGAAGCCAAGTCATATCAGAAGTCATTTGCCCTTTCTCCAAATATCCTGGAGAACCATATTTCTTAGTAAATGTTTATATGTATGGCAGCACCTATCACTAGATGCAAATGGAAGTTAAAATAAAGTTTTTATGCATGTGGATAATTTAAAAAGCTTCTCCTAAAAAGGAAAAATTAAATCTATATTTTTAATTTGCATGATGTCAAAATGTTAGGCTCCTCCATGTCTCCCCAAATATACAAATCACTTGATAGATAGCTTTACATTTTACTACAATAAAATAAGAACAATATCAGCATAATGTTGGGATGAGGACTACCGGCAACTATTTTGTTCAAGACAGTTTGCCACTGTAAGAAATATTATCAAATCTTCTGCAAGATTTTATCAGATCTTAGAGTATCCTGATAGTCTTGCCTTTGATCAAGCTTCTATTAAAGCAGTGATTTTTTAAAATTTTAGTGGTTTAAATAGCACCCAAGAAGCCTGCTAGAAATGAAAATTATCAGGTACTATGTAGTGATTCTAGCTCAGGAGGTCTATAGAAAGACCCTGGAAAAAATGTTTCATCAGGCCTCATCATTTACTTCTTATTTATATAAAAGGACAACATTCACCTTAGGACAAAGTTAAGAAATGATTAAGGAAAAATGAGGGATGGAAACTGGAAACAAATGGTGGCAGGGGGTGAGGATAGTGATGTGACAATGTGAGGATTTTCAGTCAATGAAATGGAACAACCTGTGTATGAATAGTTGAATTGAAAGCTGATTTTCTCTGTACACCTTCAGCCACCCCACCCCCCTTTTAAGGTGAATTCCTCTAAAAAGAAAACAAGGAAAATATTTATTTTGTAGAATGTTTCCTTATCAGGAGCCACATAGAATTGCTGCTTGAGTCAAGATAAATTTGTAGGCTTTCTTGCCACTCTCCATTCCAACATCTTATGCCCACCACCACCATTTTGCAATTTAGTACAGCCCTGACCTTCCGTCTCAAAGATGACCACTGAATTACAATTACCCTTGAACCCATATCAACTACCGGCATTGCCTAAACTGGTTGTGTTAGAGGGAAATCCAGGATTTTTCCTTGAACCTTAAAAAACTAACAAACAAATCAAACAACTGGATAAATAATGCAGTCCTGGGAGCTGCTGGCAACCATCTTGCAAAATCATGAGGGAAGTCGGGTTAGTATCAAACCGGCGTCCTGAACAAAAGGCGGAGCCTAGAGATAGGTACTTCGGGACATCTTTGCACCAGATCAAGCCAATCGGGAAGCCTTTCCAGTCATCCAATTGAATGACTATTCCGTTGTTTTGAGCAGTTTAAGTTTTCTATTACTTAGAACATAAAGAGACCTACTAGATACAGGCTGCTTCTCTAGATTTTATACACTGATGTTTTGTTCTTCATTTTGATCCTTGGGTCTCTAAGATCTCGTTCTGACATTCCTTCCTCTAGGGCCCTTCGAGCATTATGGAAAGACGTAGCTGCATGTCTAAGCTCCTACTTCTCATCACCTCCACCATACAATTGCTTCTAACATCCTTGTTATCCCTCTTCTTCACCTGCCACTTTCTCCTCTCACTGGAACTCAGCCATCAGATACACAAGTAGTTCTCCCTTCTGGGGAAAGAGAGCTATGAAAGACCCTCTGAGTGATTTAATGAAGTCCATGTCTTTACAAGAACTCTCTCTCCAGAGGCTTGATGAATGTGGTAGCTCCGGCTCAGAACTCTCTGTGCCCTTTTAGTCTGGCTGCCCTCGGTTTCTAGGCACATTTCGAAAGCATTTAGAAAGTCTTAACCATTTGGTTCTTTCATGCAAGATCTTTTTCCTATTTTGTCTCATCACGGTAGAAAAAGATGAAGATGCAGCAGGCACTCCGGAGGGCATCCAACAGAAGTCAGATGGCCCCTTGCAGAGGCCTCGGGGCCAGCTGAATAGACGAGGCCACCAAAGAAAATCCAGGGACTGCCAACCTGTCTGTACAAGAAGGAGCGCTTGTGTGGTCTGTGCTCCGAAGACAGAAAGCAGACAAAGCCCCACCTCTTTTTTTCCTCCGTCACTTAAGGAGATGAGAGTAAATGAAATTGAAAAGTGAGCCATTAGCAACTGAATCCAGGAAGCTGTGAGGCAGAAAGAAAGAGTCGAACAGAATTTCATATACTTTTTCACCGTGTGGGGACTCGTGATAGATGGAATGTCTTTACTATAGGAATTCTCCTTTTCATGTCATGGGCCAAGGTAGGGAGCCAATAAGTAAAGTCTTTCGAATATTTGATACTAATCTCCAGTTTCCAAGGGGAGGACCAAGGAAATCAAGGGTTTCTCTAGAGACGTGTTCACCAAACTTTATTTATTTGCCTATTTCAGTTGTGGCTGTCTGTTTGATCACTTATATAATGTTAACATTCTCGTCAAATGGGCAGATGGACCTCATTCAAGTTCTGACAGTAACTCTTTGTTATTGGTACAAACGGCTTCAGAGGTATTTAATTACCATTAGGAGTCATCCGTTTGCTCCTAGCTGGTGACATTTGGAATAGCAAGCAGGCAGCGTTCTTTGTGTCCAGTGAGTTCATAGAAAGTTAAGCCTACCTTTGACAACAGACTCAAGCTTAGCTACCATTAACCCCTCTTCAGTTACTGGATGCTGTGTTTGAACAGTATGAATGATTAATGAAGGCTAAATAGTCCAGTTTCTCTCTTCAACCCTTTTTGTCCGCCGCCAGAGAGCTGAGTGACTGGCAAGGTGTGTTCAGCTCGCAGGCGAGTGTTCACGCAATCCAGTGCTTGTATTCTGAAAAATCCCACTCATTTGTCAACTCTTTATTTTCAAGAGATGTAATAAATGAGAAACACTCATCCTGATACCGTTCCCTTTCACAGACCAATACCAGGGACCACGATTTCTGCCAAGTTGGCACCAGCGTGCCCACTTTGTTTGCATGTCTAAACGAAGTGCGTAATTGCTTTCTCTCAAGGACACCAAGATAAAATGTTGTCAAATGGTAGCATCCCAATACAAAGCTCCTGAAAGAAGCCACTGCGTTTCCTTGTGGCAGATTCGGGGACTGCTCTCACAGAAAGGACAACGTATCATCCGTTGAGCTGAGGGAACGTCGTGCATCTGGTTGTGTGTTAAAGATAGGGAGATATGGGAGGATGCTCAGGGTATTGGCTAGTTGATTTGTAAAGGGCAGCCCTTCAGCTAGCACCCCTGGTGACATCCTCTGAAAAAAGAGATGACCAAAGAGGCTAAGCAAAACTGGGAGCTAGCAGCAGACCGAGATTAAAAACGTATACACAAGCTCAAAAAGGTGACCACATAGGACAAGGACGGAGGATTTATTAGGAGATAGCCCAGTCCTGCCTCATCATTTAAGCATCCCGGAGAGATTTCCTTTAGAAACCTACTTCAGTTTGGGCTCCAGAATTTTAGTAACACAACCTTTAGATGCCGTTAGCAGAACTTTCATTGCACCGTTTATGATGTGCTTGATCTTTCGATTCATAGCAAGCCACGTAGCTACATCTACCAACACCTTTTGTAGACCCCTATTATTGTTGTTTGAGGCTCTCTTTCAGATACCCCCTTACCTCTTTCCAAATGGAGTGCCTTCCTGTTTTTTCCACTAATTAAGTCTATATCGCTTTGTTTGGTCATATGCATCGGTCATCATTTTTTATCAGTGGTGTGTGTTGATACACCCATAGCATTTCCTCCCAAAGAGAAGAAAGCGGAGTTTCTGAACTCTTGCCACCCAGAGTGAATTCACAGGTCTGCTTCATTCATTAGCTCAACTAAATGACTGCATTCAAAAATCATGGTCGTAAAAATATAAGGAACCCATTTGCCGTTACTAATGTTTTTCCACGTGTACAATTCAATAAAATCAACCACACCAGTCGTGGTGCACAATGGTCTCCAATATCTGTTGCCAAAATTCTCACCTCAGTAAACACAAGATGCGATCTAAACAACAAACCGCTACCACATGCTAATCTCGACATGTTTCTCTAGTTTAGTAATTTATATTAGTAAAAAACAGTACTGCCTTCATTACATACTTATAACATGCCAGACAATGTACTAGGCTTTAAGGCTATAGAGATGCTTAAGAGTCAACCCTGCACAGATGGATTTTTGTGTCTGTTTAGAGACACAACAAATAGTAAAACATATGTGCAGGGTGCTGTGGAGGGCAGAGGGGGTCATTTTAAACCAGCCTGTAATGGGAATTGTGGGTTTGGAGAACACGTTCTAAAGGAAATGATGCTTGATCTGATTATGCGCTATCGCTCCTGTCTGTCATTTGTCATAACTTATGGGACTCCTGGGCTATGCCTAGTGCTCAGAGGTGGCCTTATAGCTCGGGTCCCATTGGCTTGTTACAGACACTAGGATAGATTAGCAGTGGAAGGCAGGACCCCAAGTGGAGGCCAGCTCTCCACCACCCCCACCCCCACCCCCGACTCTCTTCTGATGTTCAAATGAACACGATGCATGATATCAATGGAAACTAACAACCAGCAGTTGCATGAGTAATATAAACAAAATATGAAGAAAGAAGGAAGGAAGGCTGGTGATGGGTGGAAAGGAAAGGGTGGGGGGAGGAAAAAGAAATAAAGGAGAGAGAGAAGAAGAAAAATATACAAGGGCATTCATCTGAAAGGGAAAACTACCCTCCTGCCAGCCTTCCACCCCGCCCCTTCCAGATGATCCCAGGCCTCAGCATATAGCAAATCTTGCCGAGACTGGCAAGAGAGACACGGATCAGGGCGTGCAGCCAGTGTCTAGAAACAGCACATTATAAATGTGTGGTCAGTTAGAAGATTTTGCAGAGCCAGCAAATCATAAGAATTCTGATGACGGCATGATTCGCCTCCAGTGTGGGAAATTGCTTGCTGGAGTTTATCGACTACAACTTGGAAGAGTTCATAAGGGAAGCCGAGGAAGGCATGGCCTGGGTTCAGCCCTGTAAACCTGGCCCCAAACACCAGGGAAATAAGAAGTTAGACACTCCGCAGACCTCCTCCCGGCCTTCAGGCAGGCTCTGCACAGGCAAGGGCTCCCAGCTGGGAAGAGCCATTCACTCGTGCTCAAAGAAGGACCCGGGCAAGCGCGTGCATCGTGCACACAGACGGCAGGCCGCGCTAAGCAGCAATGTCTCGCTTCATGACTGAGCCGAGAGGAGCAGGCCCTCTCGCTTGTGGATTCCTCAGAGTCATCCATCCAAGTGACCAGACACATGGGAAGTTGGTTGGAGGTCATCCAGTTTGGGGTGAGATGGGGATGACGGATGGGGTACCAGCGAATGACCTGCCTCTAGGCTGGTATCCCTGGCAGCCGCCACATGGAGACACAGGCCGCAGGCGGAGCAAGATGCTAAGTGCACGGATGGGTGTGTGGGCCACCCAGAAAGCAAAGCAAGACACACCCGTCCCAGCACACTGATGACCCTAATTGGATAATTTGGCTTTGGCGGAGCCCTTTGTCTCAATGGCTTCAACGTTGGCTCTTAAAATAACTGATGACCTCACCAGCTGAAGAAATCCTCCTTTTTTCTTTTTTTTTTTTTTAAAGTCAAAGGAGGCTGAAGTTTGGATGTGAACATTTATCCAATGTGATCAACTGGAGTTTGGGGCCAGATCATGAAAGGGGGGGGAAATGCTGATAAAAAGAAACGAATGGGTTTTGGATAGAAAGGTCAGGGCAAACCTGAGGAAAGAAGAGTTCCTTCCTTGGGAGGTCCCTAGGATAGCTCCCGAGCTGAACGGGGTACTCACCTTTGTGTCCCCGTGCCTGGAGGATGACTGCAGTGAATGGAGCGAGGAAACCTGTGTTCTGTGGCTGATTCATCGCTCGCTGGCTGTATGTCTTTCAGAAAACGACTAGCGTTTTCTAGGCCTCAATTTCCACATCTGCACAATGAGAAAAGGAAGAAACAAGCTGCCTCATCGTGTTGTGACAGCTCATGGAGACGGGCCATCGGTGTTAGGACAGGGTGCTGTAAGCCGGTGATCTCTACAAACCTCAGTCTTCTCGCTGCCTCGGACCATTTATCTCTAAGGAGTGAGAAGAGCTCAGTACTTTACCAAAGGTCACAGATCTGCCAAATGACTGCCCCAAGTTTGCTCCCAAGCCTCACAGACTACAGAGAACCCTCTCTCTCCTTTCTGCCCCTGGCCCTCTTCCCCCAAACCCCCCTTCCCCTCTCTCCCTCCCCACTCCGAATTACACCCTAGCTTGGTTTAGCTGGCCCTCTTTCTTAGTTGGAAGTAACTATGCTTACAGGAACATGCACTTGCATCTCCCAGAAAGGCTGCTTTGATGTGCAAACAAGGATCTGCAGGCCCATCTCATTTTCTTTCCCTTTGCTCTATTGTGCTCCTCAGGTATTGCTTTATTTACTTTTTCTAAACAAGCTGAATTTGGGGGGCAGCCCTGCACAGAAAAGGCTGTCATGGCCACTTTTTCAACAGCCTGGGCTCACTTGTGTCATTCTGTCACATTTCGGTCATCCTCGCCATATTGCACACTTGTTCATTATTTCACACCTAATAGACTGCATGCAGGATGGTGTACACAGAACTTTTATGTGCACAAGAAAATGAAAAAAAATACTTCGGACTCACTTATTTTGATATCTGCTTAATTAAAGAAGTCTAGAACCAAACCCTCCACACCTCCAGGACATACCTGTAAAATGCTAGGCAACTCTAACTTCATAATTTATTTTTCTTTTATCATTTTATTGGGGGCTCATACAATTCCTATCACAATCCACACATACATCCATTGTGTTAAGCACATTTATGCATTATTGCCCTCATCATTCTCAAAATATTTGCTCTCCAATTAAGCCCCCGGCATCAGCTCCTCATTTTACCCCTCCCTCCACGCTCCCCCCTTCCTCATGAACCCTTGATAATTTATAAATTATTATTTTGTCATATCTTGCCTTGTCTGACATCTCCCTTTACCCACTTTTCTGTTGTCTGTCCCCCAGGGAGGAGGTTATATGTAGATCCTTTTAATCAGTTCCCCCTTTCCACCCCACCCTCCCTTGGCCCTCCCGGTATCGCCACTCTCACCACTGGTCCTGAAGGGATCATCTGTCCTGGATTCCCTGTGTTTCCAGTTCCTATCTGTACCAGTGTACATCCTCTGGTCTAGCCAGACTTGCAAGGTAGAATTGGGATCATGATAGTGGGGAGGGGGCGGAAGCATTAAGGAACTAGAGGAAAGTTATGTTTTATCGTTGCTACATTGCACCCTGACTAGCTCATGTCCTCCCCAACATTCAAAATTTCTTTCTGTGACTATCCTGAGTGTTCTACTAGCCTTCCTGGGAGTGGTGTGTGTGTGTGTGTGTGTGTGTGTGTGTGTGTGTGTGTGTGTGTGACCACCAATAGTCTAAGGACTATTGGTAACAATTACCAGGAACTCATGAAGCTAGAGCTTCAGATAGCTCTTGAACCAAATAATAGTAGCTTTATTTACTCTATGATCTGAGAACATGGACTTTGTAGAAGGGATGGTAAGGCAGGCACACGTCTAGCTTGGCCAATTTTAACTTTTGTCTGCATGGTTGGACCTGCTCCAAAAGTCTAATACTTCCTGTGAGAACTGAAGGACCAAAGAGAAACACATTCATGTGAAGGTTCCCCAAACAAAGGGCTCCTGCCACGCTAAGTCCTTTAAGCTTCTCCTAGGAAAGATGCCATCACAGGTTAGCCTCCCTGTCGGTAGTCAGTCTTTGGCCTGGCAGAGTCACTGTTCTGTCCAGCTGTCCTGCACGGCACTGAGATAGGTGTTTCACTCTGTCTTGGACAATTTCAACTTGCCTCTAAACGGAGCAGCAACACTTCCCTTTGTCTCTGGTTCTATCTAGGTTTTGGTTGAAGTGACATTTGCATCCAGGAAAATGTCTAGGCCTGCAGCACAGAGAACAGCACAAAAGGAAAATGTATCACTTTACATAAGAAGGCGGGAAACAGGACCTCCCTGGGCCAGTGTTCTCAGCGATGTGATGGCATTGTCAAGGTCTAGTTTCCTTCCATCTTTTCCCTCTTCAGATAGCTCTTGAGGAACCAGTTCCAAATAATCATAGTTTTTCAGTTTTATCTCTCTTGGTTGCAGGTGACAACAGTGTCGCAAATCAAAGACAGTATTTCTTCCTTCTTTGGACCCTTGTTTGTGCAGATAGATAATCCAAGATGTGTCAACTTGGCACCTTTCAGGGGTACAATTTAGAGACCACAATGACAGCCACCACCGTTGGAGCCCCGTTTTAAAACAAGGAACATCGTTCCTTATGTATCCACAGCTGCCTTTCCCTCGTGGGTTATTTGGGCCAGATCTGGGCTCTGTTCCTACCCTTAAAGTGATGTCCGGCCAAGGGTATCAGAAAACTCAAGATCCAAAATGTGGGACTGGTAAGAAGTCCAGATTCCATTGAAACACAAAGCTGAGCAATGTTTGGGGGGAATGTGTCACAAAATTAGATGCGTGGCTATGGATAATGACTAGGAGACCACAGGCTTGACCACAAGATTTGAAGTCACATAAATTTTGGTTTGCGTCAGGCTCAATAGTTACAAAGTTGGTCACTTTCCCCTCTTAAAATTGTAGTACCTTCATTTATAAAATTGGACCAAAAAGATCAACTTCAAGAATTAGCTACGGTAGTAAAAATTAAAGTAAGCATTGCTTGTGAAAACCACAGAACCCTGAAGGTCCCATAATAAATACTTCCTGCCTGTTTTTCTCCTCTTCCCCTTTTATATCCCTTTGGGAAAGCGTCGGTGTGTGTGGTTTCCATTCAAACTAGGGGACTTTCGCTCCTCTCTTCACATCTGCGTGGCTTGTCACTCATTCTTCTGCCTTTTCTTGTGATTTCTGGGGTTACATGCTATTAGGCATGCTTCTTTGGAATGTGATCATTACTTGCTCCTAACGCTTTTATCTGAATGATTGATAAATGTGTAGCATAAAGTGATATTCACGCAAAGTTCATATCTGTTGATGATAATGTGGTCAATTGGGAATGCCTCGATTACCAGGTAATGAACCAATTTTATTTTCTTGCAATCTGTTGTGTTCAATAAGTAAAGGCCTTCCATGAATTTTTTCCAGTGAGTGCACATTACACATTACTACCGGTCAATTGCCAAAAAGTGTTTGCGGGGTGCCTTTGCTGACGTGAGACAGGATGCTTCTTTATTTACTACTTGTGGCGAAACCGAAGACAAGAAAAGTCATACAGGTTGCCACTAGGTACATTTTCTACTGCTCTGAGATAGAGACAAATATTCTATTTGCGTATAGCAGCATACAAAAGGGCCAATGAGGATGCATTGCTTTAGATTATTACAATGTGTTTATTTTTTTTAATGGAAGACTATCTCATAGCTCAGTTTCTCTAATAACTTCTTTTTAAGTTTAACTTAGTTTCCTGACATTTAAATCACTCAGTGATTTATTTAGAGTCTGTGCTAAGTGAAATGAGGAATGAAAGGTAAAGAAGACATAGTGTAGCTTTTGAAAGCTTCCTATCCAGAGAGACAAGACACCCACAATCAGTGTAAAACTGAAGGTGTCACAACGCAGTGGAGGGAGGGCCAGAATTTCTACCAGTCCCCTGTAACTGGTGGTCTTGGGAGATCTATTTATGGTCTTTGAACCTCAGTTTCCCACATTTGGAAACGGAGGAATTTAAGTAGGGATTATTTTAACCTGCTGAAACTCTAAAATTCTCACAGCAGTTCAATAATTTCTAAAAGCTGGCATAGGCAGCAAACATGTTGTCAAGATAAGCTAGATTTGAAGGGTGGAGAAGATGGGAGATTTGGAGAGGGAATCAGCAAGGGGAGGACAGGTTCAGGGAAGCTGGGTTTATAGGTTGGTGAGTAATGTTGTTGTTGTTACTGGAGTGAGGGAATGTGTAAATCAATTACTTGCCTGACAACATCCAAGGCGGCAATGAGCATGGGGCAAGTTTAAGAGATTGGTAGAGCTGGGTTGACCATATTCCCCTTGATGTGGCTAGCAGATTTTTTAAAAAATCTTACTCTTTTTTCCTTTCTTTCTTTTCCTTTTTTACCTCTTCTCTTCTGCTTCCTCTTCTCTTCGTCTCCTTTCTTGCTCTCCATTCTACTTCTCTTCTGTTTTGTTGTGATTGGTATAGCGCCTAAAGTTTAGGAAGCATTTTCACCTAGGCAATACTTTATTTAGAAAAGAATGCATTTTATCCATGGACTTCAGAACATCACTTCATAAAGTGGTTGTAAGAATTAAATGAGTATCGGAAGGAGTCAGACCAGTGTCGGGTACGCGGTAGGTTCCATGGGTGCTAATTATTATTTGGAAAAGAGCTGTAAGATCACTTGCCATCTGGCCGGAAGTCACAATACGCAGGTTTTCTAAATGTTTGTGCCTGACAGTCTCAGTATAACCTATCAACAACTTGTACTTGAGAGAACGGGAGCTGAGCTAATCATTTAAAATGTGCTAACTACCTCTGCATGTGGCCATGGCCTGACGCTGTAGCCATTTTAATGACTTCTCCCTTCTTTCCCGATGAGTGAAAATCTCTAATTGCACCATGGCTGCCTTCTGCCCGTGTCATGGATGTGACTTTACCTGCTACTATTTCAATTTTGACGAATCGTGCTCCCTCTGTTTGAACTCCTGGAACCTCTGAAACTAAATGAATAACTTTTAAGGTTCATAAAAGATGTTGTTAAAAGATATTTCCCCCTTTTTTAAAATGAACACTCTTCCCCCCAGGTTGTCTCTAATTTATAACCATTAGCATGAAGAAAATGTCAGGTCTTCCTCCAGGGAACAGAGACGGAGATTCTTAGAATCAAGAAGCATGACGTCCATCCGGTAAGCAAATACTCCCTTCTTCAATAGGTGATGGAGTCTGTCAGGACAACCCCTTCCCTGGACCGCCTTCAGGCTTGGCTGAGTGTGTGTCTCTCCAAACACTGACTTGAAGGGCGAGTGCCTGGCATGACGGTTGGAGAGGAAATGTCATGTGCAGGAAGCCTCTGTAACACAGGGAGGCTGTTCCTCACTGGAAAAGCATCTCATTCTTGTTCTTCAGTCTCTTCCTTGAAATGTCCCTACTGGACCTTTTCTGATTCCTTCCACTTGGACCAGGATTAAAGATCATTCTGCAGGATCTAGGGCCATCAGACCCATTTTCCAGGGCCTGAAAGTGAAAGCCGTATGGTGCAGGGGGTTGAACATCGGACTGCGAACCCTCGAGGTTGGAGGTACAAACTCACAGGTTGAGCCATGGGGGAAAGATGCACCATCTGCTGCCTTGAGTGTTTATAGTCCTGGAAACCCGACAACCAATTCGCCTACAGTTCCTATAGGTGCAGGATGTGCTGGAATCCACTTGATGGCAGTGGGAGTGACTTTAACCGATAAAAAGCGTTGGGGAAACATGGGACCAGGAATCCTCTTGTGGCTGTCAGGTGCCATGGAATTGATTGCAACCACACGGTTTTCTTGGGTTTTATTCTTCCTATGAACAGCTTGCCAGCTCGTTACCCTGGAATCACTTGACGGAGTACATTAGTCTTAATCGTTTTGTGAATTTCTCCCCCATTTTATATACCTCTGTATTTTTAAATTCCAGAGAGGGGAAATCGATCTCCTATTTCACATTCTTTCCTTTCTGGATGTGTGTAGCCTAATTTTTTTCTCCTCCCTCCATTCATTTCCTCAAAAGACCATCTTACATTGGTTTTCTTCGCGTTTCTTGGCCTATTCTTTTTCTATTGCACTGGCTTCTCTTCTTCTTTCCCCTCTTTGAAGCCCAGGGAGGTCTCAGACGGGATCCGTTTCTCTCTCAGCTTCAAGTCTTTCCTCTGGATGATCTCACCCATCCCATTAGCCTTTTAATGACCCTCTTAATTTTTAAAAATCATTTTATTGGAGGCTCGTACAACTCTTATCACAATCCACACATCCATCCATTGTGTCAAGCACATTTGTACATTTGTTGCCATCATCATTCTCCAAACATTTGCTTTCCACTTGAACCCTTGGTATCAGCTCCTCATTTTTCCCCCTCCCTCATGAACCCTTGATAATTTATAAATTATTATTATTTTGTCATATCTTACACTGTCTGACGTCTCCCTTCTCCCACTTTTCTGTTGACTGTCCCTCAGGGAGAAGGTTATACATAGATCTTTGTCATTGGTTGCCCCTTTCTACCCCACACTCCCTCCACCTTCCCAATATTGCCACTCTCAGCACTGGTCCTGAAGGGATCATCTGTCCTGGATTCCCCGTGTTTCTAGTTCCTATCTGTACCAGTGTACATCCTCTGGTCTAGCTGGATTTGTAAGGTAGAATTGTGATCATGAGAGTCGTGGGGAGAGTGGGGAGGAGGCATTTAGGAACTAGAGCAAAGTTGTATGTTTCATCATTGCTACACTGCACCCTGACTAGCCGGTCTCCTCCCAGTGACCCTTCTGTAAGGGGATGTCCAGTTGCCTATAGATTGGTCTCTGAACCCTCTCCATTTTTGACACTTTCTGAAATTTTATTTGTGGTTGCTAAGATACTCTAAGTTCTATGCCCACATCACCAGCTGCCTAGTGAAAATCACTTCCTATACATGCCACCAATTAATGTCACAAAGCTTAGCATTTTATGCTTCAGGCCTGTTCTGTCTTATATGATCCTGGTCATGATTTAGGCCTTCAATATCCTACTGGAAATTCCAGTTCCAAATCTTAGGGTCAATTTCTTTTTTTTCTTCATCCCTTCAGTACATGCCAAAACCTGTCAAGCTCACAGTTGCCTCTTGGGAGCCAGAGGAAAACACGACTGCTCATTCCATCACCTTTCCCTTGAACTCTTGTCCCTGGAGCCCACTCTCTCAGCTCCACTTGGTCTTCCACAGGGATACCAGAATTACAGTAGGCTTCTCAATCATGAGCTAATTATGCTCCCCCCCCCAGATGAGACAAAAAAGAAAATACAAAAACAAACAAACAAATAAGCACTCCCAAGCACTTTCTGTTGCCTTTAGGATTACTCCAACATCCTAGCTGGCCTCTAAGGATCTTCACAATTTTACCCAAATGACCCCTCCAGGTTTGCAGTTTCCCTCTTGTGACACTCTTCCTCACTCCTAGCCACAGTGACCTCCCTACTGATCCTCAGAAATCCCAAGCACATTCAATCCATTATGAATGTGTTCATCCCCCCACCCTGCTGTTTTCTCTAAACTAATATGGTCCTGCTGGTTTTTCTCTCTACCCTTCCCTGACTTCCCAGGCAGGTGTGCTAACCCTCCATATCCACGTGTGCATGCGTGCATGTGTGTGTGTTCACATCCATATTGTCAACTCTTTCATTTGCTATGAATCATCTATCTATACTTGTATCTCTTCCTCTAGTTGGGCACTCTTGGGACACAGTGCTCGCTGGACGTTTGTGGAATACATAAATGAATTGTTTCTATTACCATTTAGTAAGGGTGGGATAAACAATAGAAAGTCCTAAGCCTGTGTGTAAATCTGGACCTTTTCTGTTACCGGTGAAATGAGATCCAACTCTATCTTAAGGAAAGACTTGGCTCATAAGACTAGGAATTTAAAGGATGAAAGTAGGCTAAGGGATTGCAAGGAATGGGCTCCTCCTTCCTCTTTTTCTGTCTCTTGTCTCTGGTTTGTTTTGCTTTCTCCCTCTTTCCCTTAACTGTCAGCTTCATTCTCTCCTGAAGCTGATGGACATGCTTCGGCCTCAGGATTATGTCATCACAGTGGAACAACTTCAGGAGAAAAGAATGAACATCTTATCAAGAACTTTATCTGTAAACTCCCAGAGAAGCATTCTAACTGGCCATTCTGTTTAAACAGGTCAATGGGATATTTGGATTGACATGGCATGGCATGGTGTTCACCAGAGCATAGGCACACACTTACTTTTATAAAAAGTGGGAAGCAATGCTGGGAGGGTAAAAGGCACATGTTTCCACCTACCTTCTTCATACATGTGGGTTGGAATGGAGCACACGCGAAAATGTGAATAGATGTAATGTTTAAAATGTAGGTACTTACATATTTGCCAGACAATTTCTATAAAAAATAAATTATTAAAACAGAAACTAGTTTATTGATGGAAAAGCTTCTTATTTTTGTTTTTTCAACACTGTACAATTTAATTCATACCTAGGTTTTTGGGTGTGTTTTTTTAAAGAGCCTCAAGTAAAAGTACCAAAATTCTCCTGCATTTTAAGTGCCCCATCAGAAACCAAGCAGTTTCAGTAATTTCCCCGAGTCTGGATCACTCTGGATCTCAGGCTTGTTTTTCAGATATGGCATGTTACTGAAAAGACCTGAAACCAGAGCTGCTTTGTCATTCTTTCTCAGACATGATGATTTCATACCTAATTATACCACAAAACATCCTTGGTGGTCCTCTGTTCTCTCTCTCTCTCTCTCTCTCTCTCTCTCTCGTGCGTGAGCAGGGCCTACATACCAGGCCATTTGTTTTTTAAGAGACAGTTTGTTGCCCTTCTAAGGCAAAGGGTCCTTGCATCAAAATGGCACCACAAGTTCGCTTGGTGTCCCTCAATCAACCTGATCAACAGAGAGGCAGGGATGCTTTTCTCAAACATCAGGGTTTTTCATTAGGACCACAAAGCACAAATGAATCCTCCAATCTGTATTCACAACATTTGGGACCTGGAAGCCAAGAGTGACCCATTTTTACTACTCCCAAAGCCCCTTCTTGATGCTTCCATCTCTCCCTCGACACTTCTTGACAGTGGGTTGCATATCACTTATGTTGTCCGTGAACTGTCATTTATGCCTCTGTTGTATCTCCCTGATTAGTGCTAAGATATTATAGGGCAGGCGTCATGGAATATACTTCTGTGTCCTGCACAGAGTTAGGGACCAGCTCACAGGGAGTGCTGACTGGATGGAATTAGATCTTTTCATGTGTTTCCGTTCAGTCAACCCACACAAGACAGCCCAAGGGTAAACCTGTGGGAATGCACGATCTGTCTGTGGGCTTTTATTCCAGAACCCTAAGCTGCAGCTGACCTGGTTTCGATGTGATAGGCGCTCTGGGCAGCTCTTTAGAGCCCCAGCATATTACTGGAATGTCTTTTACTTTTAGAACGTGACCTCTTAATATTAACCAAGCTTGGGTGGTGACCTAAAATTGCTGGAGAGACAGCTCCTTGAAATAATGGGTAAATGGCAACCAATCATCCTTGTAATGTCTCTGGATAATTGGTATCTGCCTTGTCTAATTATCCCCATGAAAGGTGAGTTGTCTTTCTTAGATTTCTGAAATATGGCCCGAGCTATCTCAAGTAACACAAGTTAGCCACTGGCCGGTCAACTGTATAGCTATACAATGTAGAATCTGCTATGTTTCAGTCAGACAATACAAGTGTATGTTTAAATTGTTTTTTATTTATTAATTATGCATTACCTTTCCCTTTCTCAAGAACATAGTAATAGGATTTGCCACTTTGGTCCATATCACATTAAATTGGACATCTTTTTTTCTGTGTTATTATTGTAATATATATATATCTATATCTATATATCTATATCTATCTATCCATCTGTCTATATCCTAACATTTGCCAATTTGCCATTTTTCAGGTGTACAACTTAGTGCTATGGATTATATTAATCATGTTATGCAACCATTGCCCTTAATTGATGCCAAATTCCCCATCACTATAAACAAACACTCACTGCTTTAAATTGGCCATTTAAAAAAATATGTAAGCTTTAAAAAATAATTAGAATTCACAGGCAGATTTTTTTTTGTAATCAGAATTTTTTAAATTGCGGTATATAATTACAATGCACTATAAGAAAATGGACAAAGGGGTAACCTTGTTGCACTGTAATGGTTTTGCTATAAACAAGTCTATCCTTTAGTGAATATTTGTCAGTACATGTGTTCAAAGAAACACTCCCAAAGCATATACTCAGAAGTTAAGAAATAATTGCATACATTTCTAAACATAATCTTTTCTAATCATGCCATTTTGTTTTACAAATAACCTTGGGGTGTCTAAGACAGCCACAGTTACCTTTGATCTCACTCTGAGGTATCATTCTTTAAAAACATGATTTGGGGGAAGGAAAAAAAACAAGTAAACTCATAGGTCGACTTCTCTTTTCCTTTTCCTAAAAATCATCAATGTTATTACAAATAAATTAACTACCTAGGAACTGCCTCAAGGAACCATCTAGCTTTATTTAAAACCAAGTTAAGCTGGAGCGCACTGAATGAATATAATACATGATAACCCTGTCTGTGCAGTCTTAATACAGCAAAATATGACAGAATAACAATGTATACATCACCAAGGGTCATGAGGGAGCAGGGAGCGGGGAGGGAGGGGAAAAATGAGGAGCTGATGCTGGGGGCTTAGGGGCAAATGTTTTGAGAATGATGAGGGCAATAAGGTACAAAAGTGCTTTACACAATTGATGTATATATGGATTGTGATAGAGTTGCATGAGCCCCTCATAAAATAATTTTTTTAAAAAGGTCCAATACATTGTGGGAAAGGTTCAGCTCATTTCAACCAACGTTCAGTAAGCTCTGAACATATGCCAAGAACCCTGCTGGGTCTGGAGGACCCTGGTGTGAAATCCACAAGGTTCGTGGCTTACGGAGTTTACTATGTGAGGGGGGACAAGAAGAGTGATTTCAATACAGTGAACTAATGAGGCTGACTTTGATATACCGATACAGAAGAGGTAGTGGGGATGATGGCTTTTCTAGAAGATGCTTCCGAGGCATGTACTGTGCCTGAGCAGGGGCTTGCACAAGAGACGGCGCTGTGTAAGGAGGAATGACGACAGAGGCAGAGGCAACAAAAATACGGTGTCATCAGTCATGCGGTGGATTTGGTGATCAAAATAGTTTGGTGTTTCTGCCAAGAAAACTCCTGCACTGGGGTAGAGTAGGAAATTAGGTCAGAGGGTAGGAGACCTCACCATTATTTACCTGCGCCTCAATGAAATAAGAATGATGCCCTTTTCCTCATCTGAACTTTCTCTGGCCAGATCCTTGCCTTCGAGGCTGGGATAACTATGGGGCCTCCGCTAAACTACTGAGTGCCCCTTGAGAATGCCCAGGCACCAAGTCTCCTATTTTATCCCACATGTAAAAACCCCCAGACTATGCCTGATACTGAAGGCCTTTCTTGCCAACCTCCTGTTTAAGAAAAGAGTAGCAAACACCTGCCATCTTTCAGTAGCTGCCGAGACAAATGATAAACGACCAGCCCCTGGCCTTCAGGACCTCACAATCAAGCACTTATCCTCGGTTCCATCTCCTCGGGGGCTCGGAGCGCCCTCCAAGGTGGCTGTTGGCCAGAAGGACAACAAAGCTCTGCTGTGTGAAGGGGAGAAGCCGATGTCCTGGGTCCTCCTCCCCTCTCCAAGTCACATCTCGTATTGTCCTGTGGCCTTGCCGGAGCCACTGTGCCTGTCTTCAGGCTGAACAAGAGAAACTAATGTTCAAGTTATGTATTAATTATCTTCATACTAGCCTCCTTTCACGTGCAGTTTACACCTTGGCAAAAACAATATTCACAATTGTTCATTTTATAGTAAGGTGTGATAAAGGAGAAAGGTCTAGAAAATAGGTAAACTTTTGGAAGAATCCTGTTCCGCAGACAAGTTCTATCAGCTTGAAGAGGAGAATTGATGTCAAAAAGTGTGTGTGGGGGGGGGGATAGCTTGTCCATAAGACACAGCATCATCCATAAGCCATTATGGAGCATCTTGTTGAGGCCCAGTATAAGGTATACCAAGTATCCTGACAGGGGCATCTGCCCTCACTGGGGAGATGGGGAAGCATGGCACGGGGCTGAGATGAGAAGACTTAGATGAGGGGAGGGCTTTGCATCTAAAACAAGCCACAGTAAGAGCAGATTAAGCCTCTGGCAGAGCCCCTCTGGCCACAGGCCAGGGATTCGAACAACTTTACTATCAGGCAGAGATTGTTGTAAACCTGATTATGATGGATTGAAACCATGATATAATATAATCTTTGATCACTTGATCTCCCTCTTGACCCAACCTGAATTTTCTCTAGGCTCAAACACTTCTTGCTTGTTCCACAACAGAAATTTCTCTGGTTTTTAAAAAATTATGGGTGGCTTTTTCTTTCTTCCTTTTTTTTATATTATTATTTGCTTCTTTCTGCTTCATTTTGTTTTTTATCATTTCTGCTAGGTTTCCCAGTTCATGAAGCACAGAAGGCATGGGTGCATAGAGACAATAACTGATGTTATTCATCAGAGATCTGGGTGGGGACAGCGAGGGGACTTGAGGAGCAAACAATGAATTTAGAATTGGGGAGGGAGCACCAGAACTGATTGTCATAATGTATATACAACGCTTTTTAAAAGTGACTTAACTAGGAAAGTGTACAATATGTGAATGATCTATCAAGAAAACCACTTAATAAAAAGAAGAAGAAGAAGAAACCAAAGTTGCCTAATGATTATTATGAGTGAAGGAAGAAGCGTTTTGGGTTATGGGACATTGAGTTTATGTTAATGGTGGTGGAATTATTTGGAAAATGATATCAATTATGGTTATACAACAGAAGAGTATAATCAATGGCACTGAATTATACATGTAGAAGTTGTTGAATTGGATAATGTTTTGTTGTGTACATTTTTGCCACAATTAAAATTTTGCACTAACAATGAGTACAAAAAGAAGAAAATGTTCTAAAATTGATTGCAGTAATGAATGTATAGCTCTTCTTGATGTGAGTGAAGGATTGCATTGTATGATATATGGATGAAATGCCAATAAAACTGTTTAAAAACAAAAACGAAAAGGAAATATGACCTTGAGGCTATCCTACCCAAATTTCCAGAACGAGAGGAGACCTGATGAAATGTGGAATGATATCAAAAATGTCATACATGATGCCTGTTACCTGATCCCATTGACACCCCATGATCACACAGCTGGTGTGATTGCTTGTTGCTTCTCTGCTAGATGGCATCAGGCATCAGAAGACCCCAAAAAACATGTTGTTGAGAATGAGGGGGGTCAGAGCAGAGACCCCACACCCATCTGTAGACAATAGGACATCCCTTCACAGAAGGGTCACAGGGAAGGGATGAGTCAACCAGGGTACAGTATAGCACCGATGAAACACTCAATATTCCTCTGGTTCTTTGAGGCTTCCTCAGCCCCCACTATCATGACACCAGTGCTGCCTCTCACTGCAGGTTACACCAGAGCATGTATACTAGTACAGATAAGAGTCCATGACACACCGAATCCAGGTCAGATAAACATCTCAGGAACAGAAATGGGAGTAGAGATACCAGGAGTATAGGGGAAAGGGGAAGGGGAAGGGAAGGAAGGAGAAACCAATCACAATGATCGACACATAACACACACACACACACACACACACACACACACACACACCACCCCAAGGGGGATGAACAACAGAAACATGGGGGAAGGGAGACAACAGTGGGTGCAAGATAGGAAAATAATAATAATTTATAATTTAGCAAGGAGTCATGAGGGTGGGAGGGGGAGGGAGAAAAAAGGGAGGAGTTACTACTAAAGGCCTAAATAGAAAGTAAATATTTAGAAAATGATTATGGAAACATATGTACAAATATGCTTGATACGATTGATGTCTAGATTGTTATAAAAGCTGTAAGAGCCCCCCAATAAAATGATCTTTATTAAAAAAAAAGAAGAAGAAAGCAAAATGTCATTAAAAGATAGGAAAGAAAAAAATCAAAGTGTATATCAGAAGAGAATCTGAAACTTGCTCTTAATTGTAGAGTAGCTAAGGTAAATGAAAGAATTGATGAAGTCAAAGATTTGGACGGGAACTTCAAAGGGCAGCTCAAGAAGCTAAAGTGAAGTATTATAATGAAATGTGATAAGACCTAGAGTTAGAAAACCAAAAAGGAAGAACATGCTCAGCATATCTTGAACTGAAAGAACTCAAGAAAAAATTCAAGCCCTTGGTTGCCATATTGAAATAGTTCATGAATAAAATAGTGACTGATACAGGAAGTATCAAAAGAAGATGGAAAAAATACACAGAGTCACCGTACCAAAGATAACTAGTAGACATTCAACTATTTCAAGAGGTATCATATGTGCAAGAAGCAATAGTACTGAAGAAAGAAGTCCACAATGCACTGAATGCATTAGTCTAAAACAGGACTCCAGGAATTGATGGAATATCAATGGAAATGTTTCAACAAGTTGATGAAGCATGGGAACCCTTGCTTGTCTGTGCCAAGAAATTTGGAAGACCGTTACTTGACCAACTGACAAGTATGAGATTCATACTTGTACCCATTCCAAAGAAAGATGACCCAACAGAATGCTCAAATTATAGAACAATATCATTGATATTACATGCAAGTAAAATCTTGCTGAAGATCATCCTACAATGGTGGCAGCAGTACCTTGACAAGGATGTTCCAGAGTACAGGCTCAATACAGAGGAGGAGGTGAAACACGGAATATCATCGCTGATGCCAGATAGATTTTGGCTAAAGGCAGAGAATCCCAGAGAAACGTTTACCTGTGTTTCATTGACTATATAAAGGCATTCAACTCTGTGGATCATAGTAAACTGTGAATTATCTTGAGAAAACAGGAATTCGAGAATACTTCACTGTGCTCATTCAGAACTTTTAATTTTATTTTTTAGATTATTTTATTGGGGACTCGTACAACTCTTATCACAATCCATACATCCATCCATTGTGCCAAGCACATTTGTACATTTGTTGCCATCATCATTCTCAAAATATTTGCTTCTACTTGAGTCCTTGGTATCAGCTCATTTTTTCCTCTCCGTCCCCACCAACCTCCCTCAAAAACATTGATAATTTATAAATTATTGCTATTTTGTCATGTCTTACACTCTCCAACGTCTCCCTTCACCCACTTTTCTGTTGTCCGTCCCCCAGGGAGGGGGTTATATGTAGATCCTTGCCATCAGTTCCCCCTTTCTAATGCACCTTCCCCTTAACCTCCTAGTATCGCTACTAGTATTGGGCCTGAGGGGTTTGTCTGTCCTGGATTCCCTGTGTTTCCAGTTCCTATCAGTACCAGTGTACATCCTCTGGTCTAGCTGGATTTGTAAGGTAGAATTGGGATCATGATAGTGGGGGGAGGAGGCATTTAAGAACTAGAAGAAAGTTATATGTTTCATCCTTGCTTTACTGCACCCTGACTGGCTCGTCTCCTCCCCTTGACCCTTCTGTAAGGGGATGTCCAGTTGCCTACAGATGGGATTTGGGTCTCCACTCCACAGTCCCTCTCATTCACAATGAAAGGTCAACAAACAGACCTTGAACTATTTACAGGCTTTTCTTTCTTTTTTTTCTCTCATTGTTTTGTTGTCATTTTGTTGCTTTGTTTTGCTTCAGTGATCATGTTTTTTGTGCACATTTTTATCTCTGCAGGTCTATCTAGATAAGATAGGCGGGATAAACATTCTGGAGGAGAAAAGAGTAGACCAATGGTTCTGGGGGGACATGGGAGGGGGGGGAAGGAAGTGGATGTTAACAAATGCAGACACAAGGGAACAATGGGTGATCCAAAATTGATGGCAAGGAGGGTATAGGAGACCTGGTAGGCTTGATCAAGGCAATGTAACCAAGAGGAATGACTGATATCCAAATGAAGGCTGAACATGATAGTGGGACAAGAGGAAAGCAAAAGGAAACAGAGGAAAGAACTAGGAGGCAAAGGGCATTTATAGAGGTCTAAATACAGGCATGTACATATGTAAATATATTTATATATGACAATGGGGAAATAGATCTATGTGCATATACTTATAGGTTTATTATTAAGGTAGCAGATAGACATTGGGCCTCTACTAAAGTACTCCCTCAAAGTGCAAGAACACTTTGTTCTATTAAACTAGCATTCCATGATGCTCACTTTCCTGGCATGATCGCTGAAGACAAAGTGGGTGCATAAGTAAATGTGGTGAAGAAAGTTGACGGTGCCCAGCTATCAACAGATATAGCATCTGGGGTTTTAAAGGTTTGAAGATAAACAAGTGGCCATCTAGTTCCGAAGCAACAAAGCCCGCATGGAAGAAGCACACCAGCCTGTGTGATCAGGAGGTGTCGATGGGAGCAGAACTTTTACATGGATCAAGAGCCAGTTGTGTGAACAGAACAATGGCATACTGCAGGGCTTAAAATCAGGAAAGGGGTGTTCAGGGTTGCACCCTTGCACTATACTTCTTCCATCTGTATGTTAAGCAATTAATCAGAGGAGCTGCATTATGTTAAGCAGAGGGCATCAGCAGGGTTTGCAGAAGGTTTATTAACAATCTGTGATACGCAGATGACACAACTTTGCTTGCTGAAAGTGAGAAGAACTTGAAGCACTTGCTCATCAAAGATCAAAGCCTTCAGTATGGATTGCAACTCAATGTAAAATGAACATAATTTGCACACTACATCAGTAGGAGAAAAGTTTGAAGTTGTCAAAGATTTAGTCTTACTTGGATTCATAGTCAATGCTCATAGAAGCAGTAGTGAAGAGATTAAGCAACGCATTGCATTGGGCTAATCTGATGCACATGACCTCTTAATGCATCGGGAAGCAAGGATGTTGCTTTGAGGACTAAGGTATGCCTGACCCAATCCATGGTATTTTCAATCACTTGCTGTGCATGTGAAAGTTGAACATTGAATAAGGACGACTGAAGAAAACTTGATGCATTTGAACTATGGTGTTGGTGAAGAATGTTGAAAGTACCAGGGACTTCCAAAAGAACAAGCAGATCTTAATGGGAAGCAGTCCAACCAGAATGTCCCTCAGAGGCAAGGATGGGGAGACTTCATCTCGGGTACTTTGGACATGTGGTCAGCAGAGACCAGCCACTGGAGAAGGACATCGAGCTTGGTAAAGTGGTGTGGCAGCAAAAAAGAGGAAGGCCCTTGGTGAGATGGGTTGACATGATGGCCGCAACAATGGGCTCAAACATAACAATTGTGAGGATGGTGCAAGACTGGGTGATACGTTGCTCTGGTTTACACAGGGTCACTATAAATCAGAGCAGACCCGATGGGACCTAAGCACCACAACAACTTGCAAATGGGAAGAACTAAAGAGGTTCAAGGGGATGACTGGGAAACCCTAAGATAGGCTGCCAAGTTTTGCAACTAAAGGAAATCCAGAAAGAGTATTATGAATAAAATAGTACAAAATATTGTAGAATCACTAACTGTATTTTAATAAAGCAATTCCAGCTGTGCTTCTACTCAGAGTACAGTGACCTTGAAAATGTTTTGTTAACTTCCCTGAGTTTCTATTTTCTCATCTATAAATGTGTATAATAATCACCACCTTTAATACCTGTAAAACCCAGATATAATACACATAAAGAGTTTGGTGCATTCAAAATCCTCAGTTATATCTATTTTATTTATCAAGAGGACAAAAATTTGTAGGGAAAGAAAGATGGCATTCTCTACTAGAGAACTGTATATTTCATCATTACTAGGAGAAGGTCAGTGTAGAAGGCACACAATTTAACTGTACGATATTGCTTCAATTTCAAAAGTTGACATAATCAGAAGATTAATAAGCTCTCTATCTCCTGTGGTGTGAGTCACCATAACCTTTCTCGTGTCATGAAGTTAGAGATTTGGTGTTAACCAGCTGAACAAAACTAAGGAACATTCTTAAACTCACTGTGCCATGTCACTTCCTGCATGGTGGAACCCATTCAGGGACAAAGCAGATACAATGAAGACTGTTGAGGGAACAGGGAATGAAAGGCACACATTGTTTCCCCAAGTCTATGGCAGCGACTGAATACTGGTGTTTTCTGATGGGGAAGAACAGGTTTGCTTTCAGGGCACTTCTCGGTATTTTCCTTGGATCCAGGACTTGTCAGCAAGTACACAGTAAAACCCAAGGATAAGACTCCATCAGCAATAACTCAACACTCATAGGAAGAGTGGTTTTCAAAGATAATTAGGAAACTGTTTGTAATTTGAGCTTCTAAAACCACTTAGGGAAGCTCACCAAGTTTGAGAACAACATGAGTGACATCCTTTGTGACTGGGATGCATATGCCATGGACAGTCCCACTGGAGGAGCACCTCCTGCTTTTTGTTTGTTCTCTTGAGTCCAACATAGTTTTAGTTATAAAGACCCTGGGAAGGTTTGTAGCTTACCGGATCAGCACTCCTAAAGTAGCTGTCTACACAAGCAGAATGATTTCAGAATGTCCTCTATTTCAAAAACAAAACAAAACAAACTCCTCTAATAGTTTAGTCCCTACAAACTCCTAAGAGAGTCAAGGTCTTACACCTGAAAATAAGTGTTGTAGTTTACTTACTACCCTGATTACACTACAGTATAAATGTTACCATCTCTATATAAATATTTAGAGTTAACATAGGCTTTTCATCAACAACACTTATTCTTCACAGCAACCTTAAGACATGCTGGGTAAAAAGGATATTATTATTATAAAAAAAATTATTAGTGTAGATTATTTGCACCAGCTCCTTTCACAGGGAGATAAGTAATATAACTCCAGAGGGGTGTGTTAGTCTGGGTTCTCTAAGGGAGTAAAACCAATGATAATTTTAAATATATTTTAAAATACATGTATATCGAGGAGAAGCTCAGTCTGGTCCCAGTCCATGGGTCAGATATTAAGGTACATGCTTGTTGACTCACAGCTCCGAGGGCTGACAAACAAGGAAGCAGGAAGATGACTGCTGGTAGATTGAGAGGTAGATGAGGTCAAGGTAAGCAGGTCAGGGGGCTCCCAGATGGGCAAGCCAAGTGGTGGCTATTAACTTAAATCCTCAAACCAGAGCTGAATGAGCTAGATGCAGGATCCAGATCAGCAAGAAGCAAAGGAGCAGTCCACAGCAGCTACCTAGATACGAAATAAGCCACACCCCCGAGGACACGTAATTGGGGCTGTGACCTGAGCAAAACCTTGCTCTCCACCCTAATCTTCCCAGGACTATTTGGCTGCTCACAGCAGCTCTTGCCACGGTGTTGATTCTATTATATTAGATCACATCATGGGGAGACTACAACTGCCAAAGTACTGAGCATCCTGGCCCAGCTACATTAACACCAAACCTAAGCATCTCAAAGGGGCGCCTAATAAAGTGTCAAAGTTCAAAGTCGGCTCTTTGATCCAGAAGCTACATTCTGGGGATCCACATGAGTGCTCGCAGAGTTGGACTGGAGGGTCGAGGGGCCAGAATAAAGGAAACATTGATGGTGCGTTGACTCTAACTCGTGGCTAGGCTAGGTGATAGAACTGTGCGCCACAGGGTGGACTCTTTATGGAAGCAGATAGACAGAGTTTTCCTCAGCACTGCTGTGTAGGTTCCAACTACATCCTGTAGCTCAGTGACTGGTTACGACCCACTTGTACAATCCAGGAAACACAGAGATGGACAAACATATACACATAAGTATGCTCACAGCTTCAGTGTTTGAGATAGCAAAAAAACAAAACTGGAAAGAAACTAAACACCAATTAAAAATAAATTGTGGAGTATCCACAGAATGGGATATTATGGAACAGGTAAAATCAATAAGTAATTTTGAATTATATGCTATATACAATTGTATATATCCACGACAATATATGTCAAAATATCAAGTTGGCAAAAAAAAAATGTTGTTGGCATATACAGCATGATTTCATTTGTGATGATAAATCTGGAGAAATTGTTAGCTAATTCCTTTATGTATACTCAGAGAATTCTCAGAAAGATGTTTCAGGTTACTTAGGGAATATGCTGAGAAGTTTAAAACTAATTTGAGACGGTTGGGGTTATTCTTTCCCTCATGGAAATGTTCCATATGTTTTTGGAATTTTTACATCATTTGAAAACATAAAAGAAGTTGACTTCTAAGTATGTGCGAAGTTTTATGTGGAAGGAAGAAGAAAGAAAAACTTTCTATATGCCAGATAACCAACCCTGGATTTATCTCATAGAATTTTTATAACAACTGCATATGACTGGTCTTGTCTTCATTCTGCCAATAAGAAGTAGTGGCTCAGGGTAGCTGATTGATTATACCTACAGCTACATGAATGGATTTAGCCCATATTTCTAAAATCTCATGTATGTGTAGGTCACACTGATGGATGGCATCTAAAGATAATCACACAAACCGAAAGCCAAACAAATCTGACTGCAATTTGCATTCTGAGACAGACTTGTCTCAAGAGTCAGCTGTTAGCTGTCAGGTCCCACCTCAATCTGAGGGTGGGGAATAATCGTTGTGGAATACATGTGTCCTCATTAATGGCTGTACAAATCAACTGCTAGGATTGTTACATTAAGAAACAAGTTCTAGGAAGATCTAAGTGGAGCCAACCCAAAGAACAGAAAAGAGAAGGTGGATGAGAGGGGCAATGATGAACTCTCACTTTGCCATGTTTCAAAACGTTGGTGTTGACATGAAACACTCTAAATGAAAGCTTATCTAAATTTTGCATTATTATTATTCAGGGCTAAGTGGTAAAGGGAAAATCTAATGTAATGTTGCCTTTGCCCCACCTTCAAAACAAAATTTAAAGTTACCTTTTCATAGAATTGGTTTTCCTTTCCAAGGTTGAGAAATACAAAATCTAAGAAATTATTCATCTCTCTGTGATTTTTCCCTCTTTTGTTCTTTTACAGTTCAGAAAGCTTATTGACTTGTAAGTGACTCTTCATGCTAATATGCACAATATTTATACATCTATAAGTAATACCTACTTGCCCAGTGGCATTCCACACAGAAAAAATAGCATTTTATGTATCATTAAGCAGTTTCCAAGGTGTCAGCAATTTCACGCAAAGCATCAGTGTAATGACGAGTAGCACTATTTGCTAAATAGCAGAGTGTTGGAGAAATTTTAAACCATACACCTGGACTCACTGATTGAGCTAAGCTCTCCCTCCCCCATCCACATGGGCTCAGCTACCACAGCACCCTTATCACTGTTTCGCTCTAGGGAGGTAGGACTTGGAAGTTGGGGGTGGGTGGTGGGTAGCGGTGTCAGAGACTGGCAGTCCTGGTGGCTGACTTTAAAGAGACCTGGGGACCAGTGCTGCCTACACACTTGTACAAACCAGTGCAAAGTGAAAATGTTGGGTCTCTTGGGGGAAAAATGTTACTTATTATATTAAAATCTAAAACATACAGATTGAGTAAATATGGTAAAAAGATATTACCCTGTCACACGTCTTTCTTGATTTTAAGCCATGAAGTATTTCCTTGATCTGTTTGAACAACTGCCTCTTTGTTGAGGTTTAGGTTCCTCGTGAACACAATTAAGTGCTCTGGAATTCCAGTGTTATTCATAATTTGCTATTCCACACAGTCATTTGCATAATCAAGAAAACACAAGCAAGCATATTTCTGCTAGTCTCTGATTTTAGCCAAGATCTGTCTGATATCCCTTGTTCCAAGCTCTCTTTTGAATTCAAGCTGAGTTCCCTGTTGATACACTGCTGCAAACGATTTAAAAATCATCTTCAACAAAATTTGCTTGTGTAATGTTAATGGTATTCTTTTATAGAATTTTGACATGCTGTCAGATCACCTTTCTTTGAAATGGGCACCCGTATGGATCTCTTCCTGTTGGCTGGCCAGGTCTTCCCAATTTCTAGGCATAGGTAAACACGTGAGCACTTCCAGCATTGCATCTGTTTGTTGAAGCATCTCAATTGGTGTTCCATTACTTCGTGGAGCTGTGTATTTTGCCAGGGCCTTCTGTGTATCTTGGTCTTTTTCTTTCTATGTCATCTATGCTTGATTATATGCTATTTTCTGAAATGGGTGAACATCAACCAACTCTTTTTCAATACGCAGTGACTCGTTCAATATTTGGTCCAGACTGTTCTTTAATATCGCTGTTCAAAGCTTACTTTTTCTCCTCAGTTCTTTCATCTCGAGAAAATAATAAATGTGAAATACAAAACATGGTGTGACAGAAATGAGCAGTATGGCGGTTAAAAGCTGAGGGCAACTGAACACAGTACCCATTGTCCACTTTTGACTGCAGCACTTAAGCCCTTACACACTTTGCCGATTTGAAACCCATTGCTCCCGTCTGCTGGTATAGCACCAGGCTGTTACTTTACTTTTTCTTCTACCTCCTGACTCTGAGTACTTTCGATTTCTTTCTGTCCTGCGTGGTGTGTCCTCTCAGTTCCTTGGATGTTGGTTCAAATGCTCTGTACTCAGTAATTTGGTGGCCTCATGGTTACACATTGGATGGAGAGCCTCCAAGTTGGCAGTTCAAAACCACCTGTTACTCCTCAGCAGAAAGATGGAGCTTTCTACTCCTATCAAGAGTGGCAGTCATAGAAACCCACAGGGGAAGTTCTACCCTGTCCTATAGAGTCGCTATGAGTTGGCATCGACTCGATGGCAGTGAATTTGGTTTTAATTGAGTAGGGTCTGCAGTGCCTGACACACATTACTGCTGTTGTTATTGTTGTTAGCGGTCATCAATACATGTCTTGACTCATGGTGACTCCACACATAACCGAGCCAAATCCTGCCCAGTCCTCACCATCCCTACAATCAGTTGCAGACTGTGGGTTTTCAATGGCTGATTTCAGAAGTAGATCGCCAGGCCTTTCTTCCCAGTCTGCCTTACTCTAGATTACAGAGTAAGACTCTAGCGTCTAGAAGCTCTGTTGAAATGGTTTAAGCATCATAGGATCACACAGACCTTCACGTGTTTACCTATGCCAAGAAATTGGGAAGACTTGACCAGCCAACAGTAAGAGATCCATTTCAATCCATGAATAATTAAACAATAAATTACAGCAAAATAAACCCACATCAAAACAAGATTTTAAAGAATACCTGAGTGAATCAGAAACTACGTGCCTTCTCCTCAAAAGCCCATAGATGACTAACGGTGGTGGTGCCATAGGCGTTACAAGAACTTGCTCTCGGGGAGCTCTTTCACAGCTGGAGAGACGTCTTATGTGTCACAGTTCTCCATTTGTAAAACTGGAACCTTAGTAGCTGCCTCATGGGGTCATTACTTACAACAACAAAAAGATGACTATCAAGATGATACCAACTCATTGTGACCCTAAAGGACAGAGGAGAACTGCTCCGTAGGGCTCCTAAGGCTGTAATCTGTAGGGAAGCAGACTGCCACATCTTTTTTCTCAAAAAGCAACTCAAGGGTTTGAACCACCAACCTGCAGGTTAGCTACTGAGTACTAAACCACTGTGCCACCAGAGACCCTTAGTCTCAAACAAAATCTTGTGGTTTTTAGGTGCTGTCAAGTCCGTGAGAGCTCACAGAAACCCCGTGCACAACAGAACAAGAAATGTCCCAGTTCTTCACTATTCTCACCATCAGTATTATGTTGGAATCCATTGCTAAACCTACTGTGTCAATTGATGTTCTTGGGGGTTGCAATGGGTAGACTTTACATCAACTTAAACCTGAGTGAAAGTGTAGGAGTGGAGTACAGACTATCATGTTACAGACTGATGCTACATCCTTGTTGGGGAGTGGCCTTTTAATAAGAGACAGTGAGAAGTTTTCTCTCTCTCTCTCTCTCTCTCTCTGGCCCTTCTCCTTCCTCTTTGCTGGGACTCTGTGTCTTCCTCCATGGATGGCTGACCTGGGAGCCAACTCTCAGGTGTCTCCACCCTCCCATGTTCCCACCTTGGATCCATGAAACTCTACACTCACTGACCTTTGACCTTCCTGCTTCCTGTTTCATCATCATCAGCTGTGACTATGTAGGTGTGAAGAAAGCTCCAGCTAGCATCAGACACATGGACTTGGGTTGGATTGGGCTGGGACTTCTTAATATAAAATTACTTATTAATATATAGTCCTTTTTTATACATGTGAGTATCACTGGGTTTTTTTCTCTGCATAACTCAGCATAGCCCAATTGTGTTCGGCTAGGTTGACTAGAGAGACAAATCCAAAGACACTCATATATGTATAAAAAAGGGCTTGGGTACAGTGTAGCAATAATGAAACCCACAGCCTTCCTCTAGTTCTTGAACGCTTCTTCCCCCCAACTACCAGGACCCCAATTCTGCCTTGCAGACCTGGTTGGACCAGATGATGCACAGCAGTACAGATGGGAATTGGAAACGCAGGGAATCTAGGACAGAAGAACCTCTCAGGACCAGGGGTGACAGTGGTGATACCAGGAGGGAAAGGGGATATAGTAAGGGGGAATGGATCACAGGGAGCCAAATGTGGCATCCTCTCTGGAGGACGGGCAGCAGAGCGGTGGGTGGGGGGAGATGCCAGACAGTGTAATATAAGATACAATAATAATTTATAAATTATTAAGGGTGCATGGGGGAGAGGGGAGGAGGAAGGGAAGGGGAGGAGGAAAAAAAAAAAAGGAAAATTAGCGGATTCCGGGAACCCAAGAGGCAAGCGAATTTTGGGAATGATGAGGGCAACAAATGTATAGATGTGCTTTACACAATTGATCTATGTATTGTGATGAATTGTATGAGCCCCAATAAATTGATTTAAAAAAGGGGGCTTTATATCAAAGAGTAATTGTGTATTAAGAAGACATTCCATCCTAGTCCAGATCAAGTTCATAAATCTTATATTAGCCCATAAATCCAACACTGGTCCATAAATCTTTCTTCAGACTCAAACATTTACATGCAATAATGCAAAATTCAGGAAGATCACAGGCTGGTCAATGCAAAGTCTTGTGGATCCAATAATAATGGAAATATCTCAGGGTTGGCACAGGTCTCCATGTGGCTCCTCCAGCTCTTCCAGTGTGACTCTTTAATAGGAAGGAGAAGCAGATGAAGGCAAGAGAGAGAGAGGAAGTTCCCAGAATCCTCATGAGAAGGCCACACCCACAAGGAGCCATCATCAGGCTGTGACCTGATTGACAGACTGAACTCCACCCCTATACTTATTTATTAAGTTGACATGAAATTATGTAACCACCACACCAATGGTCTTCCTCTTTTTAATACCCTCTACTTTACCAAGTATGATGTCCTTTGGGGTCTTCTTTCTCCTGATAACCGGTCCAAAGTATACTAGACAAAATCTCACCATCCTTGCTTCTAAGGAACATACTAGTTGTACTTCTTCAAAGACAGATCTGGTTATTCTCTGGCAATCCAGAAGAATAATACTCTTTGTCCACACCATAATTCTAATGTATCAATTGCTCTTCAGCCTTCTTTATTCATTGTTCAACTTTCACATACTTATGAGGCAATTGGAAATACCTTGAGTCTTCAACAGGACCTCCTGCAACAGCTTTTCAGCCATTAAAGATATCATACACAGGAGATTTACCCATTGTTTAATTTCTTGACTGCTGTTTCCATGAGCACTGACTAAACAAAATTAAGTCCTTAAAAACTTCAATCTTTTCTCTATTTATCATAATGCTGTCTATTGGCCCAGATATGAAAAATGTGGTTTTCTTTACATTGGACTATAATCCATGATCAAGGCTGCAGTCCCTGATCTTTATCAAGTGCTTCAAGTTCTTTGCTTTTTCAGCAAGCAAGGTTGTGTGATCTGCACATTGCAGATTGTTTATAAGACTTTCTCCAATCTTGATACCATGTTCCTTTTCATATAGTTCAGTTTCTCAGATTATTTGCGCAGCACATGGATTGAAGAAGTATGGGGAAAGGATACAACCTTGACGCACACCTTTCCAGATTGTGAACTATGTGGCATTCCTTGTTCTGTTCTAGCAATTACTTCTTGATCCACTACAGGTTCTACATGAGCACAAAGAAGGGAATTCCCATTTTCTACTGTTACTGATTTTATCTGAACTTATATCAGCCTAATATAGGGTCTCCAAAGCTGTAAATCTTTAGGGAATAGACAGTCTTTTCTTCCTCTGATGGTGGATTTGAACTGAAGACCTTGTGATTAGTAGTCTAGCACTCACCTAGCAACACCACGAGGGCATAGAGAGGATTAATGAGATAAAATATATGAAGTCCATAGACCAAGTAGCTTTTATCTGAGTGGCAACATTGCTAATTCCCAAAATTCACTTTCATGACATTTCTTTAATGTGTACATGTGAAACATCATTTCATCTATGCATGAAAGTACTAAGCAATGATGCTTTTTCAGATTTATTGTATTAAGCATTCTAGACAAAAAGACCTCTGCATTTACATGGCTACAGGATCCATTGTTATGCCACTTGCGATTCTTCTTTCTTGGGGTCTTCTCAGCTTTCCAGGAAAGGGTTTCATGAAAGGCTTTTTCTCTGCTTTTTAATTGCTTTCATTTTTGAGTAGTTTAAAACTCAGAAGTTGTGAACATAATATAGCTTCTGTAAAACTTCCACTCTGGTCCCACCAATGATACTATCGGACATAACCATTGCACAATGTCAAAACCAGGAAATTAATGCTGGTGCAACTGTTAACTAAGATACATACTTCATTTGAATTTATATGAAGAACGTTTTAATCTTCGGGTGAGGACCCAATCAGGATTGTATCTGGATCCATGAAGCAGCCATATGTGGCATATTTGCATAATATTGTTTGGTTATGTGCCACAAAATCAATTCTAACTCATAAGGACCCTAAGTACCCAACAGAATGAAAAACAGCCCAGGCTTGCACCAGTCTCAGAATTGTTATGTTTTAGTCTATTGTTGCAGCCACTGTTACAATCCATCTCAATGAGGATCTTACTTGATGATACTTGACCATGTTCTTCCCTAGGGAATGGCCCAAAGTAGGAAAGACAAGTCTCACCATCCCCACCTCTAAGGAGCATTCTGGCTGTGTCTTTTCCAAATCAAATTTGTTCATCCTTCTGGCAAACCATGGTATATTCAACATTCTTCCACAACACCATAACTCAAATGCATCAATTCCTCTTTGGTCTTCTCTGTTCATTGCCTAGCTTTCACAGGCATATGAGGTGATTAAAAATGCCAGGGCCTGGGTCAGGAAGACCTTAGTCCTCAGAGTGACATTTTTGTGAATTAACACGTTATAGAGATCCTTTGCAGCAGATTAATCCAGTGCAATGTACCACTTGATTTCTTGACTGTTGTTTCCATGGGTGTTGATTGTGGATCAATGAAAAAAGGAAATCCTGGGGAACATGACTCATTTCTCCAATTATCATAATTTGGCGTATTGGTCCAGTTATGAAGATTTTTTTTTCTATGTTGAGGATGTAATCCATATGGGGGGCTATAGTCGTTGATCTTGATTGGTAAATCCATTTTGCATATTGAAGGCTGCTAATAAGTCTTCCATTAATCCTAACATCACATTCTTTTTCATAGAGTTGATCTTCTCAAACTATTTGCTCAGCATATAGATTGAATAAGTAGTGAAAGGATACAACTCTAAGGAATCCATTTCCTGATTCTTTTTAAACCTCAGTCTCCCCTTATTCTGTTCAACAGACTGACTCTTGGTCTATGTACAGGTACTGCATGGGCACAAATAAGTGTTCCAGAATTCTCATATTTTGCAATGTTAACCATAATTTGGTATGATCCACACCATATAGTAAAAAAAGAAATCATTTATTTCATTTTCAAAGAATTTTGAATTTGGAAAGATATTCATTTCAACCCACCTGGAAGTTCTGGAAAAGCCTTTCATCAGTTTAAAGCAGGGGTCCTCAACCTGTGGATCGCAATCCCTTTGGGGGTCAAACGACCCTTTCACAGGGATCGCCTGAGTCATAACAGTAGCAAAATTACAGTTATGAAATAGCAATGAAAATAATTTTATGTGGTGATACTGGGAGGGTAGAAGGAGGGTGGGGTGGAAAGGGAGAACTGATTCCAGGGATCTACCTATAACCTCCTCCTTCAGGATGGACAACAGAAACGTGGGTGAAGGGAGACGTCGGACAGTGTAAGACATGACAAAATAATAATTTATAAATTATCAAGTGTTCATGACGAAGGGGGTAGCAGGGAGGGAGGTGGAAAAATGAGGAGCTGATGCCAGGGGGTTAAGTGGAGAGCAAATGTTTTGAGAATGATGAGGGCAACAAATGTACAAATGTGCTTTACACAACTGATGTATATATGGATTGTGATAAGAGTTGTATGAGCCCCCCATAAAATGATCTTAAAAAAGAAAAGAAAAGAAATTTATGGTTGAGTGGTCACCACAACCTGAGGAAATGTATTGAAGAGTCATGGCATTAGGAAGGTTGAGAACCACTGGTCTAAAGGAATATAGACAAGCAAATCTCTGATTTTAATTTCTAAGGCCTAAGTCTTTCTTTCCCTAAAATCATTTCCTCTCGGTACTGCTGTGAATTAGTCTTTGAAAGAAAGTAAAGTAGTAGAAGTCCCAGAATTCAAGAGGCATCTCAACCCCAGGTAGATGAGGATTAAAGTAAAAATATTGGACAACTTCCATCATCTCTCCATTTATGGGAACATCCCTCGTGGCAGGGGAGGCATGTATGGGAGGACCTGCAAGTCTTTGGGGGTCACGTGCACTGTGCTCTCTCAGCCCCAAGCTGGAGCAGAGGCCACCTGCAGCCTGGCTGGACACACACAGGGACACATCCCGGCTGGCCCTCCTCTCTCTCCAGCTCTGAATGAGATGAGTGTGAAATTAAATGAGCTCATGTGGTGGATAGAGGAAAAAAAGGAACACAAATATTCTTTAGCAAAAATAAAAAAGAAAACCCATGAAGGTACAGACTTAAACCAGCTCGACCTGAGGCATTGACCCTTTAGAAACAAACAAACAAGCAAACGAAAACCCAAGTGTTTTTCCGTCCTTCCTTTCTGTAGCTTCACCCTGCTGTCTGTTTAGAAGTCATCTTCACGGCTACGGAGAAGACTGGAATGGGGTCTGAACCACGCCAGGTTTGAGATGATCCACGTGCCGGAATTAGAATGTCTTGAGATTGGGAACTTTTCATTCAGGATTCTCTCGTTTGGATATTTGGTTCTCTATAAAATGTTCTCAAAGAGTAGCCATCGTGCTGGATAACAAAATAGCTTGAGTATGGAAAAATTGTGCCGTGGGACTTCCCTCTGAGCTCAATACACAAAGCAGAGAAAAGGCACAGAATTTGAAACCAGAGCACATGGGTTTGAGCCCCGGTTTCACAATTTATCAAAGGTATAAACTTGGCCAAGTCGAAGCTTCTGTTTTCTCATTCATAAAATTAGTACTATGGAAATCATCACTGCTGATAGGATTTGTCTAGAGAATGGAATGAGATAAGGACTCTCATTTAGAAATGAGAATAAGAATTTTAAAATAATACATCTTACTCATTTGGAGATGAAAGAGCTTTAAACAAAGCAAAACAAAACAAAACTGTTATTATTGCTACATCCCCAGAATGGTGCTTTTTGACGAATGATCAAAAATATGATCAAAACTCAATGTAGCATTTTTATAACAGTGAAAATTGAAAGGCACCCTGATGGGATGATTTCCTGTAAAGTTCTCCCCCTACCCCCTTTTTCTTTTGTTTTGTTTCTTTTTCTGATTTTCTTTACAATAGCGGAGTGAGGGGTATGTGTAGAAAGGGAGGGGGCCCATTTTATTTTCACAAAGTTATTGAAGAGTTGTTTTTTTCTCTTCAGGAATGTGCTTTGCAAAACGTGATTGCTCTTGGTCTTGCCGTTATGGAAAATCTGCAAAGAAAACCCAAACCCAGTCTGCAGACACGTTTCCTGCCTCTTCATGCTGATGAGAAAAATAGCCACAACTTGGTGAGCTGCATTCATTAGATTCACATGACTGTCATTTACCCTGAGATGTTCTCGCTCTGTTATTTAGTGTAAAAATCCCCTTTCTCTCGCGAAATGATGGTGATAGCGGGTGGCAACTGTTTGCAATGTCCTTACTAGGCAAAATAAAAAATTGCCTACCCTGCGTCAGGCCCCAATTAATTTTTTGAAATTGGGCTGGCCCGTGAGATTCCAGTGTCTGGGAACCCTTGGCCTGGAAGGTTAATTGGAAATGGCAGGGACGGCGGTGGGGAAGCTCCTTCAGCTGCCTGGGTTTTGCTCCCTGCCCCTAAGCCGGCGGGGCCCACTGCCCCACATCCGGGCTGTCGCCAGTCCCTGGCTGCGTGTCCCTGTCCCAGCCTCCCTGTTTCCTCAGTGCTGTCCGCTTTGCTCTCTCAGCCCCGCAAAGCTGGCGTCATCCTTCTAGACACAGCTCCCTAAGTTTGCCATGTGCAGTGACCCTGTCTTGACCCCGGCCATGATACAAACCACGGGGTTGTAATGAATCTCTAATTACCCGCAGTACCTCGGTGACTAGTCAGCCCTGCTGCTCACTCTGTTCCTCACCAATTTGGGCATCATCAGGCATTCAGAATGCAGCCAGCCTCTGTGCCCGGAAGCTGGGAGCCTCCACGGTCTCTGCCAAGGACACTGGCTCCGCATGCTTCTGCGGATGATAGGAGGATTTCCGCCCTCGTTATGAATCAGAGGGGACATTTGCACATGAATCACTCAGCTCTGCTTGGGGAATCTTCTCCTCCACTGACTTTTATCTCAGAAGGTCAAGGTGAGAGATGGTCAGGGACTCTCGGGTGATTGCCCAAGGGGAGACTGAGCATTTTCTATTTCATGCAAGCATTCTGAAAGTCCCGGGTTAGATCATAAAAGGGTTTGGTAACTCGGCGAGATTTCGTCACGTGATAAGAAGCAGGCCTTGATTGGCCGGCAGTAAAGATCATATCCTCCTGAGGGGGAAATTAACTTACAATCCTCACGATAATAACAGCCCCCGTCCCCGTGTGCCAGGCATTGGGCCACAGACTTTATATATTACGTCTATTTTTCTTTCTTCTTTTAGATGATGGCTCAAACAACAAGACATACACTATCAACAATGGCAACGGCCCTGATTCTATACTTCAAGTCGTAGAACTTTCTGTGGCCTTTTCTAAATCATTCCACCAGCATCCACATAAACTCACTGTCCCCCAAGTAAACTGTCCCCTCCCCTCTCCCTCCCCCCTTGATAATGACAATCACAGGGTCTTATATATTTGTTATTAAATATCAGTGGGATCCTACCATATGTATCCTTTTGTAAGGGGCTTGCTTCATCCAGCATGTTTCCAGGGATTGTCCGTGTTCTTTGGCATTCAAAAGTCAAGACTGACAGCACAGCTCACAACTCTCCGAGTGCAGAGTAGAACAGCAGATGGCTGGGCCTGCCTTCTCAAGCGGCTCCTGCTTGGTTTGAACCACCAGCCTTCCCACTAATTGTCGAACACTTAACACCTGGCGCCACCAGAAGCTCCTCCTTTGTGGTAGGCAGCCAAGCTGTATTTCTCTTCACGGCTGACTAGTATTCCATTTTGTGGATCTACCGCCCTTTGATCATCCAGTCATTTGTGCATGGGCATTTCAGTTATCCATCTGTTTTGCCTCTTGTGAACGGTGCTGCAAGGGATATTAGTTTACTCTTCGGTCCAATCTTGACTAAAGGTGAAAACAGCAAAGCAAAGGCAATAAAGACATGTCACAAGCAAGGAAACGGAGGCAGGCAATGAGGACGTCACGGAAGGAAGCCACTACTTGTCTAGCTCATCCAGCTGTGATGCTGCAGAGCCCAGGTTCAGTCCGCCTGATGCACTTCACAGGACACACTCTTCCGTCGTATTTACTATTGGAACCAGAGAGAAATGATTGGCCTGACAAAAGACAATGGACTTGTAATTCGCGCTCAGATCTCAGGGGGATTGTTATGAGTTTTCAACTAACCCATAGACTTGCATTTCTTAAGTGTTAAATGGGATCATTGACATGAAAACCTGGGATGTGCCATTTGAGAAAGCATATTTACTACTTCAAGAAGAGTATCGATTCAAACATACTTGGCACAAAGTTGCTATATTCCCTGTGCATTCAAATACCTCCTGGCCTTGGCCAGATGCTGTAGGAACAAAACACTCCCAGCAGTCAAACGGCTCAAATATTTGGTGTGATTTTGTAATGGATGGCAGTGTTAAAAGTAATATTTACAAAGTCCCCTGTGAGACATTTTTCTAGAGAAGATTACTTATATTTTTCTGGCTTTCTAAATTGGCACTGTTCAACTCTTGTTGATGGAGAATGTTTATTGCTGGTTGATGTCCAGGTTATGCACAAGCTCTGTGGGAATGTTTTCTTTTCTAGGAATAAATATATGTGTTTGGTGGCTATCTTAAAGGACTGAGCCATAGAAAAGGATCATATTATTGTGTTCCTCAAGCCAATCTGTTTTTCTAGCTTCAGGACATGTTTACAGTCCAAAGGCTTCTTGCCGTCCATTTAATTCCGTGATTTTGCAACTAATTTGTACTTTTAAAAAATTGTACAAAAGTGCTTTGTGATTAGGACAATAATACTCTGTTCCTGAGAGTTACAGTCTTCTCCCACCTCCTGGAACAGAAAGTGACTTGTGGGAGAGCAGCGTCATCCTTAAGAGCCACAATTCTTGAACCTCTCAGCCGTTTCTGACCCTATTCATGAAGGTTTGCGCTGGGGGAGAGGAGGCTTAGCTTTCGTTTTCGCTGATGAAAAACGTGCAGAGAGAAGTGAGTGACTTCAACGACACACTGAAAGACCTGGCATTCGGATGGGAAAGATGTACATACATTTTAGCTGTGGCTGGGAGGTTTGCAGTCGCCTTCTTTAAATTTTTGCTGCTGTTCTTTTTTTTTTAAAATCAATTTATTGGGGCTCATAAAATTCATCACAATACATAGATCAATTGTGTAAAGCACACTATACATTTGTTGCCCTCATCATTCCCAAAATTCGCTTGCCTCTTGGGTTCCCCGAATCAGCTCATTTTCCTCCCCCTCCCTACCTTCCTCTGCCCCCCTCCCCCATGCACCCTTGATAATTTATAAATTATTATTATATCTTATATTACACTGCCCGGCGTCTCCCTTCACCTACCCCTCTGCTGCCCGTCCCCCAGAGAGGAGGTTATATGTAGCTCCCTGTGATCAATTCCCCCTTTCTACACCCCCCTTCCCTCCTGGTATCGCTACTGTCACCCCTGGTCCTGAGTGGTTCATCTGTCCTAGATTCCCTGCGTTTCCAATTCCCATCTGTACCGCTGTGCATCATCTGGTCTAGCCAGATCTGCAAGGCAGAATTGGGGTCCTGGCAGTTGGGGGGAGGAAGCGTTTCTTCCCTGTGCCAGTTGGCTTCAGGTTGAGTCTGGCTCATGGCAGCCCCGTGCGAGTCCGAATAAACCTGTGCTTCAGGGACTTTTCCATGGCTGACTTTTCAGGAGGAGCTAGCAGACCTGTCTCCGAGACACCTCTGGCTGGACTGGAGCCTTTTGCTTAGCGATTGAATAGATTGACTGTTCCCACCACCCAGCGACTCGTATGTCTTTCGTAGGTTCCTGCAAAGTTGATGATGGTCTCCTTATCCTTACAAAAGGGATCCATTCACAGGAATCCTGTTAATATTTGGGAAGAACGGGTCAAAACAAAAGTATAATCTTGGACTTGCCAAAATTGATTACATATTAGATATGGTCTCTAAGACCTTTTAAGTATGAATTACAGTCGCTAGTAAGACCTGCCATTCACTGAGTGGTTTCTCTATCTCATGCATTATATACAGTGTACTACTAATATTCACAGTAATCCAGAATGCATTATTAGACCCATTTTATAAATAAAGAAGCACGTAACTTGCTGGGAGGCACACAGCTTGTACGTGAGATCAGGATCCAGCTGCTTCTTTTAAGGTTCCGGACTCTTCGTGACCCTAATGTACAAAAGAAAATGCTGCCTGGTCCGGGGCCATCCTCAAACTCCTGGTTACGTTTGAGCTGATTGCTGTGGCCACTGCGTCAGTCCATCTCCTGAAGGCTCCTCCCCTTCTATGGAGCATGATTTCCATCTCCAACGGTTGGACCTTCTGGCTACCTATCCAAAGGACATGAGGTGGAGCCTCACCATCTACCTTACGGAACATTCTGGTAATTCTTCCAAGGCAGATATGCTCATTCTCCTAGTCGTCCGTGGTGTATGTAATATTCTTTCTCCAAACCATAATTCAAAGGCATCAATTCTTCTCTGGTCTGCCTTGTTCATTGTCTAGGTCCCCGATGCAAATGAGGTGATGGAAATACCCTGGACTCTTAGGATTCGAAGTGGGTTTTTTTTTTTGCTTTTTAGCACTTTAAGCATTCTGTTGTAGATTTACCCAATGCAATAGGTGGTTTATTTCTGGACTGCCACGTCCATGGGTGTTGATTGTGGATCCAAGTAAAGTGAAGTCTTTGACATTTTCAGGCCTCTCGCCGTTTCTCATGCTCTGATGTTAGTGATTGGTCCGTGTGTGAGGCTGTGGTCTTTGATCTCCATCAGAAACTGTTTCATGTGCACTTTTCTGTCACCAAAAAAAGGCTGTGTATCCCCACAGTGCTGGGTGTTAATGAGACTTCCTTCGATCCTGGTGCCATTGTTGTTCTTCATTCAGTCTCATATCTCTAATTATTTCCTCAGTATTACGATTGAGTACTTTCGGTGACAGGAGACACCCTTAACCCATAACTTTCCTGAATGAAAGCAGCACACTGGCCCCTTGGTCTGTTCAAATGACTGCCTCCTCCTTTTCTAGACACAAGTTCTACGCGACCACAGTTAAGTGCTCTGCAATTCTCATTCTTCACAGTGTTATCCATAACTTGTTATTGTTTACAAAGCAGAATGCATTTGCATAATTGATAAGAGGTAGTAGACATCTCTGGTGTTCTCTGCTTTTAGCCAAGATCCATCTGACATCACTAATGATATCACTTGTTCATGTCTCTCTGTCTCTGGCTTGAATTTCTGGCAATTACCTGTCAATGTACTTGAATTAACTTCAGCAACATTTACTTATGATGATAATGATGGGGGTTGATAGTTTCCACATTTTGAGGCATAAACTATCTTCGGAATGGACACAACTATGAATCTTCCAGACAGTTGGCCAGCTTGCTGTCTTTCAAATTTCTTGGCATAGGTATGTGGGCATTTCCAGCATTGTCTCTGTTTGTTGAAACCTCTCAGTTTGTATTCCATCAATTTCTGGTGCCTTGTTTTCGGCCAAAGTCTTCGATGTACTGTGGGAAACTAAGAACCTGGAAAAGAGTATGTACAGACAAATTCTCTATGCTTCGGAGCAGCTGGTGGTTTCAAACTGCTGACCTTGCAGTTAACCTATAACCACCAGGGTGGTAAGGGGACAATAAAGGTGAATTTTTTATACTTTTTGTTTTTTGTTGTTGTTCTCCAACAAAGTTAGTATTCAACAGAAAGAAGAAAAGGTATTATTCATTGAAATGTTTCCTTTTTCAAAAATGTCTTTCTGCTGTTTCCTGTTCCCTGGTATTGCCTTGGGTTTGCCCATGGACCCCACCATGAAGCCAGGTGATCCTCATTGCTATGGTGGCTCTCTCATTAACTACAGTGTTTGGGGCTTGAGTCCACAGGTGGGACAGATCATGTCAGGCCTTGGTGGAAGCATCAGTCACACTGTGGTTGCAAAATTAGGACTTACATTTAGTTATTGTCCCATCATTTGATATGTGAGGACATCTCATCATCTTTTCTTTGGCTAGCCCCTACCTGCGTGAACCTATATGGTGGCAAGCATTCCTTCCACCCACCAAACTGTTTTCTTAAATAAAGCAACCAAAGTCTGTGATGAAAACAGAACTCAAAAAAGTCTCTACTTTCCCATCATAGGCAATTGTACGAAAAAGTACAGTGATTGATTTGCTTTTTGAAAGTTTAGGCAAAATTAGAGACTAGCCATGATAACAATATCATTGATAGTTGTTGAGCACTTACCATGAAGAAGAAAGCAGCTCTCTGAAGTAAGCCCTCTTCTTCCTTCTATTTCCTCATCTGAAATCAATGATGATGAAATCAATCCATAGAGAGAGTAAATATTGCATTCTGAATTGCATGGCTACGGAATGGGGAGCAAGGATTCACACTCGAGCATTTTCATTCTGAGATTATGTTCACTCCCACTAAGCTACAACTCGCATCCTGCCTGCATGCATGAGCTAAGAAAGTCATTCCATGTCTCTCCATTCCTTCCCTATTCTGTGAGAGAGTGACTGAGGAAGTTTTGCATGAAAACATCTACAAACACAGAAGGGGATACCAGCAATGAAGGGCAGGTTACCAGCATAAGGTGGCCTTCTTGCAAGCTGCCCATCATCACTTTGGTACATTCACGACTTGTGGTCCTCATTATGGGGCCCGGGTGGCTCTGTGGTTCGTCAATGGGCTGCTAAGCACAAGGTCGGTGCTTGGAAGCCACTAGCCATTCCGTGGGAGAATCACGAGGCTGTCTTCTCCTAAAAGGATTGATAAGTTCAGAAAGCCTTCATAGCAGTGGTTCTCAACCCTTCTGATGCTGAGACACTTTCATACAGTTCCTCATGTGGTGCTGACCCCCAACCATAAAATTACTTTCGTCATTACTTCATCACTGTCATTTTGCTACTGTTATGAATTGTCATGTAAAATATCTGATAGGCACGATGTATTTTCATTGAACATAATGAAAGCATAGGGATGAATCGCAAAAATCATATGTAATTATATATTGTGAACTATTTATTTCCAATGGCAAATCAATGAAATTTTCTCTTGAAGCATGGTGTAGCATGGGTAACAGTCTTCACAATGGGTACTCATCTGTGGGCGTACTGCATGTCAGCGACCCACCTGGAGACGGATACGGGAGCAGTGCCTTGGTTCCTAAGACCATCAGAAATATGTGTTTTCTGATTGTCTTAGGTGACCCCTGTGCAAGGGTCATATGACACCTAAAGGGTCATGACCCACAGGTTGAGAACCGCTGCTATACAGGGTTGTTACAAGTTAGAATTGAATCAGTGGCAGTAGGTTTGATGTCTCCTTTATAAGGTCAGATAGCTGATTTCCAGCACACTGCAAAGGAAGCCACCTCTCCACGGTAGACTTGCATTAACGAAGTGTGTTAGGCTGGGTTCTCTACAGAAGCAAAACCAAGGACACTTATAAATAACAAGAAATAAATTTCTATTAATAAAATGGCTCACATAGATCTACAAGCAGATACATCCAGTCTCAATTCATAAAACTTGCATTCAAGTCCATGGTTTGATTGGTAGGTTGAAAGTTTTGCCTGATTCAAGTCGCTGTTGCACCTGATGAATCTGGAAACAGAAAGAAAAAGCAGGAAGCCATGGTTGGTAGATGGAGAGGTGGGTGTATCCAAGGTTGGCAGGTCAGAGGGTAGGTTCTGTTGACTCCTAGGATTGGTAGGCGATATTGGCTCAAATACAAAGAAGGCTGAGAAAGAGCTGCCAATGAAGTATGAGAAGAAAATGTCAGCACAGGGTGTCCTTGAAATCAAAAGAAGAAACTATTTCATAGAAGCAACAATGTTAATTATATTAAAAGAATTCTGAGGAGTTTGGCATGAAAAGGTCTGAGATTTGACAACACCCAGGCTATTGGTAACTTCATCAAGAGTTGCTCTAGTGACATAGAAGGGAATAAAGGTCGGTTGGAGGTGAAGAAGTGGTATGGTAAGGAGGCATGAAGTGTAAAACACAATACCATCCAATCAAATTAGTAAAGTATGACTGACATAGAAGTCTGTTTATTTGGGGGTTTTGGTTTTTTAAAATCATTTGATTAGGGGCTTGTACAACTCTTATCACAATCTGTACATGCACTGATTGTATAAAGCACATCTGTACATATGTTACCTTCATCATTCTCAAAATATGTACTCTCCACTTAAGCCCCTGGCATCAGCTCCTCAATTTCCCCCCTCCCTCTTGAACCCTTGATAAATTATAAATTATTATTTTGTCATATCTTACACTGTCTGACCTCTCCCTTCACCCACTTTTCTGTTGTCTGTCCCCCAGGGAGGAGGTTATATGTAGATCCTTGTAATCATTTCCCCTTCTCTAGCCCACCCTCTCTCCACCCTCCCGGTCTCACCACTCTCACCACTGGTCCTGAAGGGATCATCCATCCTGGATTCCCTGTTTCCAGTTCCTATCTGTATCAGTGTACATCCTCTGGTATAGCCAGATTTTTAAGGTAGAATTGAGACTATGATAGTGGAGGAGAGGAAGCATTTAGGAACTAGAGAAAAGTTGTATGTTTCATCATTGCTATACTGCACCCTGACTGGCTCATCTCCTCCCCATGACTCTTCCGTAAGGGGATGTCCAGTTGCCTACAGATGGGCTTTGGGTCCCCACTCCACACTCCCCCACATTCACAATGATATGCATTTTTGTTCTTTGATGCCTGATACCTCATCCCTTCAACACCTTGTGATCACACAGGCTGGTGTGCTTTTTCCATGTGGGCTTTTTTGCCTCTCAGTTGCACATTTGTAAATTTGTTGCCATCATCATCCTCAAAACATTTTCTTTTGGCATGAGCCCTTGGTATCAGTTCCTCATTTTCCCTCCCACCCCATCCTCCCTCTCTCACGAACCCTTGATAATTTATCTTTTTTTTTCATGTGTTACACTATCTGATGTATCCCTTTACCCACTTTTCTGTTGTCCATCCCCCAGGGAGGGACTTATATGTAGATAGATCATTGTGATCTTTTCCCCTTTTCCCCTCCACCCCTTCTCCTTCCTTTCCTGGTATCATTACTCTCATTATTGGTCCTGAGGGGTTTATATGTCCTGGATTCCTTGTGTTTCCAGCTCTTATCTGTACCAGTGTACATCCTCTGGTCTGGCCAGATTTGTAAGGTAGACTTGGGATCATGATAGTGGGGGGTGGGGGTGGGGAGAAGCATTAAAGACCTACAGGAAATTTGTATGTTTCTTCGGTGCTATATTGCATTCTGACTAGCTCCTCTCCTCCCTGCAACCCTTCTGTAAGGGAATGTCCAGTTGACCACAGATGGGCCTTAGGTCTCCACTCCACACTCCCCCTCATTCACAATGATATGATTTTTTGTTCTTTGATGCCTGATATCTGATCCCCTTGACACCTCATGATCACACAGGTGTGTGTGCTTTTTCCATGCTGGCTTTGTTGCTTCTCAGCTAGATGGCTGCTTTTTTATCTTCAAGTCTTTAATACCCCAGATGCTATATCTTTTGATAGCCAGGCACCATCAGCTTTCTTCCACATTTGTTTATGCACCCACTTTGTCTTCAGCAATCCTGTCAGGAAGCTGGGCATCATGGAATGCCAGTTTAATAGAACAAAGTGTTCTTGTGTTGAGGGAGCACTTGAGTAGAGGCCCAATGTCCATTCGCTACCTTAATACTAAACCTATAAATATATGCACATAGATCTATTTCCCCATCATCACATACAAATATATTTATATATGTAGAAGTCTGTTTTTGGGTTCCTGCCTCCCCAGAGCCAGGGGAGGGCCAGGGGCAGGGCACCCACCACGCTTGGATCCTCCATGAGGACCCGCCCCTCCTGCCAGGGCCCGGATGAAGAGTAAAGCCATTATCGCTGGAGCCCAAGAGCACTTGCGGTTGGCAACCAGACACTGGCTGGCCGCAACATGAGACCCCTCCCCCACCTGCTTTTGCTGATCCTGCTCACTTTCCCTGCCACCCTTGTCTTTAAAAGGGGCCCTGGAGCATTGGCTCAGGATCTTAGAGATAATAAGAAACCATGGAAGATTCAATAAGTGAAGATGAAGATGATGAACCTGAGGTGAAAGAAGGTGAACCCACAAATCTGGCAGATGACAAAGACGTAGACTTGTCTGGTGAACCTGAATCTTTACCATGTGCAGATACAACTATCCTGTCTGTAAAAGGAGAAGATTTTCCAGCAAATAATACTATGAAGTTCCTGGTTGGCTTTACAAACCAGGCTTCAGAAGACTTTGTTATTGAATCACTCGATGCTTCTTTCCATTATCCTCATGACTACCAGGTTTATATCCAGAATTTCACAGCCATTCCTCTGAACTCCTTCATTCCTGCAGAGCCCATTGGTGGGCGGCCCTTTGATCTAGTCATCAACCTCAACTACAAACATTTGAAGGGCATTGTATTCCAAGAAGCCATCTTCACTCAAATGGTTACAATGATTGAAAGAGAGAGTGGGTTAGATGGAGAGACAATCTATGTATATGTTCCTCACTGGTCTTGGGCTACTGCTTTTTATTGGCCTTCATCAACTCCCAGAATCCAGAAAACACAAGAGACCAATACAGAAAGTAGAGATGGGTACATCAAATTAGAACGATGTGGATAGGAGTTGGATTCATCAGGAAACTTTGAATCTGATCCATAAAGCTTCAACAAGAAGGCTGCCCAGGAAACGGGCACAGAAGAGATTGATTGGTGGGATCTAATGAGTAAATGTTCCTTTGTGCAACAAATCTGTCTTTTCTTCACCTGCCCTAATATTTTTCGAATGCAGAGAAGCCATATCACCATAGAAGGCACCTACTACTTATGTGTGGATTACACAATCAGAGTTTATGGTGAAAATATTGCTAAAAGTGCATTGAATTCGTTTTTCTAAAGTAACACATTTGGCTTTTTTGTTTAAAAAACCATTAAAATTTGTGTGTGTGTGTGTGTGTGTGTGTATGTGTGCGTTAAAAAAAAAGAAGTCTCTTTTTGGAAGTATTGCATGTTCACTTTTGAGACTTGGAAATCAACATTCAATGAGTTACAGCCTTGAAAACCTTAAACAGTAGTTCTCTTTTGCACATGTAAGGTCACCATGAGTCAGAATGAATCTAATGGCAATAGTCAACAATCACAACAAGCTTATTTTGAAGTCTAATTTCCCAAAACAATTTTATATCTTCTATTCCAAAGTTCCTTAAGAATACCTTGAAACCATGATTAAAAAAACAACAGCTACTTGAAAACTTCAGAGTAAAATATTTTAACCTGAAACATTGAATAGATAAAATGCCAAATAATAGTGTGAAAATAATCAGTGTCAAAAGGAAGATTAGGAAAAGGAAGCAAAAATATAAATAATCATGAAGAGATATAAATTAATCTTCCTAAATTAAAACTTTTCTTGACAAAAAAATTTTTTTAGTGCTTATCTGGATTATATAAAGCCATACCTAGTACCTAGTATCCATTCCTAGTACCTAGTATCCATACCTAGTACCACAGTATCCATACCTAGTACCACAGTATCCAGACCTAGCACCTTGTATCCATTCCTAGCACCTAGTCTCCATACCTAGTACCACAGTATCCATACCTAGTATCACAGTATCCATACCAAGTACCACAGTATCCATAGCAGAACAGCTCTAACCTAGTAGAACAGGTTTCATCAGAGCTTCCAGACTAAGAACAGATAACAAAGAAAGAGTTGGCTGCCCGCTTTAGAGGAAGAAGCTGCTGAACATGTTATGCACAGCTTCAAAGCACTGTCAAATATTGAAAGCCTAAACAAAGGAAGCAGAATGTTCTCAGAACTAGAGCCTGAAGATGGCCCTTCTGGTCCCAGAGCAGTCAAAATGTGTCTGAAGAGGAGATGATTTCTGGGAGCGGAATCCATTGCATTGTATGCATGTGAAAGTTGGACACTGAACAAGGAAGACCACAGAAGAATGAATGCATTTAAATTGTGTTGCCGGAGAAAACTATTGAAAGTATCATGGACTGTTAAAATAACAAAACAATCTGTATTGGAAGAAGAAAGGCCAGAGTGCTCTTTAGAGGCAAACATGGCAAGACTTTATACTTTGGCCATATTATCAGCAGAGACCAGTCCCTGGAGAAAGACATCACATTTGGTAAAGTGGAGGGGCAGTGAAAAAGAAATTTTAAGAAAGCCCTCAATGAGCTGGATTGACGTAGTGGCTTCTTCAATGGATGGCATAGGGCCCTGTACTGTTTCATGCTGTTGTGCATAGGGTTGCTATGATTTGGAGCCAATCATACAACAACATACCTAGTACCACTCATCTCTGTTATATTTTGCTGGCATCAGGGTTGTATCTTTTCACCAGGCTTATTCTATCTGTATGCTGAACAAATAATCTGAGAAGCTGGATTCCATGATGAAAAACTTGGGATCCGGAGAGGAGGAAGAAGGCTCATTAACAATGTGCAGTATGCAGATGACCCAACCTTGCTTGCTTAAAGCAAGGAGGGCTTGATGCACTGTTGATGAAGATCAGGACTACAGTGTCAGGATAGGCTAGAATGTGGAGCAAAGGGAATTTATGCACCACTGTTGTCAGCTTTCATAGAGTTGGACATGGTGACCCCAAACACAAAGAAGCTAATCTCTCCCTGGCTGTGCGCCAACTTCACGATCAATTGCAGATCCAATTATTGTGACCCATAGACTTTTCATTGACTAATTTTCATACCTCTCTCAGGCCATCCTTAATAGTCTGTTTTAGATGGCAAACACCACTGAATTCTATTCAGCAAGCTAACAAAGCACAGAATGCAAATTAATACTCATGTTGGAAAATAATTTCACCTTACCTATGGAAATGGGCTCACATATGGACCAGCAGTCAGATTACTAGGTATATGAGGGTGGTACAAAAATAAAAGCATCATTGTGATCTTTGATTTCATTTGATGAGATTTTGTTGGGCAAGGTGACAATGGTGTCTTCCACTGGCTTGATGGATGTTTGGTTTAGGGGTCATAAGAATAGCACCACCATGCCTCATCACCAGTAATGACTTTGGGGGAAAAAAGTCTGCATTGATCCAAAGCTGTTCTTTCAAGGCATGGCATGCTTCCACTTGATGCTCTTCTTGCTGGAGAGTCAGAACTTGAGGCACACATTTTGTAATGACCCTTCTCATTCCCGATTCTTCCATTAAAATTCCCTGAACTCCAAGTAGTCCAGATCACTTCCATATCTCTTCAATGGTCCATCGTGGGTCTTCCAGCACAAGGGCACACATTTTGTCCACATTTTTGTCCATCTGGGAAGTTGATGGATGTCCAGAGGGAGCTTTGTCATCAATCGACATTTCACCTTTTTAAAATGAGAAAACCTTTCTTACAACTGAGTTTTTCCTATACTGTCCTTGTACTCTGTGTTCAACATCACAACAGTTTTGCAGCATTTTTCTGCAACAAGAAACAGTGTTTCACAGCCGCATGCTGTTCTCTTTAATCAGCCTTCATAAAAAATGAGGTTGGAGTGAAACTGCTTTTAAGACAGAATTCACTGTGACCAGAGACAACCTTCCCAGATGATAATCGGGGTAGGTCCATGCAGCTTCTCCTTGGGGGTGTCTTGCAGGAAGTGAGCCTTGCCAACTGAAGCAGAGAACTGGCTAAGGCAGCTGCACCCTGGTCTGACCATCACAAAGCAAGAGACCCGAGAACTAGAAAGGCAAGGCTTACTGAGCCATTTATCCCTCCGACCTTAATTAACCCCACATGTGTTTATTGACCAGGTTGGCTCAATAAACTTTAACTATCTCACTCACCAACATATGAACAAATGATATCTAGCTCTGGACTGCCGAAGCAGCAGCTGGACCTGGATCAAGAGAAGCAAACATTCAGTAATCAAGGTTTATTTCTCTATTTGAGATATAATCTCCCATTGTAACCAGTTCTTCCAGAAAAAGCGTCACACCAGAACCCAAATATCTGTATGTCATATAATACTGGATAATTCTTTCCAACATTAACATGCATGAAGAAGGATTAATTTGATATGTCTGAAAGATAGATTGTGATAGACTCAGAGAAAAAGTTCTTGTAAGAGGATAGGAAAAACTACAAGTGTAAGTGTCCACTGAGATGACAAATTTTACATTATTTCATTCTTTGGCCCCCAAACTGGCCTTCCTAATGATCACTACCAGTTAACCAATCATTCCCAGTCATGTGACCCCATTGGTGTCAATGTAGAACTCTACTTCATGGGGTTCAGTGGCTGACAGTTTTCCAGAAGTAGTTCACCATGACTTTATTCCAAGGTGTCACTGAGTGGATTTGAACCTCCAACTCTTGGTTTTCAGTTGAATACGTTAACCAGATGCACCATACAAGGACTCCAAGGATAACCTGCTGATGCTTCCAAAAAAAGAGAAAAACTTTGTCATTCACAAAGAGCCTTGGCAAATATTCCCAAAGATTGAAGCTTCCACCTCTGTATTTTGCATTAATAACTCTCTTCCAATTTGAGAAGAAAGAAGATTTTGGTGAAGAAGGGGAAGTGCGGTGAGAAGGTGGGATATGCACGTTTGTCACAGGGAAACTTCTACCTGTGACATTCCAGGACTTCCCAAGGTTACAGTGATCAAGCTGCTTGTGGTGGGTTGTAAAGAGAGGGGCTTTCTCTCCTCCTGTTGTGACTGCAGTGTGGAATGACTGATTGGGGAAATAACAATGTGCTCCAGTGCTGATTGACATAGTGACAGCACCAGGCTCCACATGAAACCACTGCCAAGCCTTAGAACCTCACTGGGACTGTTGACAACCTCTTTTTCTACTTGACTCATATTGCAATCACTTGAGAAGCATATTGTCCAAAAATTCAAAGAAAGCCCAGCAGAATTAATGGACCAGAGGCAGCCCTGAGTGGGCATTATTTGTGACAGGTGGTAGAAAAAGTCAGTCATATCATAACAAAAGCATCACTAGGTAAGCCTTCATGTAGATAGCTCACGCACTGTTTAATGTCTCTATCATGAGATTGTGCCGAGGTTTACTAGAACGTTTTTTTTGAACTTTCTAAACAATCATAACTTTATTATGAACATTATCTTCTAAAGACAGGTCTTTTGGTGTCTGCATGTGTTTATGTTTGCATCAATTTTTTCATATTAATTTTTTCAATCTATTTATAAAATTGAACTTGACTTCTCAAAACGTGGAGTTTCAGGAATGACCTCCATCTGAGGAAGGTTAAAAGGACCTCTACCGAGTCATAGAAAACTCTGCTGACTGAAAACGTGAAAATGCGAACTGACTGTTTGGATATAGCTTCTATTTATGTCTACTCTATCTAGTCATTAAGTCTATATCATTACTTCTATTTCTTGTAATGGTGATGTTTCTGTATCCCTTACCTTTTCCTAAGTAATTCTGCGCTCTTTGATTTATGCTGTGCCAAAATGGCAGGTTGGGCATCCTCCAGGGTCTAAAATCATGTTTCTTTTAACTGTTCTTTGCGTTTTGGAACAAAATGAAATCTGAAGGGGCAATATCGTGGCTGTAGGATAGATGTGTTAAGATTTATCAATGATATTCCCATAGGATAGCCCTCGCTACTCTCAAAGAGTAAGCTTATACATTCCCATACTCAGAAAAAAGTCCTCAATGCATCTCTCTTGGCCTTTTTCTCACTAATATAATTACCCATTTTATTACCACTTCATACAGAGCCCTCGTGTGGGTTCTGCACCCTTCAAGCACAGGTTAATAATACCCTTTGAGAATGTCAAACATCACTTGCCATACTTTTCTGAGCTGACTTCTCTGCTTTAAATTGAGATAGCCCAGCAGATCCTTTACGATGCCATTGTTTTGATTAGACCACTTCATTTGACGTCACACCCACAACACTAAGACAAAGGTATTACTTAGAGAACTGGTCTGAAGACATTCACTTATCACATAGACATATTTAAACAGGTTTTTCTTGAAATAATCCCATGTATATGAGAATGTGAAGTGTAATCCTAATAGCAAAACCCCCTTTTATTTTCAATTTTTAATGTTCATCATGAGTTGAATATTGATGTAATTTCTGGAATCAACCAAAGGAGGTGGAAGGTGCAAGTGAGACAATGATGCCACCAAATATGAAAGTAGCTAGATCCGGGACACTGTTGAAGGCCCCGGAAGCCGTGTTTCTCAATTAGTGCCCTGAATGAGAAACTTGCACCAACCAAAGGACATGTAAGAGTCATGGAAGCCATCCTTTTATGAATTCAATGTGGTTACTGAGGTTGGTATAACATTTTTTCCCTACCGTAAAAGTGTATGCGAAAGCAAATTATAATCAGACTATTTTTTTCTATTTATCTAGGAGTTATGCACAGAAATCAGAAATTTAGGTGTTAATGTATTTCCTTCTTATAGGCAGAATCACATGGAATAAAATAATGTTTGGTAAAGGCTTGTATGAGCATAGAGTCTACACAAGTAACTGCATAGAAACTAAGCATGTGAATATGTTTAAAGGCAAGAATAACTTGGGATATCTAACCCATACAAGCAGTGTCTTGCTAATTGCTTCAACCGCCTGTATTTATCTCCAAATCAGGGACTGGACATACTCCCAAAATACTATAGTTAAGTCCTCATTTTCCAAGGGAAGAGCAAGGATAGACACACCCAGTGTCTATCTTTCAAGATCATTTTCCCTCGGGGCTGAAACACCACTTGCCCCTATTCATTGGAGATACACACCCATTTCTAGTTGTTAACACTTAATCTTTCATTTCTCTGGGTATATACGAAGGGGAACCCCTCAGAAACCCCATGTGCATTTGTTTTTTAGATGTGAGGGGGATAGTGCATTTGGAGTTCCTGTCACCAGTTCAGACTGTTAATCAAATTTTCCATTTAGAGGTTGTGAAAAGATTGTGTAACAATGTGCAACAAAAAAAGACCTGATTTATGACAGATTTTGCCACCACAACAATACATCTGGTTACGCAGCCATCTCCATACGAGTTTTGGGCAAAAAACTGCATGCCTCTCTTGCCCCATGCACCTTACTGACCTGACGTCCCTCCATGCAACTTCTTTTTGCTTCTGCCAAATGAAGAGGGACATGAAAGAACAGCAATTTGATGACGTAGGAGAGGCGAAGAAAAATCTGAGGGAGGTGCTGTCAACCACCCATACAGATGAGTTTGAAAATGTTTCAAGAATGGAATCACAGATTTGACAAATTATTAAGTGTAATGGAGAGTACTTTGAAGGTGATAACGTTGTGAGTTAAAATTTATTGTGCCAACCTGGTCGATAAACACATGTGGGGTTAATTGAAGGGTGGAGAAATAAATGGTTCGGTGAGCCTCACCTTTCTAGTTCTCAGGTCTCTTGTCTTGTGATGGTCAAACCAGGGTGCAGCTGCCTTAGGCAGTTCCCTGCTTCAGTTGGCAAGGCTCACTTCCTGCAAGATATCCCTGAGCAGAAGCCACGTGGACCTACCCCCAGGCAGCCCTGGGTGCTGGAGCAGCCGCGTGGAGACCCCTGTTAGCACTAAGATGCTTACATTCTCACTGATTCGGCTTTCCTCCTGCAGTCAATGTCATTACTTGTGTTTTATGAGATGGAGGAGGACTTTGTGGATTGGTGTCGGACATATGGGCTAATGTTGGACTTGTGGCCTTGGGCAGCACTGGGTTGGGATGTTTTCTTGATGTGCACTTACCCTTTATACAAAACTCTCTCTTGTACATGAGTTTCTGTAGATTTGTTTCTCTAAAGTACCCAGAATAACACAGGTTGTTTTGTTAAAAAAAAAAAAATTGAATACATAGCTTTGCCAAAAAACTGTTTTGGAGGGTACCTCCTCTTATACAAATAAAATGACCCTCTGTCAAACCTATTTATATTTGCGGGTGTACTTCCACTCTCTTCCTGCACCTGTTCAATCTGCCTGCCCATCCAAACATCTCCTCGGTTCTGACTCATGTACAACAGACTGAAACATGACCCAGTGCTGGGCCACCCTCACAATTGTTCTTGTGTTTGAGCCCATGGTTTCAGCCACTGCATCCATCCACCTTGTCAAGGATCTTCCTCTTTTTTTGCTGCCCCAAAAAGATGATGTCCAAGCATGATGACCTTCTCCAGGCACGGGTCTCTTCTGACAACGAGTCCAAAGTACACGAGATGAAATCGCCCCATCCCTGCCCCTTAAGTTGCATCCTGGCTATACTTTTTCCAAGACAGATTAGTTTATTCTTTTGGCAGCCCAAAGTATCATCAATAGTCTTCACTAGTACCATAAATCTACTGCATTGATTCTTCTTTAGTCTTTCTTATTCATAGATAACTACGATTTCAGGTTTGTATGTAACACTCTTTATGTCTGTTGCCTTTAACTTTTGCAAACCTTTCATTGTCTTCCTCTGCCTCCCTCTGTTTTCCTAACTCCTCTCTTATTGTATATTGCCTTCCCTTTCACCCATGCTAAACTTACCTACCCTCTAACCAATGGCTCTCTCTCCTCTCAAACCATTAACTATCAATGAAATCTGCTTTTAAGATGAAAACCTTTCCTTGACGTTTTATAATAGTACTCTCATGTAATATTTGTTCTTTTGGGCTTGACTAATTTCAATCAGCACAATGTCCTCCAGGTTCATCCATTGTGATGAAGTGTTTCACAGATTCAATGTTACGCTTCAATGTTACATAGTAGGGAGGATGGCACTTCTGACCTGATATCAGGAGAGACTGGACCTGGAGAAGGATTTCATGTTTGGAAAGTAGAGGGTCAGTGGGAACCAAAAAAGGAAGATTCCTAAGGTTATTGAATAGCAAAGTGGTGGGAACAAAGGACTCAATGAAATAGTAGTGAGGTCTGTGCACTGTTTGTTTCTGTTGTATCAAGAATTGCTGAGTTAAAACCAACTCAAAGGTAGGTAACAACACAGCTGTTCCACTGTGGGCATGGCTTAACGTGGCTGCAGCAATGAGCTCAAACCTAAGAACAACGGTGAGGAAGGTGCAGGACCCGGTAGGGTTCCATTCTGTTGTGGTATGAGTCAGAACTGACCCAACAGCACACCAATAATAACCAAATTTTACTTATTAATGTCCATGGATAGACATGCAGGTTGCTCCAATCTTTTTGGAATTGTGAATAACGCTATGCTGAACCTGAGTTTGCATGCACCTGTCTCCTCTAAGATATATACCAAGTAGAAGAGTTGATGAGTCATATAGTATTTCAGTTTCTAGAACTTTGTTTATTTTTTCTAGGGTTTCACCTTTGCTTGAAAGCTGGACTTCAAAATATTCTACTTCTATTTCCGATTATCTTTACTTCTGTGGGTTCTGTTTGACATCACTTATTACATTTCTTACTCATGTTATTTGCATCTTGTCTTTTCCCATTGTTAGATTTCCCAGTGGCTTGCTGATTTTGCTAATCCTTTCAAAGAAACCAGTTCTTGTCTTGTGAATTCTTTTTATTGTTTTCCTGTTTTCTGTTTCATTTGTTTCTACTCTAGTCTTTATTATTTCTTTACTTCTGGTGACTGTAGGCTAATTTTGCTGCTCTTTTCCTAATTTTTGGAGTAGGTTGCTGATTTTGGATCTTTCTTCTTTTTAAAAAAATGTAAATTGTTTATGGACATATAATTCACATATCTCATAATTCAGTGGTTCAGCCATATTAAAAAGAGTTGTGCAGTCATCACTGCAATCAATTTCAGAACATGTTCTTCATTCTTCAATGCGCACTATTACTAGCTCATGGTTTCCCTCAACCTCCCTGCTAGAACCTTAAAAAATGATTAATCCCATTACTCTCTGGATTTTCATATACATAAAAACAGGCAAAACAAACAAACCCAACAGCAATAGCAAAGTAGAACAGAGGGAAAGCATCAATTGAAAAGGAAGCAGAAAATAACTCAAAGTAGAATAAATGTAAAATATGTCAAAAGTTAGAACAAATGATAAAGTATTACATTTCAACCCAACTACATCTGCATTAATCCACTTTCCCATATGCTCTGTCTGGTAGCAAGTCTACTCACATGCTTTTCCCATGGTCAGAAAGGATTCACCACAGGCTTAATCCGAGTGGGGACCCTACCAATGGATTTAGGGCTGACGTTGTCATTCACAGCCTTCTGTAAACCAGACACTGAGAATGTAAGCGCTGATGCTGTTCCCACCCCTGTCTTAGGTTTTATTACTTAAAAACCTGGGATACCAGAGGCTGGAAAGCTTCTTCCTCGTTAGCTTAGCTGATACCTCACTTAGAAGACTGTGGACTTGAAGACAACTCTTAAAGACCCCAGACATTGCTCTTTCTGATTGCCAGGTACCATCTGATATATTCACCACAATCCTCTGTAGCACGCATATCTTCAGTGATCTCGTAAGGAGGGCAAGCATTGAGTATGCCCACGCCAAAAGACCTCGATGTTCTTTCATTAGGACCACAGTTCAGTTTGAGCTCAAAGCTCCGTTCATATGTCAATGGTTTATACATGTATCTGGTCCATGTGAAGGATTTCTTTATTATTTTACTGGGAAACATTATAAATTATTCCCATGGGGCACATGGTAATTCTACTGATAGTGTCATTAATTTAGCCAATGGTTTAGAATTTTAAAAGTTTGGAAAAGGAAAGTGTACATGCACATGCCTTTTTAGACTCAAAGACATGAATTATTGATTTATAGAGATTAAAGACTTAAGTGACTGAGCACACACTGTTGACACAAACAAAAAGGGTTAGAGATAGGGGAAAACTTTCAATAACTTTCATTCACAAAGGCAGAACTATGCCTGTTGAACTAAGACATGACATAAAAAAAAGCAAAAGAGTATTTAAGTAGCAAATATAAGGTGGTCTTAAGTTGCCAATTTTAGGTACCCTAAAAGCAAGATATTTGAACCAAAGTCCAACGTCTTTCTAACATATAAACATGGGATGGTAGTCATCTGCTTCTTCTCACACTTGGGTCTTTCAGTCTTAAATCCAAGGGAGTATTTCAGTTCCTTTAATCTGCTACAGGTGTGTTTAAGGTACAGTCAAGTTTTCTTAGTGGGGGGTCCAACTCAGATTCTTCTGGTGTGGCCTACGAAGGACTTTGTGCACCTCAAAAGAACAGCATCCTAGTTGTCTGGTGCCTGTGGCCTGCATCACCAAGGGCTGGATAGACATTCTGTCAAAACTTCCCAATTATTCTCCCATTAAGGGTCGTCTATATAAGCAATGCTAAGCTCTTCTCCCAGTATCAGGGTGGCCCACCTGGTTCATCTATCATCAGAAATAAAATCACCTTCTCGTCTATAGATATTCCCTTGCCCCACCTCTGGACTTGAATCCCATCGCCATTCCCTGATCATCCTTCTAGGAATGTCTATGGATTTGGGGTAACTGTGGAACGGTGTCATGTGGCAGGACCTGGTTGGTCTTCTCCAGTGGTGGGATTCAGATAAGTTAGCAAACAGGTCGCTGCCCTAATGACCGTTTTTAACTTAAAAAAAAAGATACTGAAAGCTAGCTTATAATTTCATAGTTAAACTTAAGTAACAATAAAAGAGGTACACAAAACTACATTATAAAAAAGAGTCTTAAAATATTAATGAAAAATATTAAGTGATCCATGAGGAAAAACGATAAAAGTGTGATTTAAGACATTTCCATGTTGCTTCTTGATTGGCACCCTCATTTGCAATGTTCTTCTCCTTTATCTGAGCTTCCCTGGCTGTGTGACAACTTGAACCATCATTTTACTGTAGGAGCAGGATCCCCTCCCAGGTAGGCTAATTAAAATTGTCATTTTGTTTGATGTATTAGAAACAGGTGACTAGTCTTCTGTGAACATATTATGTTCATCTTTGAAAAACTCCTTTCCACTTCTGCTGAACTTACAGCAATTGTTCTGACAATATTTTTTTTTAACTCTTTGAACACTGCCAGGAATTGTGTAATTCACTCATAATACCTCTTGGGAATTTGGGGCATAACCAAAAGTTGAAATGAATGACAGCATGTCATCCTCTGGTTGTTTGGCACATTTTCTCTTTATGTTTTATGCTTGTTTACTGAAGTAACAACCGCAAGGGAATAAACATGTAATAGTTCATCAACAGTATAACAAACTTTCTGAAATAATGAAGATCACAAGCAAAGTAAACATTTGTATACCTATGGACAGAGTGACCATTACTATGGGCACTTAGAATATGCTATTATGAAGATGAACATTAAAAAAAGGAATGCATATTTGTGACTTCCACATTGGGTGGCTGCCTAGTAAGCCACCTGAGAGGGAGCCCAGATAACAAATAGCCTTTTAACAAACTGGTTTGATGAACCCAACAAAAATTGGGTATCAGTTCAGCCAAAGTGATGCAAACCCATTCACTTGTACCAGTGGTCTCTCCACACTCTCCAGCATCTGTTGTTTTCTGCTTATTTGAATTGGGCTTTCACTGATGGTAGAAGGTTATTTGCATCTCCAGGATAACTAATGATTGACATTTTCTCATGTTTGGTGGCCATTTGAGTGTCATTTCTGTCAAACTCTCTGCTCATGTATTTTGCCCACTTTTGATAGAATTATTTGTGTGTGTGTTTACTTATTGTGGTGTTACAGAATTATGTAGATTTTAATAATTAGTCAATTATCCATTGTGTCATTGCTAAAAAAAAAATTCCCAGTCAGGGACTGTCATTTTACTCTTTTGATAAATCTTTTAATGTTCAGAAGTTTTATTTTTAGTAGGTCCCAATCATCATATATTTTGTCTTCTATCATTGTACTTCTTTTATTATATTTGGTAGCATATATATATATATATATCTATATACTGCAACAGGAATCTTATGTTTGTCTCCATGTTCTCATTGATCCCTATAGCACTGGGGTCCACATTCAGGTCTCTGATCGATCTTGAGTTCATTTTCTTGCATGAGGTGAGGTATGGGTTATTTCATTCTTCTTCAGGTGGAGATCCAATTTTTCCAGCACCATTTGTTGAAGAGGCTCTTTCACATTTAGTATTTGTTGTCCTTGTCAAACATCAGTTGCCTGCTGGCAACTACATGCTCTTTCTTCTTTTGGGATTGTTATAAATTGTCCTCATAGCACTGCCTTTCCTGTATCCTGAAAGCTTTAATATATTGTTGTGATCATTAGGGTTTTGTGTCAATGTAGCTTTCCCAGAACTCTCAGTGATTTGGTAGTTAAAACTTAATAGTCTCATAGGATGAGATCTCCAATATAAGTAGACTGTGTGGTAAAGCTTACCTGCTCTCCGCTGGGTCTTTATCCTGCATCTGAATGGTCAATCTCTGGTTCTTTGGAAAATGCCCTTCATCTTATCTGTCAACCTTGGATGCTTTTGCTTCTGCAATCACAAGACTGACCTGCCAATTTTGGACTCATTCACCTCTTTAGTCAAAAGCTTACTGCCCTCTTACCGATGTTTGTTCATCAGAACCTGCAGTTATCTAAGTTCAGAGAAGCCGCTAACCTAATATCTCACCCATAAACTTAGAGCTTATCTGTTTCTGCAACTGTGTGGTCCATTTCTTTGATAGAAACCTCAGTTCGATGTAAAAAGAAAAAATTCCTCACACCTGCACTGATAGACAATCTCATGATAAACATAGAAAATATAGAAGTTATCAAGAATTTCATTTTACTTTGCGCCACAACCAATGCTCATGGAAGCTTCCGCTGAGAAAGTAAATAACAAATGTCATTGAGTAAACATGCCGCACAAGACCCCTGTAAAGTGTTTAGAGCAAGGATGTCACTTTGAGGAGTAAGGTGTACTGTGTGAAAGTTAGACACTGAATAATAGAGACCAAAGAATTGGTGCATTTGGATTGTGGTGCTGGAGGAGATTATTGAACGTACCATTGACTTGAAATTCTCTTGTATAGAATGTTGTCTTTGAGGAAACGTCAAAAAGTTCATGGAAAGTACGTATTATGAAAAGGCTATGCATGGATTTCAAAATTTGTTTGCACCCAAAAATACTCATCCTAACTGTTCCGACATGTCTGCACAGGATCCAGTTTGAGCCACTAAGAAGTAACGACATCCTCGGTTTACAAATGAGGAGCTAGCTGTAAGAAGAGACCAGATGGACAATGTTGAAGATGAAATCTGCAACAGCACTTTACATTAATATTTAGGCAAAAACTAAATCTTGATCATGCCTTTGTTAAAGAGGTCCTACAATTAGCAGCAGGAGCAATAGCCAGTCCTATAGGGTATTCCTTTGGAAGTTGGACATTGAATAAGGAAAACTGAAGAAGAATAGATACTTTTGAATTATGGGACTGACAAAGAACATTGTAAGTACTATGAATTGCCAGAAGTACTAAAAAAAAAAATCTGTTTTGAAAGAAATCCAGCCAGAATGAAACTTAATCTCACATACTTTGGACACATTATCAGGAGCTATCGGTTGAGGAAAAGGATGTCACTGCCTTGAGGTGGATTCCACAGCATAGTGACCCATTAGGACAGGTAGAATTGCTCCTGTGGGTTTCTCAAACTATAACTTATTACAGGATATGTCAGTCTGGGTACTTTAGAGAAACAAATCCACAGAAACTCATTTATAAGAGAGAGTTTTTTATAAAGGTTAATTGTGCATCAAGAAAACATCCCAATCCAGTGCTGCCCAAGCCCACAAGTCCATTAGTCCATATGTCCAACATCAATCCACAAAATCCTCCTCCATCCCACAAAACAGATGCAATAATGCTGACTGCAAGAGGAAAGCCAAATCAGTGAACGTGTAAGCATCTCAGCATTGGCAGGGGTCTCCACACAGCTGCTCCAGCACCCAGGGCTGCATTGGGGTAGGTCCATGTGGCTTCTCCTTGGGGATGTCTCACAGGAAGTGAGCCTTGCAAGCTGAAGCGGGGAACTGGCTAAGGCAGTTGTACCCTGGTCCGACCATCTCAAAGTAAGAGACCTGAGAACTTGAAAGGCGAGGCTCACTGAGCCATTTATCTCTCCACCCTTCAATTAACGCCACCTGTGTTTATCGGCCAGGTTGGCACAATAAACTTTAACTATCTCACAGGAGTTATCAGCCTTATATTTCCTTTCCTGGAAGAGCTGCTGATTTCAAACCTTACGCTTAGCAGCCCAACACATACTCAGGACACCACCAGATCTCTTTTGCTAAAGAAGACGACCCACAACAAGAAGGATTGACACAGTGGTTTCAGCAATGAGCTCAAACACAGGAACAAGTGTGAGGATGGCACGGTACCGAGCATTGTTTTCTCCTCTTTTACCTAGGGTTGTTGTGAGTCAGAACTCACTCAAGGGCACCTAATGTAACATATATGTTTAAAATGTACAGGTGAGATTTTAATGGTAAATTATGAAGTGTTCATTGCAGATGTTCCAGTCTTTGGGATCTCACACCATATCCCTACTACTATAGAGGCAATACTCAGTGATTTAAAGCTTTTTACGTTTTTAGAGGAGTGGGCCGCCTCATCTTTCTCCAGCGGAGTGGCTGGTGAGTTGGAACTGCTGTCCTTTCAGTTATAGTATCTCCAGGGCTCCTTGTGGATCTCACACCCTATAAAAATTTTTAAAAATATTTATATTGGGGGCTCATACAACTCTTATCACAATCCATACATACATCCGTTGTGTCAAACACATTTATACATTTGTTTCTATCATCATTCTCAAAAACATTTGCTTTCTACTTGAGCCCTTGGTATCAGCTCCTCATTTTCCCCTCCCTCCCTGTTCCCCCTTCCTCATGAACCCTTAATAATCCATAAATTATTATTATTTTGTCATATCTTACACTGTCCGACATCTCCCTTCACCCACTTTTCTGTTGTCCATCTCTCAGGGAGGAGGTTATATATAGATCTTTGTAATCGACTCCCCCTTACTATCCTACCCTCTCCACCCTCCCACGATCAACACTCTCACCACTGGTCCTGAAGGGACCATCTGTCCTGGATTCCCTGTGTTTCCAGTTCCTATTTCTACCAGTGTACATCCTCTGGTCTAGCTGAATTTGTGAGGTAGAATTGGGATCATGATAGTGGTCAAGAGGAAGCATTTAGGAACTAGAGGAAAGTTATATGTTTCATCATTGCTACACTGCACCCTGACTAGCTCATCCCCTCCCCACAACCCTTCTGTCAGGGGATGTCCAGGTGCCTACAGATGGATCTTAGGTCCCCAATCTGCATTCCCCCTCATTCACAGTGATTTGATTTTTTTTCTTGATGCCTGATACCTGATAAATAAAATAAAAATATTTTTAAACAATAGTATTGGCATAAACTAACCAATTTTCTATTTTTAAGTCATTAATTTTACATTACCATCTGCTATTTTTGTCATTTTGTTAAAAATGGTATTTTCTTTGGGAAAAAAGAAAGGAAAGACCTAATTTGAACAGAAAATGCAGGCAGTCCTTCTCAAGTCACAGCGACAGCCTAATGACAGGTATCCATCCGGGACCATTTTGGCAGAGGTTTTTTTCTCTCTTTTATTAAATGCTTTTAAAATTCAAAATGTATAAATAGCCTATTGCACAATGCAGAAGATTTGAAAAGCGTAGAAAATCACTAAGGAAAAAAATATTTTGAATCGTCCCTTTTCAAATATAACCACAACTTGGTATGCATGCATTTGGCATTTTTAATAGATAATAGCTTGATCATTTTTACTAACTCAAAAGCTATTGTTCTCAGAAGTGTACATACTGCTTTTGTCTTTTTAATTAGGAATACGTCATGAATATTTCACATGAAAATATTCTAATAAACACGATTTTTAATAACCGCATAATATTACATTTGCAAAAATACAGAATAACTTATTTAATGGTTCCTCTGGTTGTTGAACATTTGAGGTTTTTCCATTGTTTTTTATAGCAAGCATCACTTGGATGTCTTCTGGTCCCTATAGCCACCAAGTACAACTTTGGTAAGACATCTTTCATGATCTCTCCTCCCCACCCCTCCCTGATTCCCACAGAATCTCGGTCTCAGGTGTTCATGAGAGTCCCCAAGGAGGGACACTGCCCATAAGCTCAGTAGCCCATTGAGTACTGTCAGGAGTAACCGTTCCCCTCTTGAGCATCTCTGGGCACCTTGGTCTCATCAGTGCTTTTAAGAAACTGTGAATGGTTTGTGATCTGTCTCAAGTTTTGGGACAGCCAAATTTGAAGTTAAATTAGATTTAACTTCCATCTATCTTTTGTGTTATTTTGGGTTAGAAGTAGTCAGATCACACTTTATTACTTATTCCCCAAGGTGTCCCATGAAAAGGTACCCAGCTCCTGTCTACAGATTCTCTTTGAGCAGACCACAGACACTAACAAGGTCTGGTTCCACGATGGAACAGATGAAATATGGTTCTGTGCCCTAATTCCTCAGGTCACCCAAAGGTAAATCAAACTGGGTGCCTTTTACACACAGGCAGGACTCCTGCTGAGAGAAACTTCTTTGGGAATGTTTATGTGGAAAACATTCTTTTTTAAAACAACAACAACAAAAAAAGCCACATTCTTATAAGGAGCTGTGCACATTTAAAAAAATCAGGGACGTAGGACGTACAACTCTGTCATTTAGAAAAAATAGCAACAAAGCCCACATGGAAGAAGCACACTAGTCTGTGTGATCATGAGGTGTTGAAGGGATCAGGTATTAGGCATCAAAGAATAAAAAATCATATCATTGTGTGCTTACCTTCTGATACAATCACTGAAGACAAATGAGTACATAGGTAAATGTGGTGGAGAAAGCTGACGGTGCCCGGCGATCAAAAGATATAGCATCTGGGGTCTTAAAGGCTTGAAGGTAAACAAGCGGCCATCTAGCTCAGAAGCAACAAAG
>NW_022108124.1:1154922-1159845 GCF_000313985.2 Echinops telfairi | reverse complement strand
AGCCTGTGTGATCATGAGGTATTGAAGGGATCAGGTATCAGGCATCAAGGAACAAAAAAATCAAATCATTGTGAATGAGGGGGAGTGTGGGGTGGGGACCCAAAGCCCATCTGTGGGCAACTGGACATTCCCTTGCAGAAGGGTAACGGGGAGATGAGCCAGTCAGGGTGCAGTGTAGCAATGAAGAAACATACAACTTTCCTCTAGTTCCTAAATGCTTCCTCCCCACACTATCATGATCCCAATTCTACCTTACAATTCTGGCTAGTCCAGAGGGTGTACACTGGTACAGATAGGAACTAGAAACATAGAGAATCTGGGACAAATGAACCTCTCAAGACCAGTGGTGAGAGTGGTGATACCAGGAGGGTGGAGGGAAGGTGGGGTGGAAAGGGGGAACCAATTACAAGGATCTAAATATAACCTCCTCTCTGGGGAACAGACAACAAAAAAGTGGGTGAAGGGAGATGTCTGACAGGGTAAGACATGAAAAAATAATAATAATTTATAAATTGTCAATGGTTCATGAGGGAGGGGGGAGAGGGAGGGAGGGGGGAAATGAGGAGATTTTTTATTAAAGGAGGTTTTTTAAAAAAAAACATTCTTATAAGTAGCTATGCACATTTAAAAAATCAGGGACAAACCAACTCCATCATTTAGAAAAAGTAGTAGAATTAGCGAGAGCAAGCGAAGTTTCTTTCATAGTCGTTCATTCAGAATTAGTGCCTGAGCAGGAAGGAAAGTTCGTGCCAATTGATGGTTCTTTTTCTTTCCTTTTTTTTCCCTTTTCAAATCATTTTATTGGGGCTCATACAACTCTTATCACAATCCACACATCTATCCATTGTGCCAAGCACATTTGTACATTTGTTGCCATCGTCATTCCCAAAACATTTGCTTTCTACTTGAGCCCTTGGTATCAGCTCCTCGTTTTCCCCCCTCCCTCTCTACCTCCCTCCCTCATGAACCCTTGATAATTTATCATTATTTTTCATGTCTTACACAGTTGACAGTTCCTTCCCGTGAGCCATATCATCCCCTCCTCTCTATCAATTCTGAGGTTCCTGCCACCAGTTCACTTCGATGAGGATTTCTTAGTAATTCACCCCCAAGACTTTAGTTTCCCCCCAAAGTGATTTCTATAACAATAAAAACATTGCTTTCTTTTCTGTCACCCATCTCTAATTTATTTTCTTTTCTCTTGTTTATGGTAATTTTTGCAGTGGTGGGACTTAGCCGGTTCGCAATGGTTCAGTAAAACCGATACCTAAATTTTTGTTGAGCGCAGCAAACTGGTTGTTACAATGGCCCCTGTATTCACAGTTCTCTTTTTAGGGGGAATCGCAAATCCACATTCCTGACTCCTCTTGTAATGCTCATCTGCACAACAGCATATTCTAAGTGCCTGTAGTAATGTTCATTCTGTCCAAAGGACGAAAATAACTAGGTGGAATTATGCTTGCAATATTTACTTATTTATTTTCTAAAATGTGCTATACTTTTGATGAAATACTGCATTTTTACACCCCTGCATTTGTTTCTTGAGTAAACACACAATAACATAAAGATATAAAGTGACAAGCAGCTAATGAGAAGATGTTTAAGGATGAATTACACAGCCGATGATGTTCAGATAAAGCAACGAATATTGTAAGTGAGGATATCAATCAAGAAGCTCTATGGAAATATCTTAAAGAACAGTTTATTGTTTGTGTCAAGTATTATGTAATATTTTTCATTAATATTTTAAAACTCATAACAGTCTAGTTAACACCCCTTTTATTGTTCTTATTTAAGTGTTAACGGTATGAAATAATAAGCTGCCTTTCAGTACATATCATTTTTATACTTAAAATGGTTATTACAGCAGTGGACTGGTTGTTTAAGTTTTGAATCCCGCCACTGAAGTTTTGGCTTTCTTTTTGCTATCTAATTTTGTTCTTTCCTTGAGACTCACTCATCTTACAGCCATGACTTTCCTTTCGACTTCTCCCATTCCCAATCTACTCACACCGCCATCGATGTGAAAGTGACACATGTCATTCGGATGCACCTAGCTTGGCGGTAACACGGACAGGTTTAACACATACACTCCCTACAAAGCCCAACAGTTTTTGTTCATTGGAGATGAACTTGTTTGTCCCTAAAGACTCCAACCATTTCCATTCTACTTTTCTTGCTTTTTCTTTAAGCCACTCAGACTACTCTGTAGGTTTAAGGAATAAAGAATCTGGGAGGATTTTAAAAAATAAGAAACATATTATATATATTTACACAGCCCATCACCAGAAATGAAATCAACAACACAACATCCTGATAACTCCTCCATCTAGGTCGCTCTTTTCTCTCCTCCATCCCACTCCCCCCTCCCTCAACAACCCACCCCCCTTCTCCCTGGTGCCTCCTCTTCACCACCACCCATAATCATCAAAATTTTGTCTATTGGTGTGTAAATTACATTTTTGCTTCTTTACTTTTCCTTAGAACAGTGGCATTATTAATTATTTATCTTTGTAAGATGGACTGAGTTTTTCAGCACAATGTTCTCTAGCTTTGTCCACGTCTTGTGGTGTTTAAGAAAGTTGGCATTGTTTTTATCAATGCATCACATTCTACAGTATGAATGTACCAGACCTTGTTTAGCAATCCATCTATAAAAGTGGGTTTTGGTGGTTTCCATGTTTTTGCTATTGTAGGAATTGCTGAAATAAACATAAGTGTGCATGTCTCTTTGTGTTATATTCTTGATTTCTTTAGGGTATATGTCCAGTGGAAAGACTGGTAGATCATAAGCTAATTGTATTTGCATTTGTTTAAGGAAGAGCCATACTTATTTTCACAGTGGTTATACAATTCTAGTCACACCAGCTACAGCCTCTCCAGCATCTATTATTTTCCGTTTCATTGAATTTTGCCAAAAGTATTATTGAAAGATGATACCTTATTGTTTTAATTTGTATTTCTCTTATTGCTCAAGATCTCAAACATTTCTTTATGTGGTAGTTGGATGCCTGTATGTCATCTATGGTAATGTGTCTATTCGTGTCCTGTGCCAAATTTTTTTATTGGATTACTGTATTTCTCATGTTAAATGTTATAGTTTTCTATAGATTTGAGGGATTAACCTTTTATCTGATGTACTATTACTGAATTTATTTTCTCAATCTGAGGGTTCTCTGTGAACTCTTTTGATGGTTCAATGTACAAAATTTTCATTTGTTTTAGTATGTCCAAGTTCTTCTACAGTATGGATATTTTTAATTTTTGTTCAGTAGTGTGTTTATGCCGAGTATTGGGGCCTTCAGTTTATCCCTTTTTTATTGATGGTCTGTATAATTGTGTGATTTATATTTATATCTTTGATCCATCTTGAGTTTGTCTTTATACATGGGGTATGTGTCTTGCTTCATCCTTTTGCAGGTGAAGAACCAAGTTTTCCAGCACTATGAAGATATTGTTAATGATGAAAATAGAAGCTACCATATGGGGGGAAGGGGAGTCCTTCGGTGGGACCAGCTATTAACATATATAGCTACTAAGTGCAAGGTTGGGGGTTTTAGTCCACCAAGAGGCAGGTCAGAAGAAAGATTTGGGAATCTACTTCTGGAAAATCCACAATTGAAAATTCTATGGAGGACAATTCTATTCTATACACATGGGATGGAATTAATGCAACTGGAACTTGTGATAATAGATATTGAGCACTTTCATACTAAACAGTCTGAAAAGGAAGGTGAGCATTATCATACTGATTGATCCTGTGGGGAAATACTGAATGATGCAGGAAGCACCAAAAGAAGACAGAAGGAACACACTGAACCACTTTACCAAAGGAAAAATAAAAGGTTAATGTTTAACTATTTCAAGAGGTAACATATATGGCCAAACATTGATGATAATTAATTTCTGTGCTTTTTTTATGACATGTCTTAATCCAACCAGCCTACTTCTGCCTTTATGATTGATCTTACTGAAAGTTTTACCCTATCTCCAACCCTCATTGCTTGTGTAAATAATGTCTAATCACTTAAGTTTTTCATCTGTACAAGTCAATCATCATGTATTACGGTTAAAAAAAAAAGTGTCCTGCGCATGTATCCTTTCCTTTTCTCAACAATGTTTTAAATTCTATACCACTGGCTGAATTAATAATATTATTAATATAATTACCATATGCCCTGGGAGGATGATTTTTAATGTTCTTGAATAAAAGGATAATGATGTCTCTAAAGTGAACCAGTTGACATACATAAGCCATAGACATATGAATGGATTTTGAGCTGGAACTTAATTATAGCCCTAATCTGGAAACAATTAGTTCTTATGACCTGGCCCTACTAGATGCTTGTCCCCATGGAGAGATCACTGGAGATATGGGTGCTATAGCAAACTGTGGTGAAGAAATCAGATGGTGCTTGGCAATCAGAAATAATACTGACTGGGGTCTTAAAGGCTTGTCTTCAAACAAGTAGCCATATAAGTGAGGTGTCAGCTAATCACACAGAAAAGGCACACAGCTTATGGATTCAAGAATTATAAAAATAAAATCTAAAGCTAGAAAAGGCAATGGTATTAGAGCTTAAATGCAGAGTATTCTGTTTGCAGAAGGCTATGGATGACAGCAAAAGCCTAAAAAGCATTTTCAGAATCTGCACATAATTAAGCCTCTGGTGAATCCCTTCTGACCACAGATCAGGGAAGTGAACAGTCTTGTTATCTGATAGAGTGCATTGGAGAGTGGATTACTGCATGTGTGTTTATGGTAAAAGCTAATACCTTATAATTTGCTCCCCTTTTGGCATATTTTTAATGTGTCCTAGTTTTCAGTATATTCTGCTTTTTTTTTTTAAATCACTTTATTAGGGGCTCATACAACTCTTATCACAATCCATACACACATCAATTGTGTAAAGCGCATTTGTA
>NW_022108124.1:1130297-1154123 GCF_000313985.2 Echinops telfairi | reverse complement strand
TGTTCCATGTGGGCTTTGTTGCTTTCTGAGCTAGATGGCCGCTTGTTTACCTTCAAGCTTTTAAGACCCCAGACGCTATGTCTTTCAGTACATGAAATCTAGGATAGGTAAATCTATAGAGACAGTAATTAGATTAATAGTTTCTTCAGAGTATGACAGGGAGGTTGTGGGGAAATGAGAACCTAATAACAATGAGTACGATAAAGAAGAAAATGTTTAAAATTGATTGTAGTGGTGATTGCACAGCTCTTTTTAATAGGACTGAACCATTAAATTGTATGACAAGTGAATTATATGTCAGTAAAACTTTTTAAAAAGACACTGATGATTTGAAAGAAGAAGTCCAAACTTCACCAAAGGCAGGGAAAAACAAGACTCCAGGAATTGGAATACCAATTGGAATGTTTCAACAAGCTGTTGAAGAAATGGAAACAATCATTTGTGCCAAGAAATCTGGAAGACAGCTACCTAATCAATCAACAGGAAGAACTCCATATTTGTGTCATTTACAAAAAAAGGTCACCGGACAGAATGTGCAACTTATAGAACAATATCACTAATATCACATGCAAGTAAAACTTTGCTGAAGATAATTGCAACACAGCTGCAGTCATACACTGACAGGGAACTGACAGAAATTCAAACCCGATTCAGAAGAGGACATGGAACAAGGGATATCATTACTGACGTCAGCTGGATCTTGGCTCAAAGCAGAGAATACCAGAAAGCTATTTACTTGTGTTTCATTGATTACGCAGAGGCATTCAACTGTGTGAATCACAAAACACCACGGTTAGCACTAAGAAGGAGAATTACCGAACACTTTATTGTGCTCATGTGTAACCTGTACGTGGATCAAGAAGCAGTCATTTGAACCGAGGAAGGGAATACTGTATAATTTTAAATCAAGAAAGGTGTGCATCAGGGTTGCACCCTTCCACCAATTCCCATCTACTTGCTGAACAAGTAATCGCAGACACTATAGTTTTGAAGAAGAGCAGGGTTTTACCAGGCAAGAGAGTTTTGTTAAGAAGATCTGGTCATGTCCCAGGTTATGCACCCAGCTGCTAACCAAAAGGTCAGCAGTTCAAACCCACAAGACACTATGAGGGGAAAAGATGAAATCTCTACTCTGGTGAAGATTTGCTCCCTGCTGCCCACAGGGGCCGTTCTCCTCTGTCCTGGAAGGTCCCTAGTACCCTGGAGACTCTCAAGTCACTTAACCTTTTTGAGTCTAGGTCGTCTTCCACGGAAGTTACTGTTACTTCACTTGAAGGCTCTGGTTTCTCAACCATTCTCTTATGTGACTATGTGCTCTTTCTATTATAAGTTTACCTGTTTCAAAGCCTAAATTCTGGAAGGTTTCGCATTAGACATTTATGAAAACCAAACAGACCCCATCCACGGCCATCAAGCTGATTCGAACTAACAGTGGTCCTGAAGGACAGGGAGGGTCGCCTGGGTGTTTCCACGGCTGTCATCGTTTCAGAAGATGACCGCCATAGCTGCCGCTTGGGGAGTTTGACTGCCAACCCTCTGGTGAGCACCTGAGTGCTTAATCACTGCACCACCAGGTGGCGGTGGTTTTTTCTCTCAAAAAGATATTAATTTAATTCTTCCAAATTGCAAATATCCATAATTATTTGCAAAAAAAAAACCTTCTTGAGAGCTTCCCAGTAGTACGAGTACCTGTGATATGTTGGGAACTGAAAGAAAAGTCCTTTGAATGAACAAACACATTGATTAGATGTATGCAGCAGTCATGTACTCGATTCCACCAGAGCCGTGCTTCTTTTTTGAGGACCTAGAAATCTGGCTCCCTAAAGCCTAGATTTTGTTTAACATTCCTTTCCTTGGATAATGGGAATACCATTGACCTATTTCTCCCACTGTTCTGGCCGCTTCCATTTCATCAACCCCTTTCCTTTTGCTTCCTTCCTCTTTTCATTTATAGCAAGAAGATGCTTGGTCCACTTTCTGGGATTAAAGGAAGCGAGTAAGTGTATTGGTTTTAAAATATACATATTGTAGAGAATGCATGATGACTACCAGGACTGAATGACTATTGTTTTGGCAGTGAGCTCAGAGTTGTTTCCAGTTTGGGAATAGAGTAGGGCTAGTCAAAGGAAGGGATATTGATTGATGGTTACTTGTAGACGTCTCAACTTTCCTATAGGAAACCTGGACTCCATTCTCAACCGAGACATCTTATGGACAGCCACTCCCCAACTATGAGTAGAAGCTTCTGAGTCTGCAGGACAGGTTTCAGCAGGATTTCCAGACTAAGTTGGACTAGAGAAAAAAAAAATCTGGCAATCTTCTAGCAAAAATCAGTCAAGAAAGTCATATGGATTACAATGATCCAATCCTCAACCAAGCCTGGGGATACTGCAGGACCTGCCAGCATTTCGTTCTGTTGAATCAGGGACTAACTCCATAGCAGCGAATAGCAATGGCCACAGGAAAAGTGCTCAGGGTGCTGTTCTTGATCCCTAGTATTGAGTAAGCATTCCGGGACCATATCACAATTTCCTCATCCTATTTCTGCAACACATTGCTTGTTATGATAGGCAGACTTTTGTGCAATCCAGGTTTCTATATGCCGTACACTAGAAGGAAACAAAGAGCAGCCCAAGGTCATAAGCTACCCAGAAGCCTCTTTACTCCTCTTAGGAGACCAACAAATCCATTCTTATTGGTATTCCTGTTAAACCCTTAATACAGGTTAGTCTTCCGTGGCCATTTTAGAGACTTTTATACGGTTTTTGAAATGCTCTCCAGCCATATTGCTTTTATCTCTTTTTTTCTTTATTGATTTTCCTCCTTAAGACTTTAATTTACTCTTCTGCAGTTGCGACAGTCAAGAGAGAAATCCCACAGATCACATAGTGATAACATTCTAACCCAGACCGGGTCACAGGGATCTCAAATAAGAATACCAGCTTCCTGCAGATAACTCATCCTTTCCTGCTTTTCAAACCCTTCGGGTCTCCCTTTTCATTTTTCTTTCTCCCTTAGTATTTGAGACTTAAGCTTTCTTCAGCCTTATTCTTCATGCTGAGCTCATCTGAAATGTACCAATAATTACTACCAGCTAAATCTGGCTTCATCATTTTGAAAATTCCTTGTTGAAACCAGCTCTCTGGGATAGCAACCTGATCATTTTTGCAGGGAAATGTGACATTTGAGATGCAGCTTTGTCTATGTAGAACATATACCTAGTTAATTTTTGGGTGAGTTTGGTTAAATTTATTTATAAGAGGGATAGGCACATGAAATATAGACAAATGGTTCAGCAAGGCACCATGTAGATTTATTAAAGCCTCGTCTTAAGTGCAAATATGTGTATAGGATTGTCATGAGGTAAAATCAAATCCGTGCCAGTACATTTAGGTTTGTTGTTGTTTTGTGTATGTGTGTATGTGCTTTTTCCTTGTTTGCTATTTGGTGGTGGTGACCAAGCCTTTAATAATGGAAGATTCTGATAAATTTTTTTCTTTAATTTTGTTACATACATTCTCCCAGGATGCACTGGGAGAATGGTAGATCACTAACTCCGCTTTTTCATCTGCATGTCATATCTCTCAATTCATTAAGTATTCTGTTTCTACAATGTGTAGACTCTCTGTGAGGTGTTGAATATAGAGATAGTGACCCAACTCATAGTAAAATGTATGTAATACAAATACACAAACAAGCAGCACTACGAGAAACATACTTGAAGGTAGATTGACTCCATCTGGGGAACTAGCAAGGACTCAGCAAAGGCTACCTGAGGCAGGTGACGTTTATTATTCTAGATGAAAACATCTTAAAAAGAGACCATTTGTTCTTGCCCAAGTTCTGTCTTTATCCCTTAGGCTGGAGTGTTCATCAATATTAATGTAATATTAAATCACTTCAAGTCCTGTCATTTACAAGGCACTGGCAACATTTCAAGTGTAAGCGATTTCCTATCAGCTACTAACCAAAAGAATGGTGGTTCAGCGCCACAGAAGACATGCTGGTGATCTGTTCACTAAGATGATCGCCAAGACCGTTGAAGTCCAAGGGCAATGTGCAGAAGGGCTATGCAAGAAGGAGGAATGGAAACAAGAAACGCAGGGAGGAAGTGGCATAAATGTTGCTCTGTGGTGAGGATTGCAATTCAATAACATGAAACAAAATGTATATGAGTTGTTGAATGAAAGCTAAAAGATAGATTAAAACTGATAGTGGTAGCAATTGTACAGTACTACATCAACTATGGAATGATATATCTGTATTAGCTCCCAATATAATGGGTTTTTTGTGTGTGTGGAGGGGAAGGGGAAGAAAATGAAAAGATAGCAACCTTCACTTAAATCACAATAAAAAATAAACAGGGTCTAACAAAATTACAATTGAATCAACATTTTTCTTACATAGCATCCTGAGACATTCCTAATTTGGGAATACAGTAGAGCTAGTCATAGGAAGGGACATTGGTTCATAATTCGGTATAGAACTCTTGCCTTCCATACAAGAGACCTGGGCTCCATTCTTGGCCAACGCATCTCATGGACAGTCACAGCCCGTCTAGCAGAACCTTTCAGGTTGGTATGATGCAGGATAGGTTCCAGACTAAGTTGGAGGGGAAAGAAAAAGAATTGGGCGAGGGGGGCGCTTGGAAGTCTACTAGCAAAATCCAACCACTGGATTACAATGACCCAATCCCCAGCCAATCGTGGGGATACTGCAGGCCCTGGCAGCATTTTGTTCTGTTGTTCACAGAGTCACCATGAGTCCCAATATGATGTTGCCGTGAGCTGGAGGCTGATTGTTGACTGAAAATTTCAGAACTCATCTCCATAGTTCTCTTCATATCACTGAATATGAGGGATTAGAGGGACACCAAGCATGTCGGCAAAGAAGGTAAAGGAAGACAGTCCCTTCCTTCCACTTGGTATCTGCTTCCCTCCTCTAACCCACTAGTGTTCACCCGAGGCTCTAATCAGATTACTCCCCGACAAAGTGCCAAGAGCCAAGTCAGGAGTTAACTCTAACTTCTGTACACTTTCATTGTCCCTGAGCAGTAGGAGAGCAATGCAAACGTCTGGGAAAGGCAAAGCAGTAAAGCTACAGGAGTGGAATGACAGTGGGTTGACCTTTAGAGACTGAAGGAACACCTGGAGCATTTGCACAGTTTAAGTCATATCGGAAGTAGTATTGGCATAAAATGAATCATTGGGATAAACATGTGTACTCCAATTTGATAGATACACTCATTTTTCTCAAGGTCACAAAACCCAAGATGCAGTAGGCAGGAATTCAAGTCTCTTAACATCTCTGTTTCTAGCTCATCCTCCCAGATCAACCCATGTTACCTCTTAGTATTTATTACTAATTGGTTCTATTAACTAAGAGCTTAATTAATAAAGATATCCATGTGTAGTGAGTTATAATATACACTCTTGTTCTCATAGGATCTCTTTCTATCTCTAAAATAACTAAGCGAGGGAACCTAGGGACTTGCCTAAGGCCACACAGCTGTTGAGTGGCAGAGCGGTGATGGAGCCAGTGCTGGTCTGGCATGTGAGGGTCCAGGGTGTGTGACACTGTCCTTCCCTTCTCTGAGACAGGGGATGCTGCAGACCAGCGACTAACCTTCTATGTGCACCACTGAAGAATCGAATGGCCCAGACAGGCGGATCTTCTTCAATTTAGGATATAGAAATAGTACTAAGGCCAGAATTTTGCCCCATATCCTCCCAAGGTCCAAGTAGACAACTGCATACCATTTCTGAAGCCCAGGCATGTCAAATTTTATAATTTTGTATATTCATTGTGTCTGTGTGTGTGTTTGCAGAAAGAGTAGAGAACGTATTGTCGGATTTCTATGACCCCATTACAGGAAGCCTGCAACACTGGCTGCATTCAGTACATTCCAATGGACAGAGGATCCCAGTGCCTTTGCACATAATACACTCTTCCCTCTGCCCTCCATTCTGGAGTGGTATCAGTGGACTTGGTGTGTCATTCTGAGGCAGAGGCAACTCGTGGCATAGGAGTTGGCAATCAGTGCCACCCTGTAGATGGCACTCACTTAGGCATCATAACTGGTGGCTTCATGCGATTGGAGAACAAGTGGGTGGGGAGCTGGAGAGAGGAGGAGGAGGAGGAGCAGCCCCCGGCAGAAGTCCAAGTTCTGCAGCCCTGGCCCCAAGGAACTTGGAAAACAAGAATCAGGCTTGGGCTGCACAGGTTCCAAGTCACAGGGCTTCCATGGCTGGCAAGCGTCGAGCCGGAAATTCAGTTGAATAGAGCCCTAAATGTTTTTTTGTTTGACATTCATGCTGAACAGAAAATGATGAATCCATTAGCAACTCCTTCCGTTGCCAAAAGAAACAGACTTGCACTTGTAGATTGCTTTCACTCGGCACTATCAGGCCGCTGCATGCGCTGTGCTCACAAAGCCGACAGTCCTCTATCATTTTGAAATGGGTTTAGAGGTACAGTCGTCTCTGTCTGAAGTGTGTGCGTGTGTCAGCGTGAATGCGACTCATTAAAACAGACTGACCCAAACAGTTTAAATAGGGTGCACAGGAGGGGGGAATGTGTTGTGTTGTTGAGGTTTGTTTGGACTTATTTTGAAGTTTGTCACTAATTTTGAAAAACAATGGGCTCATTTCCTAACTTCTTTTTCTTTCCTGAGATGTGTCCCCGAGAACAAATAGCTGTATTATGCACCGTCTCAGAAAACATGCGCTTTGGGAAATGAAGAACGATTGGATGATTATGAAATTTCAAGAGTTCTCTTGTGCTATAGAATAGTTCACATACTTATGTGTCTTCCTGGAACTCCCGCCTCGAAATTCCGCCATCACATCTCGTTTGCCGCCCACCCCACCCCCTCCCCCGCCCCCTCCCCCGCCCACCCCGGTCCATAAAGGACGTATCTTTGGATCCATTTTTCATCTCTAGCTGCCTCTCAAGGAATGTTCTTTGAAGTCAGTGGTATAACACGTGGATTGAATCTTCTATAACATGGGTTTAAATCTTATGGAGAAAGCACCCGGTGGCATGTCTCTGGGTTCTCTGGGCCGTTGGTTTGTTTACATGCTTCAAGATGTTCAATAAAAATAGAACTGGATGTAGCCAAGCTCGGCCCTAATGTGGACTGGGCCTTCCGCTTGTCTCACTCTTTCAGGCCCCATAGTCATTTCAAGTTTTCAAAGCAACAATAGAAATACAAATCACAAAAATTAAGAGGCTTCTCTTAAGAAGATCTATTTATATCACAGAAGACAAAGCAAACTCTTTGTCAAGAGTCTCAATGCGATTCATATGGTTGAACTGTGTGGTCGATTCTACTCTTCTGATGAAAAGAAGAAGTAGTAAGATTAAATGTGAGATTAAACGGGAAGAGTATGAAGTATATGCCAAGAAGACTATTTTATAAAAAGAAGAAGAAAATCCATAGCTTAGGAAACACCATATAGGCTTGTTATGAATTGGAATCCACTTACAGGCAGCAGGGTTGATTGGGTTTCATTTGTGTATTAATGATCCTTGGTGGCGCGGCAGTTAAAGCACTGAGATGCTAACTGCAAGGTTGGTAGCTCAAACCCACCGACTGCTCTGTGGAAGAAAAATGTGGCAGTCTGCTTCCACCAAGATGTGCAGCTGTAGAAACCCTGTGGGGGAAGTTCTTCTTTGTTCTCTAGGGTGGCTACGAGTTGGAATGGACTCAGAGCAGTGGGTTCAATGTAGGTATGGTTGTGACCGTGTTTTGTGCATGTGGTTAACATATACCATCAGTTGATATAAGTGAAAAAGGGTCACCGTTGGAAATGCGGTGGCTCATCCAAAAAGCTGCAGACTTTTTGAACAAAAACTGAGGTTTCCGGAAGGAGAAAGAAATCCGCTTCAGGATTGCACCAGCAACGGCTGCTGAATTTCCAGCCTGCCCTTAAAAATCCCAGACTCAAAAAGACTGCAACATCACCTGCTGCCTCCAGGCTTGCCCTACACGTCTCCAATTTGCCAGGCTGCACCATAGCATCAGCCAATTCCTTAGAATAAATCTCTTTATGTAAATAAACAAAAAGCAGTTAGCATCCCAAAGCCACTGGTACAACGAATTAGAACGGAAACCATAGCAGAGCCCTGGAGGCCCCTACAAAGCTCAACCCAACCAAAGACCACCAAGCCCACAGTCACCAAAGCAAAGCTGACTCAGCGCAGGTGAGAGCTTCCTTCCCCAGAGTGTCTGGTGGGTTCGAATCTCAGGTCTTATTAGTGGTCCATCATTTACTCAACAGCACCATCCGAACTCCCTCCACAAGGAAACTAACGCTCTAGTATCCCAGGCACCTCAAGTTTCCAAGTGGACTGACAACAAATAGCATCGGAAGAGAGGAGAAAGTGAAAATGCTGACAGCATTTTCTTTACAGAAATATAATTGAATGTCTCCAGTGAAAGGTCAGAAATACAAACTCAATAGCTCTCCAATGGAGAAAGACGAGGCTGTCTGCAGCCAGGATGAGTTAGACTTAGAGACCTTAAGGAGAGAGTGAGTAGTCCAATACCAAATCAATTTCTGTCAAGTTGATTCAGACTCGTGGTAACCCCTCGTATCTCATAGTAGAACTGTGTTCCATAAGCTTTTAATTTTTTAAAATGTAGCTCCTCACATCTTTCTTCTGGGGCACCTCTGACCTGTTGGTTAGTGGCTGCTCAAAATAAGGTTTTCGCCACTCAGATACTGCCATGGAAGTAGGTACAAAATGCCCCAACCGTCTCCCTTTCTTCCATCTCTAAGGAAGCTAAACCCATCTTCCAAACTTACAACCAGAAACTGCATGGAAAGACAAGGAAGACATTTTTCAAGTAAGAGAACATTTCATAAATTATTTATAAAATCCCATTTATTAAGTGTAAATTTTGCTCTTGACGGAATTGCAAATTAAGCTAAAGTCTTTCGTGGCTCTCAGACTTTTTTTTCCTTCGCTAGTTTAGCTTTCATCTCATCATCTCTGACTGTATTGATTTATTCAACTAATACATATTAAGTACCTAGTCTAAGCTGAGTGCAAAGTAATTCAGGTATAGGTCCTAAGCTCAGGAAATTTCAGATCGCCTCCTCTTGTCTCTGGTCCAGTGTGCAACAGAGCTTGTTAAAATACAGATTAGTGGGCTACTACCCTATTTCTAATTTAGTAGGTGTGCAGAGGGGACTGAGAATTTGCACATCTAAAACATTCCCAGATAATATTACTGGTCAGAAAACACTTTGAGCAGCACCACTGTGGGCTATGCTTCTAAAACATTGTCTTCACGATCACAAGTGTGAACTTCATTTTCAAGTTTAACCTTTTATGGTGCTTTAGGTCAAAATTCTCGGTGCAAGTTGGTTTTTCATTCAACAATTCATTCACATTTTCTTTTGTGACATTGAATGCAATCCCCAGAGCATTCTTCCAATTTCTTCCTTGTGTCCATCCTGTTTACCTCCTAGCCTTTCCTGCACTCTGAGCTTTACCCATGGACAAATGCTGTTCTTTTGATCTTGTAAGACTGATTATTCTAAGGGGTGCATATTTCCCTTATAGACCTATCAATTGTTTGACTGAACATTGAGCCAAGGCTGTGAGCTCTGTTCCCAGCCTGAAAGGTAAGTGTTGTGAAGAAGGCTGATGGTGCCCGGCTATGGAGACCTATCGCGTCTGGGGACTTAAATGCTTGAAAGTAAACAAGCGGCCATCTAGCCCAGAAGCAACAAAGCCCACATGGAAGCAGCACACCAACATGTGTGATCATGAAGGGCCAAAGGGACCAGGCTTCAAACACCAAAGGCAGAGGGGGATCATATCCTCGTCAATGAGGGTGGCGCGTGATGGTGACCCAATGCCCATCTCTAGACAACTGGACATACCTTGCAGAGGGGTTGTGGGGAGATGAGTCACTTAGGGTTCAGTATAGCAATAATGAAACCCACAACCTTCCTCTAGTTCTTATACGCTTCCTCCCCCTAACTACCAGGACCCCAATTCTGCCTTGCAGATCTGGCTAGACCAGATGATGCACAGCGGTACAGATGGGAATTGGAAATGCAGGGAATCTAGGACAGATGAACCACTCAGGACCAGGGGTGACAGTGGCGATACCAGGAGGAAAGTGGGGTGTAGGAAGCAGGAATTGATCACAGGGAGCTACATATAACCTCCTCCTCTCTGGGGGATGGGCAACAGAGGGGTAGGTGAAGGGAGACGCCGGGCAGTGTAATATAAGATATCATAATAATTTATAAATTATCAAGGGTGCATGGAGGAGGGGGGCAGAGGGAGGGAGGAGGAGGGGGGAAAAAAGGAAAATGAGCTGATTCCGGGAACCCAAGAGGCAAGCGAATTTTGGGAATGATGAGGGCAACAAATGTATAGATGTGCTTTACACAATTGATCTATGTATTGTGATGAATTGTATGAGCCCCAATAAATTGATTTGAAAAAAAGAAAAGAAAAGACTGTGGATGTAGCAGGACGAGCTCTGAAGAACACAGTGGCACCATATTGTCACAAGCACTAGTCCCCAGGTGCAGCAGACAGTGGCGCTCCCTCTGTGGAAGCACACACTGCCCAACACTCAGGAGAGTGTGGGCTCCTGAATGCCTTGTGGCACCCAGTCCACGCATCAACACAGAACACACACACAGGTGGTGGAAGAGGAAGTGGGGAAAGAGCAGCAACCAGAAAGAAAAAAAAGTAAAGGGAGAAAAGAAAGGAGCATTTAAAAGGAAGGAAAAAAGAAAAGTGACGCTATACTGGCACAAACCTTAGCTGCCAGACATGTCAGCACCACAGGGGGGTGGGGCTGGGGGCACAGCTGACTGGGGAGTGGGGTGGCGGCAGGGGAATCAAAAAGAACAGAAAACAAAGGGAGAAATTAAGAAAAAGGATGTATAGGTGTTTAATGTCAGTACCCTCGTAGTGGTGAACGTGGCAGCCACTAAACTCGCTGTGTCAGGAAGACAGTGCTCTGGACACACAATTGTACGCTGGGGCAGGGAGGCGAATGGGCGAGAGCTCCTGATTGAGGCGGTCGTGGGGCCGGGGGACATCACTCCCTGGGTGGTTGTGGTTGTTTTTTTAGATAAGAAAAAGGAGAGGGAGAAAAAACAAGGAAGGGAAAGAAAAGAACTGGCCATCAAGGTGGCACCGCACTGGCATGGGGGGTGGGTTTGACCAGCCAGCAGGCGGGATGTGGGGTGCGAGCGAGGGCTACACCACTGGCTGCCAAGCAGATGTGCAGGGTAAGTGGGAAGGTCCCTTGTCTGCCCAGGCATCACCAGTGCCAGGGCAGGCGAGTCCTAGACAAGCAAGCTGTTTGCAACCACATAAAATGACTCTGTTTCCCCAGTTAGCAGTTGAGGCCTCTCTATGCCCCCTTCGTGTCTGTTTTAGTTCCATCTCTTTTTCTAGTCAGGACCCGATATGCTTTTTTATCCTTTCTCTTGAAGTTTAGGGTCCAGGATTGTCACCTGTATCCGTTCCACTTGTTTTCCTGAGTCTTTGCTATAAAGCTGTGGTTCTCGACCTGTGGGTCGCGACCCCTTCAGGGGTCAAATGACCTTTTCACGGGGGTCGCCCGATTTATAACAGTAGCAAAATGATAGTGATGAAGTAGCAATGAAAATAATTTTCTGGTGGTGGGGGGCGGGTCACCACAACATGAGGAACTGTATTAAAGGGTCACGGCATGAGGAAGGTTGAGAACCCTTTATACTATAAAGGGTCTGGATAGCGTATCTGCTTGGACTGTGGATGCCCTAGACCACATAAGTTAACTTCTTAGAAATACGCTCACTCAGTGAAGTAAAATCTCTATTTGGTTCTCCACTGCACTAAAAACCTTCATGATCTACCATGCAAGGCTGCTGTCTTGCAGCCTCTCTTTCTGGTGATGGTTACGCGTGAGGAAACACTCCCCAGTGTACTGTAACTTTCCTTGTTAACTGTTCAATGGCTTCGGTGACTTGAATTTGTTCCTATACCGCCCATCTCTTTGTAGCACTGTGGTGGCTTATATGCTGCTGTGATCCTGGAAGCCTCCCATAGTTCATGTACCAGCAAGGTCACCCGCAGCTGGCACAGGTTTAAAAGGAGACTAAGACAGACTGGACTAAGACTAAGACAGACTAGAAAGAAAGGCCTGACCATGGAGTTTCCCAAAATAGCCAACGAAGACCGAAGATTGTCTGATAGCCTAGTGGAACAGGAACCCCGAGTTTGGATGAACCTCAGGCACACAAGAGCCACCGCCATGGACCAAAGCCTGTCAGCAGTTGGGACAATGGCACAGGACCAAGCAACATTTCCTTCTGTTGCCCCTGGGTCACCATGCGTCAGAACCAGCTCACCAGCACCCGGGGTGACAACGGGCTATGTGTCCTGAACGTGGCACTGCGAAAAGGGCGAGAGAAAGAGTGATGCTCTGTTGCCTTTTAAAAGTGGGTGAGCTCAGGGCTCACACAAAGGCAGGCCTTTAGGAACAGAAGGAAGTAATGCTGAGGGATGGACGCCTGCCATGCAGGCTAAGCACAGAAAAAAAAAGTTATTTATAATAATTAAAAAAAAACAACTTGAAGAAGTATCTGATGACACCAATCACTTTCAAGTCCTCGTCAAGAGGCGGTTTTCGTCTCCAAGTCATGTTTCTGAAGATAGCAACAGGAAGTGAGGTGTCATTGTGCAAACATGGCTATAACACCCCCGCTGCCTCAAAGAGAGAAGGGAACCCGGGCTTTCGTTTTCACTGAGTTGACACGATGCGCACAGAGCTCCCTTGTGGTTTTGTTTGCATCCACCGGGCAAAAGTGTCAGTGTGTTGAAATTTGTAGGAAGCAAACGTAAAAAGTGTTAATCCCCTCTGAACGAGGGCATGACTTTTCAGTGGTGATGGACATTGTGTGAGATATAGTATTTGTATTAGAAATATGCATGAAATGAAAAATTTCTAAGTACTCAGGTGTCACACAGAGATGAATCGTGCTACCTGATTGTTGAGATCCCTTGATTTGGAGGAAGGTAGGAAAGAATCTGTCTTACAGAGAGGAGCATTGACAAGAATTATCGCTTGGGTTTTTCATTAGTTGCCAATTTAGTGACATATTAATCAGTTTTCTTCCTTTTTCTGAAAACTGTTAGGTTCATAGCTGGCATTTTTATAGGTACCTTAGCTGTGGGCAAGCTTCTAATTGTAACCATGTAGAGAGGCAGACGAAAGTAGATGCACAAGAAAGAGAAATGCAATGAATGTATTCGGTAGGCAGAGAAGCATAGGAAAAGCATAGGGTTGAATGTCTATAATTCACTGCACATGGAGTTTCTATGTGGTTCCTGTTCTGATACGTTTTTATAATACGTATTTGTTTTATCTCTTTTAACCTGTTTTTGACATTAGTAATTGGAGAACCAAGATTGATTTCCCACATTTGTAACTAAATCTGGGATTGAAGCTTTTCTGATTTCACTCCACTGTGGTAACCAATAAATTGGATTTACTCCATGTGGCCATCACTGCAGAGGTCGTGTTCAGGGTCTGCAAAGGAATGGAATTGAGAGGGATTTGCAACTAACTGTAATCAGATAGCTTATTTGTAAGCTTACTGAGTGAATCCCACTAAATCACAGTTGATATCCATTATATCTTTAAATCGTTGAGAAGACAGCTGGACAAGACAAAGCTAGAATTAAACTTTTTATTATTATCTACATTATCCATAGGGAGCATGCACCCAGTACAATAGTTAAAGTGTTTGGCTGCTAATCTACAGTTCAGGGGTTTGAACCCACCAACTGCTCCATGGAAGGAAAGACCAGATGATGTGCTCCCACAGAGATTATAGCCTGGGAATCCATATGGGGCTGCAATCCTCTGTCATATAGGTCACTGAATTAGAATCAGCTCCACAGCACACCAACAGATTAAACTTACACATATACAATAGCAACTGCAATGAAAGTCCTTTAGTAGCAAAGGACACTGGCACCCTTAAAGATAGTTTGTAGCCTAAGTAAGACCTTTGACTTGAGGCTTTTGCTCTATTTCTGTTGATTACAAAATAAAAACAAGAACCTATACATTCACAAGAAGCCCCAGGGGCATAAGGACATAGTGCGCTGCTAACAGAAAGGTCAGCAGTTTGAATGCAGCAGCTCCTCCACAGAGGAAAGATGAGACAGTCTACTTCTATAAAGAGTACAGCCTTGGAAACCCTGGGGAGTGGTTCTAGTCTGTCTCAGGAAGAGGCTACGAGTTGGCATTGGCTTGATGACAGTGGTTTACATTTACAGTCAAATTATTTTTAACAAGATTTCCACAACCATGCAACGGGAGAAGAATCATCTTTTTAATAAATAATGTGGTTACAACTGGCTACCCAAGTATGGAAGAATGAAGTCAGACACATATCTTGCATCACACTTTAAAATTAACTCAAAATGGATCTTAAAAAACCAAATATAAGTAATAAAACTCCTAAAAAATTAAAAGAGCATAGGTCTTTGGTTCTAGTTTTTAACAATGGACTTTTAAGATTCAATATTGGTAACAAAAGACGAAATAGAGGCCATGAGCATCGTCAATACATTTGTTCGACAAAGAAATTTAACAACAAACTGAAGAGACAACATAGAGATTGGGAGAAAACTTTGGGGAACCAAATGTTGGATAAAGGTTCAATATCCAGAATCGATAAAGAACTCTCATAAGTTCACAACAAAAAGACAAAGAACCCAATCACAATATGGGTAAAAAAAATCTAAATAAAAATTTCACTAAATGGATATACAGATGGCCAATAAATAGATATCATTAGCCATTGTTGTCATGTACAGCCAAACAAAACTGCCTGGGCCAGTGACAGCCTCACAATTATGTTTGTACACAATTGTTACAGCCACTGTGGACTTCTGTCTCACTGAGCTGCTGCTTTCCCACTGACACTCTGCTATAGCAAATATGACACCCTTTTCCAGGGACTGTTCTCTCTCGGGGACATTTCCAAAGTGAGACAAAGTCTCACCACCTCGCTTCAAAGACCCATTGTCACTGCACTTCCTTCAGGCCAGAATTATTTATTATGCTCAGTACTTTCAATATTCTTCACCAACACCATCGTTCAAAAGCACCGATTCTTCTCCAGGCTTTCCAATTCATCAGGCAGGTGGAAAATACCATCACTTCGGTCAGATTCATCTTGACCTCAATGGAACATCTTTCTCTTTAACACGTTCAAGAAGCTGTCCACAGCAGATTGTCCTAATGCAACATATCATTTCATTTCTCGATGGCTGAGCATTGAAATCCAAGTAAAATTAAATGTTTGGCAATCCCAAACTTTCCTCCTTTTATCATGGTGTTGTCTATTGGTCCAGTCGTGCAGGTTTTGATTTTTTTGACATTGGGTTTTAATCCATATTGAAGGTTATAGTCTTTGATCTCAGCAGTAAGTGTTTCAAATTCTCTTCACTTTTCAGCTCCAAGGTTGCGTCATCTACATATTAAAGGTTGTTAATGAGCCTCTTTCCTATGTTTATGCCCATTTCTTGTCCCTATGTTCCAGCTTCTTGGATATTTGCTGAGCATAAAAATTGCCTAAGTATGATAAAAGGATATAACCCTCATGTGTTACACAGGGTTCTCTAGAGAAAAAATCCTAGACACTTATGGTTATAGCTAGCTAGCTATAGCTAGATAGATATATACAACATGAAGGAATATAACTGCTGATTTTATTAGTCCACACAGTAGTACAGAGGGCTAAGTTCAACTCACTTCCATGGAACAGTTAATATGCTGGAAGTCCTTCAACTCATGAGGGCTGCTGGGTGCAAGGTCAAGGAAGCAGACAGCTGAGTCTTCCCTAGAGCAATGCAGGCAGTCCAGTCATGGGAAGCAAACAGCAGGGCAGGTCATCAATAGTCAGTAGCTCAGGAGCTTACCTCAGCAGGCCCAGATAGAATATCGAACTCAAGCAAAGCAAGTCGACAGGATCCACCAGCCTCAAGCTCAAGCGATGTATACACCAGCACCGTGGCAAAGCAGTTCTCCAAGGAACCTCAAGCTTTAGTGACACGATCCACGGGTTGGGTGTCCCACAAGCAGTGTAGCTCACAAGTTGAGCCAGAGAACTAGCTAGAGCAGCTGCATGCTGGTCCAATCAGCAGAGAGCAAGAGCAAGAGGGACAGAGCTTGCCAAGCCATTTATCTCTTTTCCCTCCAAACAAACAGCGACCTTATTAATCCCACATGTTCCTATTGGCCAGGTTGGTACAATGAACCTACGTATCCCACCTCATGCATACCTTTCTGATTTGAATCATGAAGAATTACCAAATTCTGTTCAAAAGACTGCCTCTTGGTCTTTGTACATGTTCTACATGAGCATGATTAAGTGCTTTTGAATTCCCATTCTTTGCAATGCTAACCAAAGTTTGCTAGGATCCATACAGTCCAATGCTTTTGCATAGTCAATAAAACATAAGTAACGATATTTCTGGCATTCTCTGCTTTCAGCCAAGATCCATCCCATGTCAGCAATGCTATCACTCATTCCACATCCTCTTCTGAATCCACCTTGAATTTTTGGTAGCTTCCCATAGTTATTCTGCTACAACCATTTAAAATTATTTTCAGCAAAATGTTACCTGGGTGTGATATTATTCCATATTTTCCCCATTTTGTTGTCACTTTTCTCTGAAATAGACACAAATCTGGCTCTCTTTCAGAGAGTTGGTCAGGTGTGCTATCTTTGAGATTTCTTGGTATAGACTAGGGCGGGCTTCCAGCACTGCATCAGTTTCTTGACACATTTCAAATGCTGTCTTTCCATTCTTGCAGCCTCGTCTTTTGGTGTGTAAATTCAGGTAAGATGCACTCAAGGTTATGTTTTTGGCTCTGCTGGTCTTCTTTTAGTTTTCTTTAGCTGTAACCTGAGCAATGGTGGTCTGTTGTGCAGTTGGCACTTGCTCTTGTTTGAGCTGACTATATTGATTTTCTCCATCCATCATCTACAAAGATGTACTCAATTTCATTACTGCAAATCCCATCTGATCAGGCACAGATATTTAGTCACCATCTATGTTGTTGGGAAAAAAAGTTTTTGTAATGAACAAGTCATTATTCTTGCAAAATTGAATCATGTAATCTCCAGCTTCATTTCTATCACCGAGGCTATATTTTGCAGCGACTGTTTCTTCCTCCTCATTTCTGTATCCATATCAGACTCATGAAGTTGATAGAATGCTTCAATGTCTTTATCACTGGCTTTTGTGGTTGGTGCCTAAATTTGAATAACAGTTGTATCACCTGATCTTCCATATGAAGAGCAGCTCCAGCCCATAGAAACCCTATGTACAGCACAAAACACTGCGCCATTGTGTGCCAGTCTCTCAATTGTTCCTATGCCTGAGCTCATTGATGCAACCTCTGTGCCGATCTATCTCCTTCCTCTTCTGACTGCTCTTCAACTTTACCAAACATGAATCCTTCTCCAGGAACTGGTCTCTTCTGAGAACATGTCCAAAGTATGTAAGATGAAGTCTCGCCACCCTGGCCTCTCAGGAGCACTCTGGACTTACTTCTTCCAAGACAAACCTGTTTATCCCTTCAGCAATTCCTGGTACTCTCAGTAGTCTTTTCTAGCTCCATAACACAAATGCATAGATTCTTCTATGGTACTCCTTATTCAATTCCCAACGTTCACATGTCTATGATGTAATGGAGAATACCAGACTTGGGTAAGGAGCACCTTAGTTCTCAAAGTAACATGTTTGCTTTTCAATACTCTAAGGAGGTCTTGTGTAGCAGCTTTACCGAATGCAATACGTCTTTTGGTATCTTGATTGCTGCTTCCAGGAGCATTGATTGTGGATCCAAATACAACAAAATTTTTGACTTCAACCTTTTCACCATTTATTATGATGTTACCTATTGGTCCATTTATGATGATTTTGGTCTTCCTTACACCAAGTTGTAATCTATAATGAAGGCTACAAGCCTTGATCTTCGTCATCAAGTGTTTTGATTTCTCTCATTTTCAGCAAGCAAGGTGTGTCATCTGTATACTGCAGGTTGTTAATAAGCCTTCTTCCAATCCTGATGTCACACCTTTCTTCATATAATCCGGTTTCTCTGATGATTTGCCCAGCATGTGGATTGAACAAGTGTGGTGAGAATACAATTCTGATGCACACATTTTCTGATTTGTTTCATGCAGTATCCCCTTATTCTGTTTGCACCTCTGCCTCTTGACCCATGTACAAGTTCCTCATGAGCACAATGAAGTATTATGGAATTCCCATTCTTCTCAGGTTATCCACAGTTTATTATGGTCCACACAATCAAGTGTCTTGGCATGGTTAATGAGACACAAGTAAACATCTTTCTGGTATTGTCTGCTTAAGCCATGTTCCATCTGGTATCAGCAATGATATCTCTTGTTCGACGTCCTCTTCTGAATCTCGCCTGAACTTGTGACAGTTACCTGTCTGTGTTCGGATGGGTCTTCCTTATAGGTATTATATTATCCTATCAAGACAGCATTGTCCTTCCAGATTGATATGGAAATGTTCTTTCTGACAATGAAGGTGATGTTCTTTCTCTTGAATTTGTCATCCCTGGAATAGTAGACCACGATTGTCCAATTCAAAATGACCAATACCAGTTCACTTCAGCTCACAGATGCATAGGATAGTTATCTGTTCCGTTTAGTTTTGGACAACTTCCAATTTTCCTAAATCCATACTTCCTACATTCCATATTCTAATAATCAATGAATGCTTGAAGTTGTTTGATGTTCTACATCATGGCTATTTTTAAAATATATATAAAAGAAAATAACAAATGTTGAGGTAGTAGATTGTAAGAAAGGCCCTATATGACCTCCCCTAGCTTCCCTGTTGCCAAGAGGCAGGTGTCAGACATGCCCCTATGTTCCATCTTTCATTACTACTCTGACACCAATGTTCCTTTTCTGACACTCTGCTTTTATGCTGGGTTCAGTAATTCATTGCAATGGCTACAAAGAACTCAAAGACAAGTATCACAACTATGGAGGCTTATTAGAGAAGTTAATAGGTTATCACCACAAGTCAGGATCAATAAGCAGTAAGGATACAGTTGTTGGTACACAGCAGCAGTCTCCTCAGCCGGTAACTAAGTCTCTCTCCAGTCCTCAGCCTCTCAGCCATGTGGTCCCGTGGCTTCTTTCTCTGGGTCAGGAAGCCAGCCTGTCGCTTTGTCTACCACTTCCCTGATCTTGGTGTTGTTTCTCTTGCTCTGACCCGTAGTTTCTGTGCCACAGGCTCTGCCCCCTCCGGTCTGGGCCTCTGCCACTTCAGACCGAGACCTGGAACATGCTTTTCCCAGTTTTAGCAACCTTGAGAGACTCATGTCATGTTCATTTTACAGAGTCTCTGAGTTTGGGAAAGAAGTCTGAAGGTACAAGACTAAAACTTTGTGTGGGGGTGCTGAGAGACAGGTAAGACTTCCCAACAAAATCCTTTTAGGACAGTCCATGCTCTCCTGGAAGATCCAGCAGATGCGGTCGTGATGAAGAGGAGATTTTGCTCTGTACAATTTTCCTGGATTTTTCTCAATAATGCAGTTAAAAAACTTAAACTGCTTCATAATAAGCCTACATAATCATCCTATATATTTAGAGAAACTATATCAAGATTACTCCAATAGAATCTCCAAAAACAGTCACGCTAACCTTCTGAGTTAACCTCTCTGCCTTGGAATTAACTAGCCCATCAGATCCCATCAGAAGTCACTGTTTTGACTGAAACATGCTCTCTGGCTTGCATTGGTAAATTCAAGACTTGTTCAGTCGATAAATGTCCTTCACTAACTTCAAGTTTGTATAAAAGACTGATGGAACGGTTAGCTCATTAAGTTAGTTAATCTGAGCTACTCTTTTGCCATCTATTGAGCTGAGAGCTGAAAGCTTATCAAGTCCTAAATATTCACTTAAAAATACAGAACAGGTAACATACCAATGCCAGTAGTTCCCACATCAATAGTAATTTTGGGGTCTACTTCCACCAGTGTCTGGATTTTAACCATGTTTCTTTATATTCCCAGGTTGGTGGTCTTGTCTTTCTGAACTCATTTTTAAGGTCTGACCCTTCTTAAAGTGCTTGATCATCCAAACATTCATGTAAACCTATTGCAAAGATTCTGTGAATTGGAAAGACGTCCATTTGCCTTTTATTAAAAATTAATCTTAAGCTGGACCTCAAAATTGTTTTCTTCCACAGTACAAAAATATTCTTATTTTTTTCTAGGGCACCTTAGGGACTAAGACTTAGGGTATTGTTCAGAGAATTTGTCTGCAGCTGTCCACAATATTGCAGGCATCGTAAGACACGTTTAGTTTGGAATAAATCCATACATGTATGGACCAGGACCTTCATAGCAATACTTTTCTACTTACCCTTGTGTAACCAAGAAACACGAAAGCAGTGATGCAAACATTACATACATTTTTATTGCAACTCTGTTCATTCACAAGAGCCCAAACATGGCATAAGCCAAGTGTTCATCAAGAGATGAATGAGCAAACAAAATGTCATATTATGTGCAATGCACTATGACTAAGCCATGAAGAGAAATGAAGTACAATACACTTGATCACACGAATGCACCCTGAGAACATGACGAGTGCTATCAATGCATAGCGGTTACGCACGGGGCTGCGAACCACGTGATCACCAGCCAGCCCCACCAGGGAAGAGTGAGGCTTTCTACTCCTGTGAAGATTTGCAGCCTGGGAGACTCACAGAGGTATCTCTACTCTGTCCTATAGGGTTGCTATCAGCATTGATTTGATGGTAGTGGAAGTAATGCCCCAGGGGAATGATTGGCAGTGTTTTCCAACATAAAATGACAATGGTGTCTCTAAGTGAGCCAGATACATACATAAAACATAGATGCAGGAATGTATTTTGGGCTTGCACTTAAATCTAAGCACAATTAGTTTTTATGATATGGTCCTGCTTGATGCTTAACCTCAGGAAGAGATCACTGAAGCTATGGGTGTGTGGTGAAGAAACTAGATGATGCCCGACTATTAGAAAAAATCAGAAAGAATAGCATCTGGTGTCTTAGAGGCTTGTTTTCAAACAAGCAGCCATGTAAGTAGGTGTCAGCTGAGTCCACATGGAAGAAAGAGACCATTTTGGGAGATCCAAGGATTGTAAATAGTATAATGCACAACTGAAGGATGGAATGGCATCAGAGCTTCAATTGTGAGAGTCTGGTTTGCAGAAGGCAATGGATGACAGTGGAAGCCCAAAATTCATTCACAGAGTCCACACATGGATTAAGTCTCTGGTGAATCCTCTTCAAACAGAGTTGCAAGTTGTGAATAGCTGTGTTATCAGACAGAGAGCATGGTGAAGTCAATTATGGCAGACATAATTAGGTCAAAGGGTAGTATCTTGCCATTTTATCTTCCCTGTTTCTAACCCATTTTAAAGCTTTCAGTTAAATTTTTAAAAGTGAAGGAGAAATACACGTAGATTAAGCCCCTGATGAATTCCCTCTGACCATGGACAAGGGATATGAATAGCCTTACTAACACGCAGAAGGCATTGGAAAGTGGAACGCTGCAGATGTAGTTAGATTAAAATTGAGCACTCTATCATTTGATCTCCCTAATGATCCATTTAAATTTAAATTTGTTCTATTCTTAAATATTTTCTGCTCTCTTTTGAATTGATGTTTTTGTCCGTTTTACTTTGTTATTCTTGTTAGGTTTTGTTTGTTTGTTTGCTTTAATCCAGGATAAGTAAATCTATGGAGACAGTTGCTGGAGTACTGGTTGTGGATATGGTGGAGGAGATTGGGGGGCAATGGGGCGTTAATAACAATGAGTACAAGAATGAAGAAAATATTCCCAAACTGATTGTGGTGATGATTGTACAATTCATCTTAATTTGATTAAACTATTGAATTGTATGATAGTTGAATTCTATGCCAGTGAAACCGTTGGTAAAAAAGAAGATGGAAAGAAAAAAAAGAAAAAGAAAACATGGTGAGACAATTCATTCATGAAAGGACAATGTCATGTAGTCTCACTTAGATGAAATAACAGAATATGCAAATATATGAAGACCAGAGCTTATATATAATTTCCAGAGGCATTAAAAGAGAGAGTTTAAAAAGCAGGGAGTTTGTGTTTATGGTGTTAGGAAGTTTGATGATTATGCACAATGGTTACTCAACATGATTCATGTCATTGATATCACACCTGAAAAATGTTGAATTGTCACATGTCATGCCCCACACACAGTCAAAATAAAAATAGTGCTGTGTTGTGAGCGATTAAATATGCTAGCTTATATAAAGCAGCTAGAGCAGTGTATCTAGTAGTGATGAAACATGAAGTGGATGATATGAACTTCTGTATACCACTCTCCTTGGAGGTCAGATCAAGGGCAGGGCTAACCCTGGGCTAGCTCTTCAACTGCACATGCTTATTGTTGTTGTTGTTAAGTTTAAACTGCCTAATGCATGCTCACTGTCCATATGAAAGAATGAGAAAGAAATGAACATAATCTCTACAGATTATCAAATTGACAGGATGAAAACTGTCTGAACAGGTATTCTGTCAGACATGCCAGTAAATCTATTTTTAACACCTAACACTAGGTGCAAGGTACTCTTCTTAAAACCCCAAGTTAACAATCAAACCCAATGCCCTGGAGTTGATTCAAGGTCACAATGACCCTCTGTGGGATTTCCAAGGGTTTAAATCCTTAGGGGAGCAGACAGCCTCACCTTTCTCCGGCAGAACAGCTTGAGGCTGGCAGCCCAGTGATTACCTGATAGAGCCAGTAGGGCCCTTTTGCCTTAGGATAGGGAAGTATTAACAGGTATTGAACCTTCCCCAAACAGTGACTTGACATTTAAAACTGTGGCTTCAGATAGAATCTGCTGGGAAGCTTTCAAAATCAGAATGCCTGTGCACTATAGCAATTAACTCAGACTCTCGGGAGGGAAGATCCCAGGCATCAGGTTTTTTCCATATATTCCCTGGTGATTACAGTGTGTAACCAAGATTGAGAAGGACAGGTCTAGGATATGGGTGGGAAACAAAGCATGTATTAAAATGAGAACAATATGGCCAACAGAAATGAATATTTGTGGAAAAACTACTTGTAAAGGGCAGTGAAACTATCTGCAAGAGTGGTTTACAGAGATGTTGTGTAGAAGCCAGTGGCGCCGTCTTCAAAATGATGCATCCAGACAGGGGGAATGTGGACAGTGGAAGTTCTTGAAAGGGCTGAGGGAGCAGTAATGTGTTTTAAGCGGGAGGGGATGGCGGTGTTTTGTATACAGAAAGCATGACGATGGACTTGGCTTCCTTTTCATGTGTGTGTTAACTGTCAAGTCAGCCTCCAACACATGATGATCCCTGCACAACGAACAACCTGCTTCCTGGCCTGACAAGCGGAACCACTGTGATTCGTAGGGTTTTCACAGGCTAACTGTGTTAGACAGGGTTCTCTAGAGAGATAAAACCAAATTCCTGATAATATAATATATTTATTTATAAAGATACTTAATATATAATGAAAAATGAAATGTTAAATCATAAAGATAATTAGATATATAACGAGAAATGAAATGTTAAATCATATACAGATAAATATACACTACAAGAAATAAACAGTTAAATTAGAAGCACTATAAATGGCTTAGTGCAACTCACATCCATGAGAGAAAGTTGAGAGACTAGCAGTCCTTCAAGTCTCTATCTGATGCCAGATCTTCCTCTATTTGTAGAGAGAGCTAGG
>NW_022108124.1:1045158-1130197 GCF_000313985.2 Echinops telfairi | reverse complement strand
GCATCCCACAGGCTGTGTAGCCTTTAAATTGAGGCACAGAACAAGCAAGCCAGCCGCACACTGGTCCGATGATCACAGAGCGAGAGACAAGAAAGGCAAGGCTCACCAAGCCATCCATCTCTCCGCCCCTCAGTCAATCCCACCTGCGTTTATCAGCCAGGCTGGCACAATAAACTGTCTCACTAACGTTGGAAGCAGATCGACAGGACTTTCTTCCTAGTTCATCTTAGTCTGATAGCTCCATTGAAATGTGTCCAGCAGTGTAGCAGCAGCATGTGCCTCCACATAGAGAAGGGTAGGAGCTTCATATTAGGTTCATTGGTTAGGAGGGAGGCCCAGCTCTCTTCCATGGAGGGTGAGGATTCTACCACCAAAACTCTACTGCTCACATTCTGAGAAATCATCTCAGCTCCCATCTAACTTTGGGTTTACAACTATTTGCACAATCTGAATAGCCAACTTTTCTCGCTTTTCCTTCTTTAGATCTGGTCACAACCACGAAAAGCAAACAAACAGACAAACACACACTGTAGTTGACTCCATTCTGAAGCATAGGGAGCCTCTATAGGGTTTATGAGCCTGAATCTTTATGGGAGCAGACAGCCCATTTTTCTTCCATGGGTTTGAACCACTACCCTCATAGTAAGCAAGCCAATGCTTACCCAGTGGCTCCTTTCCAATTATTTCAATGACTGATACATATTTTCATCTGGGACCCTTGCACTCTGTTGTTCCGGGTCTCTGTGAGTAGAAAATGATTTTACAGCCTCATCACCATCACCACTTTATCACACTTGCAATGTAGCAATTAAAAAATAAAACCAGAATGGCATTGTTTCTGAAATTGACTGTTACTGATAGCCCTGAAATCCCTAGCAGTCAGTGAAATAAGGAAAATGTGAAGTCTTGCTGTCTGATAAAGGAAGGCATGCAGGTTATTTGAACAGGGAAATATTGCTTATTGCTAAAACCTGGAAGGAATGTGCTCCATATGAGGAGCACATGGCACAACATAAAGAGATGGACCTTTAACCAATGAGCTTGCCCAAGGCCTTGATTTTAGCTGACTGTGCCAGTGGTGTCCTGCTAAACATTCTGAGTTCACATCCACTTACTAAGATTAGTTGGAACGAAGTGATATTCCCATTCTATTTTTTTTTTAAATGTCTAGCTCCAATTGTTCGACATGGAAGAAGATACCAGTACTGATCTTTTCTGCTTTCTAGCTTTGTTGATGTATTAGCATGCACAATCTGTAAACCTTGTATTTTAATTCCTCTTTGGTGCCAAGCATAATGCCTAAAGAATCATTGCCCGCCTATATTGTTCAAAATGCACCACGATCTGAAGAGAAAACATGGATGGTAAAACCCTCTTGAAATTTAAGGCATTTGCAGGAGTTATATTCTTAAGGCCTTAAGTCACTATATTAAGGTATACAAGCAAATTCTTTTAAGCTTTCACATGCCCAATTTGGCAAGGGATTATGCATATGAATCGTCCTTTGTTTTCACTCCCATGATGTGCACAGGTTTCTACAGAACTCAAAATGATTCTAGCAATTATTTAAAATTCCTCAGGAATACCTTAAATCTCATATCTTCATTGCTGAGTAGGGACAATGCCAAATGCCAACAGCAGAGTACTTTTAGATTAAAGGCAACATCCCTTTTGACAGGTTTTCACACAGACATGGGCAAATAGCGAGTCATATAAATCTCACATGTCTAGTGTCTCACTTTATGTATCTTGATGGAGCAATCCTGTGGTCGACTAAGACGTGAATCTGACCTTCATTTCAGGAGACTGCTTTAAAGCCAGTTCTGTGCAAAACCACACAGCATTCAACAGGTCCTGCTTTAAAATGGCAGGTTGTACATGGAGGTCTATTATTACATTGCCTTGCGAGATTACCTATCAATTCTTTTGTCACTTTTAATTACAGCTATTGCAGCAAATTATCTTGTGCCTATCTAGACGTCTGCATCATTAAAGTGCTGCCCTTTATGGGAGAATTGCTGTTGACAAATATCACTGAGTTAATTTTTGAGAACATATCATGCAGAAGATATGTTCTCTGTTTCTTTGGACCACAGCTTGCCTGGTCGCCCAGCAGCATGAGCTAAAAATTTCATCACTGGACCGGAACAAAAAGCGATCGAATTAGTTTCACCTAAAGAGAAAGCCAAAAGAAACATCCCTCTGAGTTTCCTAGGTAGGAATGGCAAATAGGAAGGTAATGCAAAAAGTACTGCTACAAAATCATATACACGTGTATTAAACAAAAGTATCAAAACGTGGAGGTCTCGCTTCACCACCGCACCTCTGTCCAGGTCTTTCTATTTCTGAAGGTGGCATTTCCCTCCCTTGAACCTTTCTCGGAAGAATGGAGCCTTCATCAATTTAGACCAAGTTTCAAAGGCCATCTTGGCATGCTTGCGGAATCCAAATCTAGTGCCGATGAAACATTCTTTGAATTTGGGGCCCCCGAAGCAGACTGGAGTGGTCAGGTCAGAGCTGTAGGGTAGATGAGGCACAGCTTCCCAGTGAAATGGTCATATGCCAACCCCTGCTACCTTAGAGGAATGAGCAGGTGCCTTGTTGCGATTGAAGAAAATTCCTCCACGCAAGTTTCTTGAGCTTTTCCTCACCAACGTGGTTTTCTATTTTCCTAAAACTTCTTCATAACATTAAAACCAAAAAAACCTCAAACTCCCTACCATCAAATCAATTCTGACTCTTAGCCACCTTCGAGGACAGGGTAGAAGGACCCCTCTTTCTTTCCAGGAGTGACTGGTACTTTCAAATCGCTGCCCTTGTGGTGAGTAACCCACCCTGTAACCAATCCACCACCAGGGCCCTGCCATCATAATGAAAAACCAACGCATGCCATTGAGTCAATGCCTACTCATAGGGACCCCCTGCAGATTTCCAAGTCAAAGCCCAGTCTTTTTCTTGAGGAGCTTCTGGTAGTTTCAAACTGCTGACCTTGCCAACTGTAGCCCAATGCATACGCACTATGCCACCAGGGCTCCTTGTCCTGTGTCTTTAGAGAAAATGATGAAGAATACCTGTGGATCCCACAGTACACTCACCATAACTTTCTGAGCTGACCTCTCTACCTTAACTGGTCCACAAATCCTGAGAAGCCACTCTGGACTTGCTGTTTCTGTGTTTTGAAAGCACCCTAGTGAGGCTAAGACAAGTGTATTACTGACAGAACTAGTCTTCAGTGATCCATCAGTCACAAAGGCATGTTTGAAATAAACCTGTGCATGTATGAATGCGAACCTGAGTAGCAGTACTTTTTGACTTATCTTCATGTAGGAATATGCACTAAAAATCAACATCCACTGATTGATCACAAACATTTCTCCTAACGAAGTTATAAATAGACTCATAATTCTTTTCAAACAAGGCAGTTTTGTAGATATTACTAATTAATCAGTGTAGCCCTATGCTAATTGTGTGTGTGTGTGTGTGTGTGTGTGTGTGTGTGTGTGTGTGTGTGTGATCCCTCTACTAAGACCACAGATTGGCACAGACCTGGACAATAACCTAAACTCAACACAACAGCAGTGTACAAGCCTCTCTCAAACATCGCCAGTAAGTGATCATTCAGCTATTTCTCAAACTCTTCCAGCGTTAGGAAAAGGGTACACAAACTCATGAACAGCAAGACTCAATCATTAACATCGAAATAAATGAACCAGTTATGGAATTCAATCTTCTAGGTAAGTTTCGATTACGCGTGGCTTAATGTTTAGTCATATTGCCTCTTTGAAAATGAAAACGGTTGGAAATATTTTCTTTTGTGGTTACGGCCTTGACTAAAGGAGAATTTTATATTTCAAGCGTGAACTCTCCACTCTCCGATACATAGAAAATGTTGCATCCCAAAGAATAATCTGAAGAGCACTCCAAGAATAGAGCAGTATGAAAATGCCCACAGTCAAAGCCAAGAATCTGGGGAGGAACCAAGCATGGAAGACTCTGAGGAAGGGACAGAGGTCTGTTCTCTCTGGTAGAAATCCCACCTGCATTGCTCTAGTGCCTTTGCTCCTGTTACCTAATCTCCAAGTCGGCACAACTTCCCCTTCCTGTTGTTCCCCATTCCAACTTCTCAGTCTGATGGAACCAACTCAAGAAAGGCATCATTGACCAACTCTTTCAAGGAACCTTTAAACCCTAAAGGAAGACTTTATTAATTGTTTGTGAGTGAACTCCCCCTTGTGGAAATCCCATGTGTTCATCGAGTAACTGTGCTTCCAGCAGCTTTGAATGATTGATTTTTCAAAAATAAATTGTTGGGCCTGTTTACTGAGGCTAGATGGATTTGAACTTCAGTTATTTGATTAGCAGGTTAATTGTGTTAAACAGAGCTTTAAAAGAAAGATGCGTTAATGAATGAATCTCTTGTCTTTAGAGCTGCATAACACATAGATTATTTCTTTATTTGTCCCATTCCCTTCTATTCATTTCCCGGGAAGTAAGCGCACAGTATGTGTCATAGTTTCATAAATTTTAGGTGAATTCTGGACTTTTCTCAACATTTAAAAGTTACTATACCTTCCAATGTTCCAGTGTCCACAAATAACTTAAAGCCTTTGAAATGATTATACAAACACATTCTGTCCCCAAACTATAAACTCCAACAAATGATTAGCATTAGAGAACAGATGTTGAGTAGCAGCTTGCTATTGGGGTTTATAATTATGCTTCATTCGCTGTAGATCTTAATCAAAGTTCAGTCTTCAGTTGTGACATATGTTGTTTGAGGTGCCATTAAATCCGTTCTGACTCATCGAGACCGTCTGTACAGCAGGGAAACACCCCTGGTCCTGTGTCATCCTCCCAGTTGTTATGTTTGAGCACATGAATGCAGCTACGTTGTCAACACACTTTGTCAACGGCTTCCTCTTTTCCTCTTTTTGTACTTCCCTTCTACTTTACCAAGAATGATGTCCTTCTCCAGGGACTGGTCTCTCCTAATAGCATGTCTCAAGTGCATGAGATGAAGTCTCTCCGCCCTCACTTCTTTTTTTTTTCTTCTAATCATTTTATTGGGGGCTTGTACAACTCTTACCACAATCCATACCTCACTTCTAAGGAGCAACCTGGTTAGACTTCTAAGACAGATTTGTTTGTTCTTTGGCAGCCCACGGTACTTTCAATTTATTTGCTAGCAGCATAATTCAAATGCACTTATTCTTCTCTTGTTTTTTTAACCAATGTCCTACTTTTACCTGCACACCAGACAATTGAAAATACTATGGCTTAAGTCAGGGACACTTCAGTCCTCAAATCGGCATTCTGGTCCTTCAGTACCTTAAAAAAGTCATGCACAGCAGACTTACTCAATGTGCTGAATCCATCTGTCTGTCTATCTATCTATCTATCTATCTATCTATCTATCTATCTATCTATCTTGACTGATGCTTCCATGAGCATTGATCACAGATCCAAGCAAAAAGAATGTCTTTTTTTCCTAATTTCAAAAAAACATATTTATTTAATATGGAACCCAAATCCACAGCCATTGAGCTGATTCAGACTCACAGCAACTCTGTAAAATGGCTTCTGTGTTTATCCTGAGACTGAAAATCCACCCCCCACTCCCCAGCAGTTTTATTCGCAAGTACGAAACTCTTGACTTCCCTCTTCTCCCCATTTACCATGCTGTTACCTGTGGGTCTAGTGATGAGGATTTCGGTTTTCTTTACATTGAGTAATCCATATGGGAAGCTGCAATCCTCGAACTTAATCAGCAAGTGCTTCAAGTCCTTCTGACTTGCAGCAAGCAAGACTGTGTTATCTGCATATCGCAAGTTGTTAATAAGCCTTCCTGCAATCCTGATGTCTCACTCTTCTTTGTATAATCCAGATTCTCCAATTAATTTCTCAGCACACTGATTGAATAAGTATGATGAGAGGATATAATTCTGAAACATACCTTTCCTGATTTAAGCCTGGCAATGTCCCCTTGCTCAGCATGATATCCCTTGTTCCATGTCCTCAGATAGCATTGTCCTCTTCTGAATCCAGCCTAAATTTCTGGCAGCTCCCTGTCAATGTGCTGCTGTAATTGTTTTTGGATAATCTTCAGCAAAATTTTACTTGCAAGTGATATTAATGATATCGTTCTATAATTTGTACATTCTGTTGGTTCACCTTTCTCTGAAATGGCTACAAATCAGATTTTTGTCTTCCAAATTTCTTGTCATAGATGATCGAGTGTCCCAGTGTTTCATTGGCATGTTGAAACATTTGAGTTTATAGTCCATCAGTCCCTGGAGGCTTGTTTCACCACTGCCTTCACGGCTGTTAGACATCTTCCTTAAGGCATATTGGTTTGTAATAAATACTAGCTCTTGAAATAGTTAAATGCTGATGAGTTTTTGGTTGTGTGCTTTTGTGTATGTGTGTGCTTTTGTGTGTGTGTGTGTGTGTGTGTGTGCAGTGACTGTATTCCTTCCCTGTTTTTTTTATGCTTCTTACATCATTCAATATTTTTCATTAGAATTTTTCGATGTTGCAATTCCAGAATTGAATTTTTTTCTTTAGTTCTTTCAGCTGAAGATATGCTGAGTGTGTTTTCCTTTTTGTTTTTTTAACTCCAGGTCTTCCCATATCTCATTATAATACTTTACTGTCTTCTTGAATGGCCTTTTGAAATCCTCTGTTCAATTCTTTTGCTTCATTTTTAAAATTTGCTTTAGTGACTCTAGGATCAAGAACAAATTTCAAAGTCTCTTCTGACTGACATCCACTTTGATCTTTTCATTTTTATTAATGACCGTTTATTTCCTTGATGCATGATGTTTTTTGGTTTGTTTATTATTCCACAACTTGTCAAATCTTAGTGTTCAGTATGTCAAATCTGTTCTTGAGATGTGTTAAAAAAGTCAGGTGGGATTCTTCAGCTTTACCCTGAACTTACAAGTAAGCTATTAATGTGTTGTTCCACACCCAGTACCTGTCCTTGTTTGGGTTAATGATATTGAATTTCTCCTTCAGATCTCCCCACAGATGTAGTCAATTTGATTTTCTATGTATTCCAACTGGAGACATGCATGTGTAGAGTCACCATTTATATTTTTGAAAAATAATATTTTGGATGAAGATGATATTGACCTAGAAAAATTCTATCATGTGTCTCCAAACTTGTTTCTATTACCCAAGTCATAATTTCCAACTATTGTTCCTTCTTGTTTCTAACTCAAGGAGTGCATGTTTGTTCAATTTCAGACTGAAGAAGTTGATAGAATCCTTTAATTTCTTCATCACTAGTCTTGGTGGTTGGTGAGTGCATTTGAATAGTAGTTGCATTGATTGATTTCCTTATATTTGTATAGATATCATCCTATGAAGACAGCATTGTATTTTTCTCTTTTCTTCATATTTTCCCACACATTATATCAACATTCTTTCATTTTTCTTTTTTTTTTTCCAAAGTGGTTTTCTTGATACAGTAGTCACAAAGCATACACCTCCATGGTCAGACCACTCCTAAAATGAGTTGCATATACATAATCACAATCAGTTCCAGTGCTTGATCCCCCCTCTCCCCAGATTCCTTGTTTGATTCCCACACACCCCTCCCTCCTCATTTTCCACTCATCCTCCGCCCACATCCCCAACAAACATTACTCATTAGCTCTGTGCATCCTCTCCTTCTGTGCTTCACCAACCGAGAAACCAAGCAGTGACAATGAAAACAAAACCAAGATTAAAATGTCAACACTGAACTAATAATAATATAAATTACAAATACAAATAAAGAGTACAAAAGAAAAGCCCACCACTAATATTGAATAAGACTGGGAAGAATGTTTTTGTCATGGAGCAAGCAAGAAATACTTGAGCCTAGATCAAATTCAGGTTGAGTCAAGTTGAGGATGAGTTGAGCAAGTGTCAAACTGTTCAATCCACCGTAATCAAGTTTATAATAATCTCTGTCTGATAGTAACGCTGTTCGAGTTCCCTGCCTGTGGTTAGAAGGAAGCTGCCAGAAGCTTAATCCACCTAGATACTCTGCAGATGGATCGTGGGTGCCTGCTGTCCCCCACCCTGATTAAGTATTCACAATTTAAGCCCTGATCATTTTCACTTCGTCATACTTGGATATTGTTATTGTCATCTTTGGATCACACAGGAATGGCGTGCTTCTTCCATCTGAGTTGACTCCTCAGATAGCATTGTCTTTCCAGATAGATCCTGAGATGTAACTTTTATGGTAAATGTGACACCATTCCGCTTAAATTTGTCATTCCTGCCATAGTAAACTACATGATTATCTAATTCAGAATGGCCAACACCAAATCATTTCAGTTCAGTAAAACCTAAAATATGGATTTTTAAGGGCTTGCATGTTTGATGACTTCCAGTTTTCTAAGATTCATACTTTATGCCTTCCCAGTTCCAATTATTAATAGTTGTTTATAGCTGTATCTTCTCATTTCCAGTTGTGTTCCTTCAGCAAATGAAGGTCCTGAAGACATTACTCCATGCACATCATTATGTTTGACTAGACTTTCAGAAGGCAACTCTTCCTCGGTCATGTTTGAATGCCTTCCCACCAGAGGGTCTTATCATTCAGCACTGCATTTGACAATACTCTGCTCTTATTCATGAGGTTGTCATTGTTTGCCAGTGTTCTGCTACTATTTATAAGATTGTCAGTGGCTAATTCTTCAGAACTGGGCAGCCTCGTCCTGCTTTGTAATTTGTTCTTAGTCTGGAAACTGCTGAAACCTGTTTACCTTGGGTGACCCTGCTGATATTTTAAATACAGAGATCACTCTTAGAATTACAACAACTTACAAGTGAATGACTTCTGACTCATGGAAATCCCATCTGTGTCAGAGCAGAATATGCGCCAGAGACTCTTCAATGGCCGCCTTTTCAGCAGTTGATCACCAAGCCTTTCTTCTGAGGCATCACTAGGTAGACCAGCAGCTTCCAACCCTTAGATTGAGCATGCTAGTCATTTACATTACTCTGGGACTCCTTAAGAATTGTAGTGTGGGCTAGAAAAGACTAGCCTGATGGTTTTAGTGTCTTATGGGAATTTTGTTGGCTGAACCACCTGTTCACAGCCAGGGGATTTTTGAAAATTGTGACTGTGAAGCTAAGAAACAGGTTTTCTTAAGTATGGTGTAGCTACCATCCCTTTTGGTAACTCTTTCAGATCATAATGGAGGATAGAAAGGACACCCCGTTCTTTAGGTGATTCGGTGAGGAAAGATCATCGATGCTCCTTAGGACTACCACAAAACAGGTAAAATGGAACATACCAATATTAAATTTGGAGTTGATTTGTTTTCTACTTAGGATTTCATTTAGTCTCTTAGATTCATAACAATTAATGACATGCATCAAAGGATTTGAAAATCAGCTCCTCCTGGCTTCAAATAATCCATGTCTTAAAGGAGTGCAAAATATGAGCAAGACATTTTCATCACGAAAACAGTAATAAATTCCTTTGGCACAAACACAAAATTACCACATCTCATGTTGAGTTGGTTAGAACATATCAATCTCTGATCAGCTGGTCCTTTAAGAGCAAAATTTGAGGACTTGTACATTCAACAAGTTTGCATGCATGGTATAATTTATAACTTTATATTTCTCCTGAACCTGAAGGCAAAACGTCACCTTCTGCTACTGGGCTAATGCAAAAATAAGAGGTAGGCAGTTGTCCCTATGGTAACAGAGTCTCATTTTACCCCCTGTCCACTTCCAACCTGTTACTAAATTACTAAGCACTGGGGCAATGCATCAAAGAGCACAGGGAGACGCTGTTAATGTAATGAAACCAAACACCGTCCACTTAAAACATGTCGTGTCAGCTTGGAAATAAGGGCAGGACAAGCCCCTCACATGTTCCCAACCCTGAAGCTGACCACCTAGCAACTGTTACATTTCCTAAATTACCAAAACACTCTCTCAATAGCCACCACCAAAAAATTACTTCTCAGAGATAAAATTGACTCTAGACCTGTTGAGGATTGGCCCCAGGGATATCTTAAATGATGCTCAAAAAGAGGTGTTTTGACTTTTTTTTAACATCCCTGTTGCTCTATACTGATGACCAGGGATTAGACATATTCTTCAGAACCAGTTTTTTAAGCAGTTACCTCCCCGCTACTCACCCCTTCCCACACAGTCAAGAGTCTAGGAAGCCAGGTGATGAATATTCCCTTAGTCAAGATTTTCAAAGAGCTGTCCAAGAAAATAAGGACAAGTCACATTTTTTACTAATAGTACACCACGGCACTCTTTAATATCTTGCTGAGAAGAATCTTTGCCCTTGAGTTTTAAAGTCCTTTCTGACAGAAGCCAGGTCTGCAGGAGCCTCAATTGATCTGCTCCAGAGGGAGACTATCGAAACCCAATCGGAGAGAATCCAACCCCTTGTTTCCACGACGAGGCGTCCATAAAGCGGCTGGACCTGCTCTCCATTGTAGTTATAGGAGGTGGGTAGATTTGGGAATTTACTCTAACACAAAAGGACACGAAGCTTCAGTCATTGCCACATGTTGAGTGAGGGCATTATAGGATGACACAGTCCATATTTGCCCTGAACAACTTTTGGGCTGTGTGTGTGCCTGTTAACTCGTCTGAAAAAATGGAGGGGTTGAACGATGTGTTCTCTAGGGTCCGTTTTAAATCATCACGTCAAGTAAGAAGTTAGCTTCCTCTATGACCTTGACTAACTCGTCAATTCCTTTTAGGGCTAAGTTTCCTTCCAATTCTCAAACAAGGCAAGGATTCCAGATATAACCCATTGCGATTTAAGTCAATTCTGGCTCTTAAAGACTTTATATATAATTTCAGGGAGCATATTTTACCCTAAAATTAATAGGTTAATTTAGAGATTAGGTTATATTCCTTCACCAGCACCATATTCAAATGTACTGATACTTCTTTGGTCTTCCTTCATCAATATCCAACTTTTACATGCATAGGAGGCAATTGAAAATACGGTGACTTGAGGCAGGTGCACCTCAATCCTCAAAGTAATAGCTTTGCATTTTAACACCTTAAAGCAGACTTGTAAAGCATATTGACCCGATGCGATGTATCCTTTGATCTCTCAAATGCTGCTTCCAAGAGCATTGATTGTGGATCCAAACAAGATGAAATCCTTGACAACGTCGATGTTTTCTCCATTTATCATATTACCTATGGGTCCAATTGTGAGGATTTGGGTTTTCTTTACATTGAGTTGTAATCCATATTGAAGGCTATAATCCTTGATCTTCATCATCAGCTGCTTTAAGTTCCCCTCACTCTCAGCAAGCAAAGCTGTGTCATCTGCACTACACTTATTATTAATCGACCTAAACCAGTACAATTAAAAGAGCTGTGGTGGCGTAGTGGTTAAACGTTGGGCTGCTAACCATAAGGTCACCAGTTTGAAAGCACCAGCTACTCCTGAGGAGAAGACTGGGCTTTCTACTTCTGTAAAGAGTGACACTCTCAGAAACTCATAGCGGCAGTTCTACCCTTTCCTGTAGGGTCGATCTGAGTCACCATTGTTCTAACCATTGACTGTATGGCAGTGAGTGAGTGAATGAGTGAATACAGTTAAATAGAATTCCCCCAAACAACGCAGTATAATATGATTAAAGGGATTGTGGTATTTGGGTTTAGAGAACTCACGGAATTATATATCCCATCCCTGTCCATTTCTAGTCATGAAGCTGGAAACATGTTTTTAATGCCATGGGCTTATGTTTTCTATAATCCTTAACCTTCTGGCAATACTTCCTTCTTTGAACTGTTGCCATAATGAATAAATAATATAATAGGTGGGGAAGTAGCAAACGCTCAATAAATGCTTGTACTACCTACTGGCTTTATTCAATTTCATCTCAACAGTTGTTTACTGACAAGCAGCTAGATGCCGGGGATTATCCAAGGTGCTATATGGACTGAATTTTTTTTTAAAGACCCATCCTTATCATTATGATACACTGAGAATAAAAACAGCCTAGCATGGTTATTGACAGGTGACTTGACCTGTGTGAGATCAGAAAGGACACTGTGGCTTTATCACATTCTTTCCGAGGCAAGATTTTATCATTTTCTCGAGCAATATTTAGGTCATCTGCTAGACATGGGATAAGAAAGCCTTAACCAGAACTTATGCTGTTTAGATGTTCATAATTCAGTATGAGAAGATCTAAACCCACAGCAAATTAAATAGGAAGGCAAAGAAGTAATGAATGTTCAGAAAATGCTCACGATTCGGCAGCCTCATACTTCTGCAAGGACCTCAGGAGGACAGAGACAAGACAGCACCTGGCTTCTGCCCTTACAGCATTCACAATCTACTGGAGGGAAGGAGACTAAGGACTACAGATGCCAACCCAAATACCCAGTACCACAGAGTCGATTCCAATTCCTCGTGACCTATAGGATGGAGGTGAACTCTCCCAAGGCTGTAAATCTTCCCAGAAGCAGACTGCCTTATCTTTCCACTGCAAGCCGCTGATGAGTTACAACCACAAACCCTTCAATTAGCAAGTAAGCACTTAACCACTGAGTCACCAGGTACCTTTAAAACAAAGTGTACATGATTATATGCCAGTACAATCAACAAAGATGTGTAGGCAAAAAAGTCCATTGTAATTTTCTAGGAACTAAGAGCTGCTGTGTTCAAAGAAGAATCTAAAGAGAAGGTAGGTGAGTATGGATAGGTAGGATTTGGATAAATTAGTAGGGGAGGGAGGAAATCTCATAGTATAGGAAACTGTATTTTTAAAATCTTAGAGTTGAAAAATGACCTGGCATAATCAGGTGTCAAGGTCAGAATGGGAAAACAGAACATATTCCAAGGGTAATTGTCTCCATTATTTTCTCTTGGTCTGGTAGCAGATAGTCCAGAAACTGGTTGCTACTTTTTTTGGCCCCTGTTAGTTGTACTGTTAGACCATGAAAGACAAGTCTACCAAAATGCATAACATGTGTGGTTACTGAGCCCAGAGTCACAACTACTCAGTTCCTGATAGCATTATTACAGGCCATGATTACCATTTGACAGTGAGCAAAATGGTGATAGAATACAAACAGCTGTTGTGAACAGTTAAGCATTCAGCTACTAATCAAAAGGTTAGTGGTTCAAATTCACCCAAAGGTGCTGTGGACCAAAGGCCTGGGTATCTGTTTCTCTACTTTGCAACACATGGAAACACTGTGAGGCTGAACAGACCCAATGATCAGTGATGTAGATATGTTGTCATTATTAGGTGTGGTGGAGTTGGTTCTAGTTCATTGCAAACATGCATACAACAGAATGAAATACTGTCCAGTCCTGCACCATCCTCACAACTGTTCTGATGCGTGAGTCCTTTGTGGCAGCCACTTCGCATCAATTCTTCTTGTTGAAGGGCTTCGTTTTTTGTCACTGTCCCTCTACTGCACCACGCTTGATGACTTCTTCTAGGGACTGCTCTCTCCTGACAACTTGCCCACAATATGTAAGATGAAGCTTGACTATCTTCACTTCTAAGGAAATACCATGGCTCGAGTCAGGTCTAGCTTTTCCAAAAATGAATCAATTTATATATATATGAATGCACATTTGAATGAGTAGATGTATGCATATATTGACTGATCATTTATTAAACCTCTGCGAGGCCCTAAGAGTTCTTCAAGCATGGTATAAAGATCCAAGAGTCTTATTAGCCCCCTGCAACTCAATAACTTGGAAATACTATATATACTATATACGATAGATATGATACATGGGATATTCTGAGGGTCATACTTTGACTCTTGTTTTAATTTTCTTCCTGTCCAACTTGAACTTCCATATGAGTAATTAGTGGTCAATTCTGCAGTCATTTCCAGGCTTTGCTTTGACTGTAATATTGAGTTTCTCCATCATCTCTTTCCACTGATTTATTTGACTAGATCTGTGTGTTTTCTACCTGGTGAGGTCCCTGTGTATAGTTGTCATACATCAGCAGTAGGCTACCAAAACCTCAGGTTAGATTCAGAAGAAGACTGGAATGAGAGCTATCTTTGCCAACGTTGGCTTCATCCTGACTGAAAGCAGAGAACACTAGAGAGATGTTTACTTGTGTTTTATTGACTATGCAATAACACTTGTGCTTTATTTGACTATAGGGATCATAACAATTTATGAATAGTACTGAAAAAATAAGAATTTCAGTTCACTGTACTAATATAGAATCTGTGTATAGACAAAAAGGCAGTTGTGTCAATAGAATAAAAGACAGTTTAAAATCGGGAAAAGTGCCTTCAGGTTGTCTCCTTTCACTGTACACATTCAGTCTGTCTGCTGAGCAAATCATCTGAGAAGCTGGGCTACATGAAGGTGAATGTGGCGTCAGTCTTGGAGGAAGACTCGTGAGCTGTCTGTGATGTCTGCAGATGGTACAACCTCGCTGATCAAAGTAAAGGTAACTTGAAGCACTGACTGATAAAGATCACAGCCCTCAGGAGTTACACCTCAATATAAACTAAACAAAAATCCTCACAATTGAACCAATAAGCAACATCAACAATGATGGAAGTTGTCAAGGGTTTCATTTCCCTCGAATCCATTATCCACACTCATGGAACCAATGGTCAGGAAATTAAACTGGCACATTGCATTTGCACATTGCACACTGCAAAAGACCTTTTCAAAGTATTAAAAACAAAGATGCCACTTTGAAGAATGAGGTTCAACTGACACAAGCCATGGTATTTTCTTTTTTTATTATTAAATACTTTTATTGGAGGCTCCTACATTTCTTATCACAACCCATCCAGTCATCCAGTGTGTCAAACACATTTGTACATATATTTTCAATCACGTCATATACTTGTGAAAGCTGGGTAATGAATAAGAAAGACCAGAAGAAAAATGGATACATTTGAATTATGGTGTTGGCAAAGAATACTCAATACACCACAAATAGCCAAAGGAGCAAATAAATCTGCCCTGGAAGTAGTACAGACAAAATGCCTCTTAGAAATAAGGATGGTCAGACTTTGTCTTCTGTACATTGGATATGTTCTCAGAAGAAGAAAAATGAGACGGCCATAATCCATAAAATGATTATCAAACTAAAAGGAGCCCCTCAGCGAGAAGGATTGACACAGTAAAGATGGCGTAAGACCGGGCAGTGTTTCCTTCTGTTGTGCATGGGGTCAGCTTGACTCATGAACGTCTGGACAGCACCTCACAACAACATAGGACTATGACAGGTGTGTGTAGAGAGAGGGGCATGGTTTATGCTTATCTGGATCTACTCTTGAGAACTTTCAACTATCACTCTTACGGCTTCAAGGTGAACTTTGCTCTACTTGTGGAAGTAAGAGTAGAAGGCTACCTCTTCTCAGTAGCATAAACGGAGTATCAGGAAAGCAACTTATAAATGGTTCTTCTGGCCTCCTAGTATTCCCATTTGCATATGAACGTTTTCATACATAATCAATAAAAACGTTGATGATAATCAAGCAAATTATTAGAGATGTCTCCTATTTAATATATATTTCCCATGGTTACATTTCTTTATACTTTCTCTCTTTTTCTTTTTTTTTTTTCCATTTCTGAGGAGCCCAGGGTCATATAATCTTTAATGGAACTGAAAATTCTCCAACCAGCAATAATCCAGGAAGACATCAAAAACACTTAGACAGAATAAGGCTAATATTTCCTCACCAGGTGTCTAGCCTCTTAAGCTAGTGATAATATCACATTCCAAAGGAAAAGGCGCTGAGACCCTCCCAGCCAATGCTCTAAGCACTTACTTCTGCACCTAGGATTACCAGCTTGTTGAGCGGCAAACATTCTCACCTGCATCCAAGGTGGGGGCAGATCTCCAATTGCTGAGAACAGGAGCATTTGCGGAGTAAATAAGAGCCCAGGCCAAACTTCTCTTTAGAAACCAAAAACCACTAGCAACCTGCTGGTTTCAGGTGCAAGTGCCAAATTATTTGGGGGTTTCATTAACGCTTCCTGAATCTGTGGACCTTCTTGGGAATTTGGAATGTAAAAGTGGTTGTCTCCCAAAGGACATCTTTCCAGGAGGGTGGATCTGATAGGTGTGTTTCAAGCTCAGTGAGGGAGATAGCGTCTTTTATAGAGGATAATTTCAGAGGCTTGTCTCTGGCTGATTTGACTCCATGCCCTGATCAGGGTCAGAGATCTTGTTTCATAGAATGCTGAGTGACGAGAGTCACAGGAAGATAGACAAAGTCCAAAGGAACTTTTTTGGGGCAGCTAATTGGTTGTGCTGTTGCATAAACTCATGTGAGAAAATTCATTTTGCCCTCTGAAATAAAGAGGGTGATGCTTAGAATAGCCATGAGAGTGTTTAAGGGGCAGCAGGCAGCAGAGTAAGAAAAGCTAGGTTCTGGTCTCGATGTAGGAGATCTGGTACGTGATCAACTGCCAATGAAAGACTCTATGATTTAAACCAGTGGTCCCATGGGAGAAAAGACCTGGTGATCTTCTCCCAAGAAGCTCACAGCAGTGGAAACCCTGTGAGGCACTTCTAATCTGTCTGCTAGAGTTGCTATCAGTTAGAACTAACTCCACAGCAAGCATCAGCAACGGTCACCGTGCGGCCCAGGAATCACTGTCGACAGCATTGCTTAGCTGAGTTATTACAAGGAGAAAACCTCAAACCCAGTGTTTCAAAAGCGAACTGCTTTTAGAACTCATGGGGGAATTTCAAATCTCTTGGAAATTTAAATGACAAGGGTTATACCAATGCCCTACCTGGGGCCCTTTGTAGAGCAACTGAATCAAAATCCGTGGGGAGGAAGGTGGCATTTTGCAAAGCCCCCTGGATGTATGGCCATGTATAGCATCTGGGAACATGGGAAAGGCAGGCTCTTATTCAGTCAATCAGGGAAGTGGCCTTTCCAACAAGTTTCCAGGTGATGTGATGCTCCTGGGTCACAGACCACATAGTTGAAGTAGCCAGAAAGCTAAGGATTTCCAAGTGACCTCCCAGCATTGTAACCCCGCATGACTGTGTTCACTTTGACTTCAAGCAGGAGGTTTACACGGGGTGTTGCTTGATGGTACTTTTAAAAACACAGTCAGGAAAGAATGCTACTCCCAACCACACTCACTCCTCCTGTCTAAGATTGCCCATTTCAGGGAGATCTAGGCTGCAGATCCATTTAAATCAGCCAACATGATGAAGACGTCCTTTCTAATTCCAGGCAGGTGTCAGCGAAACCCTGAAATTGTTAACAATTTTAGTTCTTTAAAATTTAGGAAATTCAGATTCGTACAGCACCTGCTATAACTATGAATGTTATTTATTGCAGAATAACATGATAGATATAAAAAGCATAGGAAGTTTGCGGGGTATCCCATGCCGGTCAGATGGCAGTCACGGTGTACAGAACAGAGGACTCTGAGGGCTGTTGCGGGGACCCCTCCCCCAGGAACTGCATCCAGGTGTGTGTGCTCCGGCCGCCCGCACACTGGAGAGTGAAGTGATTGGAGCCGGCTTCCTGGGGGAAATGACTCATTCCCTAATATCGAAGTAAACTATGGGGGGGAGGGCGAGAGGGAAGCACAGCATAAATCCTAGATGTGTGAGAGGCAAGCTAAAGAAATTGGAGGACTACACCTAGCTCTATTTACTTGGAGCATAAAAACAAACAAACAAAATTCTGAGAAAGGCACCCATAAGCTGTAGCTAGACAGGACTGGATAAACCCTATTAGGACTCGAGTCGTGTTCCTGAAGTAAGAGGCAGTCAGCAAAAGGTTGAAGCAACAGAGCGCTATGATGGGCATTTTCAGAAATCATTTCCTCTGTGCTGTGTGGGCAGTGGGTTGTCGGGTGTCTTGCTGTGCTAATAATGAGGGAGAGGCGATGAGAACAGCTCCTCTACTTCGAGGAGCATCTTCGACTGATACTCATCTATACTCAGATGGAAAGCAAACTCATTGATTGCAGTCACACAAAGTTAGAACACAAAAATGCATCTATGAACTGAACCTATCAACTGGGCATAATTTCGGAGATATCCATACTACTGAATGTTGTGTGGTCATCAAAGAGAACATGCCAGAGGCAGATGCATTCGAGACCCTCTGTGGTACAAATGGTTGCCATGCTCAGCTACTAAAGCCTTTGGGAGTAGAGTTATCATCTGGCACACATGGGGCCAACTGTGAGTGGGCTTCAACTGGACACCAACTAGATTTTGCAATGTATCAACATGGCAAAAGTTTCAAGACAAGTTGTACAACAAAAAAGTAGGCCATTAGATAATTTATATAGCATGACACTAATCATATAAGGAAAAAAATTATCTTTATATAAACAAGGCTACTTTAAAAAGTTCATGGAAAACAAAGAATGATACAATTTTTACACAAACTTTTTGCCGCCTCTTCATACATATGTATCTATTATATATATGTTATAAATGGAGTATATACTATTCATGTATTTACACATATAACATATGTGTCTACTACATTTATGTATAATATAAATACATGATATATAATATGAACATATTATACATAATACATATCTATGTATTTACATATAATATGTATGTAAAGAACTGAAAGAACACATCCACATTTTCTTCAAGAAGGGCAAACTTTCACTTCATATGTTTCTGCTTTATTTAAAATACTCACGAACAGAATAGAATAGGGGATGATGGGACATTGTTATACTGCACACTTTTTATATGCATCAGTTCTGTAAATTTTGCCCTTGTCCCATCTGAAGAATCTCATAATCTTCAACTCTAAATTTCTAATTAGAAGAAGACAACCTTTCTGAATTTAAAATTCTAAAAATTCCTCTTCTCTTTCTTCCCAGGCTTGCCCCAAGACCACCTTTTCTACAGACAACCCCCCCACCCTCATTTCAATCTTTCTTCCAGTTCCCACTGTGCAGCTGCCCTAAACCTAATATAATTCAAGGTACACTCTAAATTTCCCGTGTTTAAAAATCCTTTAAGAGATTATGTAATGAGTAGCAATTAATAGTGATTTTTAAAAAGACATTTCACTCAATTGAGTGCTGAGAATTTTCAGCGCTGCCATCATTTTCTAGAAAGATCCTCTGATGACCTCTGACAGCAGGCCCAGACCCCCCACAGATGCTTTGGGTCCCAGTATAACTAATTCAGTCAGACACTGAAGGGAAAGTTATAAATTGCTTAGACGAGGAGGTTACAAAAGGGAGCGACCAGTCTTGCTTTTGTTAGGGTAAATCTGGGCTCCCCAACCTGTTAAGATGCTTTGAAAGAGGTAACAAAATGATCTATCAAGGCAAACCAGTGGGTGTCGTTTCTTTAGATAATCAGAAACCTTTTGATTGGAGAATACACAAAAGCCTGAGGAAGGTTAGCAACCCTGGGCTAAAAGAACATTTTCCTTCATCAATTAAAAAACAGTTATGGAAAAATGGCAATCGAACTCCAATTTCCCAAATGAAGAAAGATTAAAATGTTGGCGTCATTCAACATTTATTATATTTAATGTCCAATTAAATAAGGGATCTCCTGTAAGGAACTAATTATCTAAAATTAATTAATTTTATTATAAACAAGCACATGAAATACAAAAACAAGCCTTTGTTTAGATCTAATTAATCTTTTTAAGCAATAAATATTTCATTTCCATTCAGGTACATGCTGCTGACCTAGCACCCTCAGGGATTCACCATCACTGTGCCACACTCTGATCCGTCTCGTCTGTTCTCCTCCAACCCTTAGGTCTTCACTGGAGCTTCAATCTAACTACTGGGGAGACTTGATCTGATACTTCCATGAGGTTGTTTCTTGTTTCTTCTAATTCAAGAAATGTTAGGTATTAGTCCTTTCAAAGCAAAGTCCAGGCAACAGCAACCACAACACCAAGCTTATGAATAATGTTGTTTGTGGCTCGCTTTACTGCAGACATACAAGAATACTTCAAAATCATTTTCCATGTAACAATCATTACACATGAATGATGGACTCGTGTTGTATGCATGTGGAAAAGAATAACAGGCTCTGTATCATACTACCCTAGTGTTATAGCCTCTGGAAAATGTTCAACTTGACGAAGCATCAAGTCATAGAGAGGGATCAAATTTGCAATAGGAGCTTACAGTTATTGAACTGGCAAAGGAAATCCAATTGTTTAGAAAACATGAAGATGCCAATTGTTTCTAAGAGCCGAGTTGACACAAGGACTGCCCACAGCATGTCTGTCTCATCGGCCTGCTTCACTATACAAAGGCATTGCAATGACACCAGGCCCTAGAACCCAAAGCCTCTAGCTGAATGAATGCAGCATCAATTCGCACTTGGTGCTTTGCATACCTGTAAAGCCGTCAAACTAGAAAGAGCAGCTGTGCGTGTCCAGGGCTGAGAGAGAATCCATCTGTAAACGAGGCTACCTGCAGCCGGCCTGATACAATAAAATATCCATGCAGCCGAAGATGCCACCCAAGCTGGGACAGGGAGGGCAAGAGCTGGCATTACTGGGAAACATGGTAAGAACCGGGGAAAGAGCTCAGCGTGCATGGGCCTAGTTCTGTAGAGCAGCCGAGTCTGCCAATGCCGTGTTCCTCATGCGAAGTCCCACATAGTTGTGAGCACCGGCCCAAGGCTGACTGCAGCCTTGCTCCCGTTTTCTCTGTTCCATGGTGAAATATGAAAAAAAAAATTATAAGACCAGTAAAATGAGATTGTTTGGGGATTGCCTTCATCCACATGTTTAGCTTCTACACACTTGCTTTAAGAAATGCTTGGTTTCTTAAAGTATGGACTTCTGAGTTGTTATCACTTTTATGTCCTTCCTGTATTTGCGTCATCCAAAAGACTGTGAAATCTAAAAATCTGGGGACTGCTTACGTCGTCATGAAAACTCTTTAATAGGCATTATGTAAGTTGCAACTCTGACACTTGCTAGTTGTGTGACCTCATTGAAGGCCCGGCTTCATAAGCATGGCATCCGTTCCCAGGGAAACGGCCAGCGTGCCTCCCTCAGAGGGGAATCACAAGGAGCACGGAGATGGTGCCCTGAGCATGGTACTTGTTAATGCTCCCCGAGTGGTCCCTTCTTTGAAAAGTGTCAACAGAAAGTTCATTGGTGTTGTACAGTTGATTTTCTAATTGCTGCCCATTAAGTCTGACACCTGGTAACAGCTCAACCAGTAAAATTTCTGTGATAAATATATTTACAACAAGGACCCAAAAAAATAGCTTCTGAGGCCATACGTGGACAACAGTAGCTTCAAGGGCCATTCCGTTTAATTTGCCTAATTGGGTGTTTAGTGCTTCTGGTCTACCCTCTACTTTGTTGAATAGAGCCTGGGGTCTTAAAACTTTGAAAGCAGCCACACAAAAGCAAAACCATTGAACTCTGTTTGGAGCAACCGAGTAAGAAGGAGAGTTAGGAATAGGCAGGAGATACGGTATGTGGACCTAACTCTGCCTCCCTTAACATGACTTTCTCTCTCTCTCTCTCCTCTTTCTTTCCTTTTTTTCTCTTTTGCTATGAAACTAGAAGAACTGATTGGTACTTAGCTATCATTACTGGACAGTTGTTCCAAGATTCCCTAAGAGAATCTTGATCAGAAGGAAGGAAATGCAGAACTGAATTTTTAAATTCTTATTCTCTAGTCTTTCTTTCAGGAGCCAAGGAGGCTACACGACCCTCTTAAATTATTGCCCTGAAATAATCCTTAAAACTTAATACCAAAAATACGCTTAAGTTTTCTTAAAACAACCCAGCAACTTAGCTGAATTAATCTTTACATCAGCCTTGAGCACTATGCTCTTTTAAGAACTATCTATACGAGTTCAGAGTGACAACAGGTGGAAAGGTTGTAGAGACACCTTGGGGACCCTGCATTTATGTGAATGCAGGTGGACGTGAATGGTTGCACAGCTTGAAGAGTATCATTAATGTCACTGAACTGCACCTGGAGAAACTGTTGACCTAATGGACCTTTGGTGGCTGATGTTCTCAACAACAACAGAATAAAAATAATAAAGTCACTCTTCTCTAACCCTCAATGTGCTCTTCTATCAAATGAGAATTCAGCCTCAGAGACTTCTCCAGCCCCTCTGATAACCTATAATCTACTGTACTCATTTTTATTTTCCGTGTTGGCCATGAAAGGTCACAACTGTTCACAGGTCCAGGTTAAAAAAATTGTGATCCATTGAATAGTGAACCATCATCCAGCCCTGGAAAGACTTTCATAACATCGCTGAGTGGGAACACATGGTTGCGCACCAGTTAGTGTGATGCAACTTTTGTAAAATGAAATAAATACAAATGGCCCTTCCTACTCATCCTGAAAATTGCTCTCAGCCAGTGTTGTCCAACAGAAACAGAAGGTGAGTCACAAGGTGCAGGATAGGTGGGACTATTCTAGTAGTCACATTAAGTGGAAAGAAACATGATATTTATTTTAATAATGTATTTTATTTGGCCCAATGTAAATAAAATACTCTCATTTCCACATGTAATAATAAAATTATTAATGATATATTTTACATTATTTTTTCATAGGGAGGCTTCAAAATCTGGTATGTATTTTGCACTTACAAACCATCTTAATTTGGACTAGCTGCATTTTGTATGCTCCATAGCCCCGTGCGGCCTGTGGTTCCCACATTGCCCAGTGTAGTTCTAGGCAGTTCATACCCACCCTCACATTCAATTAGAAGTATCAGACTGGAAAGGGAATGCCACTTACCTAGATATCCATTGCTTAAAACAATTCCTGGTACTTATCATATGCTTAATAAACATTCATTTGAAGGAACACATTTAATTTAAAACATTCTTGGGGAAGGTAGTGCTTTGCATTTTGAAGCCACATGTTAATTGTAGAGTAAATATCATTGTACCTACTCCCACACAGTAGAAGAGTTTTGGAAAGCGTCTCCTAAAAACTGTTCCTCATAAGCACTCTTCTATCCCCTCCCCCAAGGGTAAAGTCAGCTGTATAGAAATAAAAAATATCTTTCAGCCAACTCAAAACTATCAGAAGAACTCAAGTAAGCACCAAAATGCATATTGTAGACAAAAGAATATTAAAATTATCAAGACTGAGAGAAATTGGATAATAATATCATGCTTACTATGTTCAGAATCTACCACTCATCTGTCAGATTGTGGTGGGGGGTGGGTTATATATTGCTGCGAGGCTGAAAGCTATGCTACCAGGATGTCAAAGACAGCAGGTTCACTCATGGTGAACCAAACTAAGACAGGCTAGACAGAAAGTCCTAGCAATCCACTCCTGAACATTAGCCAGTGGAAACCTCTTGGGTCGCAACCGCGCACTTTGCTTCCTCTGGGAGACATGTCTTCTGAAGGGATCAGTGGCAGACAAGAATATCATGTGTGATAAAGCAGAGGTCCAGCCAGGGAATGGGAGACACATGGTGACGTGGGCTGGCACTAAGGCCACGACTCAAACCTACTGGCGATCAGGAGAATGACGCAGAAGGGGGCACCCTTTCATTCTGTTGTACATAAAATCTCTCTGAGTCTGGGTCAACTTATGGTCAGCCATCTATAGAGCGATTGATCTATCTTCAAAATACTTTACAGACATCACTTACAATCGTCACTAAAACTGAATAAAGTGGAAAATATTGAATAAGGGGGGGATTACTATGAAATGATTAAAACACCAAACGAAAATTCTTCTACAGAAGAATGAAGCAGGATGCAAACCTCATCCCATGTAGAAAAACAAACACAAGATGGATCAGAGACCTAAATGTAAGTTCCAGAGAAATAAGGATTATTAATGTGGAAATTGTGACAAATGTAAGGCCCCAAGATGGGACTTCCTACTCTTGTTAAGAGGTACAGTCTTGGAAACCCAGGGGGCAGTTCTACCCTGTCCTATAGGGTCACTATGACTCAGTATCAACTGGATGGCAGTGAGTTTGTTTATTGTATTTCAGGACATACACAGAATACCAAATATAACAAGGGAAGCACACACAGGAGAAGACGAAATCGATGATGGAGACCTACTAAAAATGAGACGCATAGGCTCATCAAAATAGCTCATTACAAGAGTGTTGGAAAGCAAGGATGTTACTTTGAGGACTAAGGTGCCTCTGGCAGTTCCACCTGCATCAGATGCATGTGAAAGCTGGCTACTGAATAAAGAAGCCAGAAGAAGAATCCATGTGTTTGAATGGTGGTGCTGGTGCAGAATATTGCAAGTGTAATGGACGGCCAGAGGACAAACCAATCTGTCTTGGCAGAAGTATGGCCAGTGTGCTCCTTAGAGGCCAGGATGATGAAACTTCATTTTACATGCTTTGGAGAATATTTTCAGGAGAGACTAGTTCCTGGAGAAAGACACCATGCTTGTAGAGGGGCAGAGAAAAAGAAGAGGACCTTCAACAAGATGGATTGACCCAATAGCTACAACAATGGGCTCAGGCACAGGAACAATTTTGCGGATGGTACAAAACTCGGCATTCTTTCTGTTGTCCATAGGGTTGTTGTGGGTCAGAACCAACTTGATGGTATCTAACAACATGTTTCTTTCTTTTAAAAAAAATAAATCCTTTTACTGGGAGCTTTCACAGCTCTTATAACAATCCACACATCCATTGGATCAAGCACCTTTGTACATATGTTGCCATCATCCTTTTCAAAACATTTTTCTCTCTACTTGACACCTTGATATCAGCTCCTCTTTTTTTTCCTCCCTTCCCTGCCCTTCCACCCTCGTGAACCCTTGATAAAGTATAAATTATTATTATTTTTATAATTTACACTGTCCACTGTCTCCCTTCACCCATGTTTCTGTTGTTCATCATCCTGAGGAGTTGGGTAACATATTGACCATTGTGATCGGTGCCTCCCTTTCTCCCCCCATCTTTCCCCTACCCTCATGGTATAGCTACTCCCATTATTGTTCTTAAGGGGTTTATCTGTCAGTATTCTAATTTTTTAAAATAATTTTATTGACAACTCATACAGCTCTTATCACACTCCATACATACATACATTCATTGTACGTCAAGCACATTTTTACATTTGTCGCCCTCATCATTCTCAAGACATTTGATTTCCACTAGAGCCCTTTGTATCAGCTCCTCATTTTTCCCCTCCCTCCCTGCTCCTCTCTCCCTCGTGAACCCTTGATAATTTATAAATTATTATTATTTTGTCATATCTTACACTGTCTGATGTTTCCCTTCACCCACTTTTCTGTTGTCCATCCCCCAGGGAGGGGGTTATATGTAGATCCTTATGATCAGTTCCCCGTTTCTACCCCACCTTTCCTCCATCCTACTGGTATCACCACTCTCACCACTGGTCCTGAAGGGATCATCTGTCCTGGATTCCTTGTGTTTACAGTTCTTATCTGTACCAGTGTACATCCTCTGGTCTAGCTGGATTTGTAAGGTAGAATTGGAATCATGATAGTGGGTGGGGTGGGGTGGAGGAAGCATTAAAGAACTAGAGGAAAGTTGTATGTTTCATTGTTGCTACACTGCACCCTGACTGGCTCATCTTCTCTCCATGACCCTTCCATAAAGGGATATGCAGTTGCCTACAGATGGACTTTGGGTCCCTAATCTGCACTCCCCCTTATTCACAATGATATGATTTTTTGTTCTTTGATGCCTTATACCCTATCCCTTTGACACTTCATGGTCACACAGGCTGGTGTGCCTGTTCCATGTGGGCTTTATTGCTTCTGAGCTAGATGGCCATTTGTTTATCTTCAAGCCTTTAAGACCCCAGATGCTATATCTTTTGATAGCCAGGCACCATCAGCTTTCTTTACCACATTTGCTTAGGTATACATTTGTCTTCAGTGGTCATGTCGGGAAGGTAAGCACCATGGAATGCCAATTTAATAAAACAAAGTGGTTTTGCAATGAGGGAGTACTTGAGTGGAGGCCCAATGTCCATCTGCTACTTTAATACTAAACTTATAAATATATGCACCTAAATCTATTTCCCGTCATCATATATAAATATATTTACATATGTACATGCCTGTATTTAGACCTCTATAAACGCCCTTTGCCTCTTAGTTCTTTCCTCTATTTCCTTTTACTTTCCTCTTGTCCCACTATCATGATCAGCCTTCATGTGGGTTTCAGAAATTTCTCTCGGTTACATTGCCTTTGATCAATCCCTACCAGGTCTCTTGCATCATTCTTGTCCCTGATGTTAGATCACTTGTTGTTCCCTTGTCCCTAGGTTGGTCAACACCACCTCCTTTCCCCCACATCCCCTTCTCCCTTTTCCCCCTGGAACCATTGGTTCCATTGTTTTCTCCTCCAGACTGTTTGAGTTAGTTAATTGTGCCAGCCTGGCCGGTAATCACATGTGGTGCTGGTTGAAAGGCGGAGGGATAAATGGGTGGTGAGCCTTGCCTTTCTAGTTCTCAGGTCTCTTGTTTTGTGATGGTTGCATCGGGTGCAGCTGCCTTAGCAGTTCCCTGCTTCAGCTTGCAAGATGGATTTCCTACAAGACATCCCCAAGGAGAAGCCGCATGGATCTAACCCGATGCAGCCCTGGGTGCCGGAGCAGCCGTGTGGAGACCCCTGCCAGTGCTGAGACGCTTACACGTTCACTGACTCAGCTTTCCTCCTACAGTCGGCATTATTGCCTCTGTTTTGTGAGGTGGAGGACTTTGTGGACTGGTGTTGGGTTAATGGGTTAATGTTGGACTTGTGGGCTTGGGCAGCATTGGGTTGGGATGTTTTCGTGATGCACATTTTCTTTGCATAAAACTCTCTCTTATACATGAGTTGCTGTGGATTTGTTTCTCCAAAGTACCTAGACTAATACACTGTTCATCCAGCCTATCTTATCTAGATAGACCTGCAGAGATAATAATACGCACAAAAAATCAAGACATCGCTAAACAAAGTGACAAAAGAAAACAAAACAACAATGACACCAACAACAAAAAGCCAATGACAAAAAAAATAAAAAGAAAAGAAAAACCTGCAAATAGTTCAAGGTCTGTTTGTTCACCTCTAGGAGTGTCCTCCAGTCCAGTCTGATGAGGTGCCATGCCCTTGCTCCAAAGTCTATCCTTGGCACTCCCTCAGGACCTCCCTGCTCTGCTCCCCCTGCTGCTCTGCTGCAAACCCTTAGTGTTTTGCCTCAGTGTGGTGGGGTCAGACCAGGCCCAATCCTGATACTGGGTCTCCAGAGTTATCCCCCGTAGGGCCATGGGTCAGTGAGGGATGCCGTGCCTCATAGTGGGGCTGGCTATATGGTCCTCTCTGTGCATTGGCTGTTCTGAGTGGGAATATCGTCCTCAAGGCTTAGTGGTCCAGGATGAGCTCCATTATCTCTTCCTCCCCCTTCATTTGTTTCCATCTATTTCTATCTTCTTGAATGTCTTAAACAGGAATGCGTGTTGGATGTTGTCGAGTGGTTTTTCCACATTAACAACATGTTTCTAATGGGGCACACTTGGTGAAGTTGCTGTCCAGATCTTGGTGATCCTGTCTGCATGCTATAGACAATCGGGCTTGTAGACTGTCCTTTCGAGGTGTACAACATCATAGGTCACACAAGAAGGATTCAATTTGGAAACCCCACTAAGCAAACCTCTGACAGATTAAAAAAACTGAAATACACCTTTGAACTTAAGACTGAGATGCCCTAGTGTGAGAAGAAGATGATTACTATCCCAAGGTTATGGATTTGGAAGTCATTGGACTATGGTTTAAATCTCTGGCTTTGAGGGTGCCCAATAATTGGCAATTTATGAGTGCCATATATTTGTTATTTTCATATTTTCCTTGCTTTTTTATGACATGTCTTAACCCAGCAGGCATAGTTCTGCCTTTGTGAATGAACATTATTGAAAGTTTTGCCCTATGTCCAGTCCTCCTTGTTTGAGTAAATAGTGTCCGGTCACTTGGTTTTTAATCTTTACGAGTTATCAGTCCATGTAGTTTAGTCTAAAAACCTGTCCTATATTAAAAGAGCTCCTTCTTTCAATGTATTTTAACTTCTATACCATTGAGTAAATTAGTGATATTATCAATACAATTACCACATGCCCAATGGGGATGACTTATAATGTTTTCCAATAAAATGATAATGATGTCTCTAAAGTGAACCAGGAGGAACATATGTATACCTGAGATATATGGATGGATTTTGAGCTCACACTTAGTCATAGCCCTAATCTAACAAGTAGTTTTTTTAACACTTTTATTAACACTTCATCCACATGTCATACAATTCAATAATTCTATCATATCAAGAAGAGTTGTACAATTATCGCCACATCCAATTTGAGACCATTTTCTTTTTCCTTGTACTCATTGTTAAAAACAAGTTGTTCTTCTGACATAGCCCTACTGGATATTGGCCCTCATGAAGAGATCACTGAAGATGTTGGTGTTATAGTAAAGTGTGGTGAAGAAATCAGACGGTGGCCAGCTATCAGGAAAAATAGCATCTGGGGTCTTAAAGGCTTGTCTTGAAACAAGCAGCCATTAAAGTAAGGTATAATCTAAGTCCACACAGGAGAAGCACGCAAGTCTGTCTGTGTTATCCATGGATTGTAAATAATAAAATCCAAGACCAGAGAAAGTCATGGTATTAGAGCTTAAATTCTGAACTCCTTGTTTGTGGAAGGGCATGGGTGACAATGAAAGCCCCAAATCCAAAAAAAAAAAAAAGAAAGCCCCAAATCCATTGTCAGTGTCCCCACATGGATTAAACCTCCAGTGAGCATCCTCTGCCCTCTGACCAGGCATGAGAATAGCCTTGCTATCATACAGGGGGCATTGTTAAGTGGACTAATGCAGATGTAATTAAGTGAAAATGTAACATCTTATCACTTGTTCTCCCTTTTGACCCATTTTAACTTTATTCTAGTTTTTAATATTTTATGTTTTACTTTTATTTATTAAAGTTTTTCTTTGTTGTTGCTGCTGCTGTTTTTTCTATGACTTTCTTGATATGAAATCCTGGCTAGATAAATCTATAAAGACAGTCACTAAATGAATAGTTTCTTAGAGTTATGGCAGGGGTGATAGGGGGAAAGGGAGAGCTAATAATAAGGAGTAAAAGATTGAAGTGTTCTGAAATTGATTGTGGTGATGATTGTACAATTTTTAAATACATTGAATGATATGATGTGTGAATTATGTATCATAAAACGGCTTAAAATTTCTTTAAAGTTCCATGGCTTAGAGTCTCAGCTCTGCTCATGTCCAACTCTGTGACCGAGGACAATAATCTTCTTCATCTCTCTGAGTCTCCATGTCCTCACCTGTAACCCATCGCCATCAAGTAGATTCTCACTAGTGCCAACTCTGTAGGGCAGAAGAGAAGTGCCCTTTTGGTTTCTGAAACTGTCAACCTCTAGGGGGACAGAAAGTGTCTTCTTTCTCCAGTGGACTGGCTGGTGATTACAGTCTGCTGACCTTGTAGTCAGTCGTTCAGTGTGTAAGCAACTACAGCCCCACGATTCCTTCCTCATCTGTAAAAGGACCATTCAAATAACTACCTCTTGATTCTTGTGAGGATTCAATTCATTGATGGACAGCAAACTCAGTGATAGCCGGCATTATTAGTTGTGGTAGTTAGTTGCTGACAACTAGCCTCCAATTCATGGTGACCGCATGCACGGTGGGAAAATAACACTGCCTAGTTCTAAGCCGTTTTTGCAAATTGTTGCTGAGAACTTTGTGATTCATAGAGTCTTCATTGGTGTATTTTTTTCTTAAGTATATCAGAGACCTTCCTTCACAGTTCTATTCATCTGAAGGCTCCATTAAAATCTGTTCAGCATCATTACAGCACATAAGCCCCAACTATTAACCAGACAAGTGGTGTTTGAGTATGACCAGAGTACGTTGACCAGAAATTCATCTACAAGTCCCTCATAGAAGGCAAGATTTCTATTAATTGGGATCAATTTCAATAGGATAAATAATTGGGATCAGTCTTGTTTGGAATGGGAGAAATCGAGGTTCAGAAGAATTAAACCATTTGCCTCAATGTTATGTAGCTAATGAAAAGATGAGCTAGGTTTCAAACCCAGGTCTGTCCAACTTTACAGGTCTATGCACTTTGTAACATACTGTGTGTGGGAAGACCTCATAGCAGAGGTTAGGGCATTGCGACACAGGGGGGACATTTTTCACCAGATGCCTAAATGGCAGAGGATGTAGAAATAGGCATGGTATGTGGAGAAAGGCACTTACTTTACTAGATCAAATCAGAAGAGGGAATTGGCAGAGCTACAATTGACTCAGTAAAGAGGAGTTGGCTTGTTCCAGTGGAAGAAGTTGAGACTTAATTACTAATCATTATGAGGCTCTTCATTATTTGTTGGGTTTTTTTTTTTTTTTTGCATTTTTAAAAAACTTAATTCTTTATGAAGATAGGAACATTTCTTTGTTCAAGTCAAGGCTGAACATATGCTTTTTCCTACACTCTTCAAATCTTACCCTAAACTTGTCTTAATCCTTTGAATCTATAGTACCATATATTAACTGGGTTGTGAAAGAAAAACCAACCAAAGTCTTAGCTGTGGTTAGAGCATTAAAGCAACCTTACTCAAGTTAGATCCCTTAGCAGGACAATTAAACCTACACAGCTGCACACCATTAGTTACCTCTTGAATTTGGCTGTCTGCCAGAATCAACTCATCAGTGAGGTAGGACCCACCACACCTGGCATGCTCAGAGTTGGAGCTAGTCATGAGAGCACTATCAAAAATGTTTTTAATATAATATGTGTGTGTGTGCAGAATTTGTATATAAGCATGCACCTGCATATATGCATGTAATGACTGTATTATATAGGTGATAAGCACAATTGTGTTTAATAAACATATATAACTATTAATTATTTCTAATAAAGAGGAAATAATATTTACAAAAAGTCTTCTCCAAATTAGTTTTGTTCTCTAATGACTGCACTCTCTTTTATAAAATGGACTAACTTCCTCAAATTACTTAGTTTATCATATGTTATTTGCTCTACATGCAAAATGAAACACAAATTTCACTATAGACATATTACCAGTGACATAACAGAGGGTAAAATTTCAGGGCAATTGTTGCTAACATCAAGCACAAATACTTAATCCCGGTGATAAATTTAGAGACCATTATTACCTATGCTTTTCTGAAATAGAAAATATATGCATTTACCAACTTGAAAGACTCAAATTGACATCATGAACATCTTTTACACAGTTTCCATGTTCCCAAGTAGAAAACAAACCAGAAATTACTAATAAAATGAGTCATTGATTGAAAACTAAAGTATTGTAATTACTCAAAAAAAAGTCCTCATTCCCTGGTCTTTCCAGAGTCCTGGTGGTTTCATTATACGACACTTTTCAGCACTTTTAGCTGGTTTGTGGCACAACACCCCCTCCCAACGAAATAAGAAGAGTAATTTTCAAGAGGAACTTTTATTTTTAATATGAATTGATTTTTTTAAAGGCAGCTCCAAGCAGCCCCGTACATCAGACAGGAACCATCACACCAATCCCCCCACATCCAGGAGTAGTTTGAACACATGAGGTTTGTTGTTTCTATCAGGTACCCATGTAGCGAGCGAGGTCACCACTCAGTGAGGTGCTTTCTTTCTGGTGTATAAGAAAAGAAATCACCAGGAATAAGGGGGGAATGGGCTCGGGAAACAGGAGGGGACCTTGTCAATCTCCATGAGGCTAGAAAATGATCGTGGAAATCTTTTGTTAGGGAATCCTATAATAGTAGTGATGCTCATCTCTTGTGGACACTAATAGCCAGTAGCCTAAGATGGTAAGGCTGATAAAGGATTAGATAAATCGTGGGAAAGGCCCTGGGAAGGACATTACTGGTGTTTGGAAGCATAAAGGCCAGAACTGTAACATGATTTACCTTCAGCAGCAGTGTCCTCAGTGGGGGAAACCAAAGGGACACGTAGAGTGTTTACCATAAGCATATACATTATTTCACAAGTGGGCAAAGACAGAGACCCCATAGAATTAATCTTAGTTACCCTCCTGATACATCCATTATTTTTATGCTGAGAATGTTTGCTACTTACAGGAGAAAGACAGTAAGCTCATTGCCAACTCTTTTTATTTTTAACACATGGATAACTGAGAAGGTTAGAATCGTGTTTGAAATTACTCTGATGCACATTAGACTGTGTAAAAAAAGAGAGAGAGAAAGAGAAAAACAGAAAAATGGGGACACATGTGAGGTTGCAAGATAGTTATTGGGATTATAAAATCACGTGACAGGGTTCTCAGCATCACCACCACGCAATCAAATATTCCTGAACCTTGGATTTGAGGAAAATATTCTGTAATGTGTGAAAATGTCCATACATACAAGTCACTTAGCCTCTGTGTATGTGTTGTTTAAAGGCTTCCTTAGATAATTTTATTTAAAAGAATGCTTTAGCAATATTTTGATAGGTATTAGAATCTACGTGTATCTTTCTTTATAGTTTTTTTTTTAATCCAGTAAGAACGCAGTTTCTCCACTTCTGACTAATCCTATCCCTTTGCCCTTGGGTACTTTTTGCAAAATATCATTTTAGGGCCATTTGAAACCTGTGGCTTATCAGTGAGGTAGGAGGCTCTGAGTGACACGAACAATGGTTGGCAGTTTTTGACGCATCCAATGGCACCTTGGAAGCTCGGTGAAGCTGGTGAGCGGTTTCTCAACGGTCATGAGCTTGACAACCCTCAGGAGCAGTTAGTTCTAGGCAACACAACTGGGGTCCGCTCAAACCGGAGCTGATTCAACAGAAACCAGCAATGACGTTATGGTGGGTGGTTTTTTCCTTCGGATAACAATAGCAAAAAATGAAAGCAAAAATGAGCACCATAATAAGGACACACGTTTGTCTCATAACATGGAAGGTCACATGTCATATGCTCCTCGCTGTGTTCAAGTTGGAGGGTCCAAAGGGGCACCAGTCGCTGCCATCACGGACACCCAACATAGGTACAGATGGTGACTACACAATTGGTAAGCAGTCATGGAATTCGTTATCATAAGCCATGGTGGCCTGGAGTTTTATACATGCAGGAATGCTTGTTGATGGCTTATTAAATGAATGGAGTGCACTTGTGCCTGTCCCACCTGCAGGACCATTATTCTGCCATTCTTTCTCTCTTGGTTGCACTCACACTATGACCTATTTGATCTGTAGCCTTGGAAACATTTTTCTTTTTCTTTCTTGGCTAGGTTCCCAGACCTAACCCATTCTAGCCATTTATACCTGGTTGTATCAAAGTATCTAGAATTACTTCTCCTCAGAAGAGTCCAACTGAACTGGACTGAATAGCAATTATATATATTTAAAAGCCTGTGAACTTTTTTCCATGTGCAGGAAAGCCATTAAATCTTAGTATTTTTTCAAAGGAAGAACAGACTCATTCTCTCTTAACCTGAAAGCAAAAAACAAAAATTCAAGCATCAGGTTGAAATATTGAAAGGTTCTGTGGGCAAAATGCAGAATGATGTAGGAAGCATAAAAAGAAGAGGAAAAGAATAACCAGTCACTGATTCCAAAGGAACGAATCAACAGTCCTCCACTTCAGGAGGTAGCATATATCCTGAGAGAAGAAGTCCAAGATGCACCGAAAGTCTTAACCCAGAACAAGGCATCCATGAATTGATGGAATACCAACTGTGGCAAGCGGATGTAACCCTGGAAGCGTTCACTCCAGGAAATTTGGAAGACAACTACTTGGCCAACTGACTGGAAGAGATTCATATTTGTAACCATTCCAAAGAGAGGTAGCCCAACAGACGGTTCAAATTATAGAATAATATCACTTACATCACATGCAAGCAATTGCTTACTTAATCTCCTCCATCATGAGAGAAACTGGGTCGGATAAAGAAGAATGGCGTCAGGATTAACAACCTGCGGTATGCCGGTGACACAACCTTGCGTGCTGAAAGTGAGGAGGACTTCAAGTACTTACTGATGAAGAGCAAAGGTTTGTAGCCTTCAGTGTGGATTACAACTCAGTGCAAAGAAAACTAAAGTGCTCACAATTCGACCAATAAGTAACATGATAAACAGAAAAAAAGATCAAAGTGGTCAAGAATCTTGTCTTGCGTGGTTATTATTCAGAGAAAAGCCTAGAATCTGGGGAGGAATTTACTGCTTGACTTTAGGCAGCCAAGTCACAAAAATGTTCAAGTTTCAACCATGAATAAATTTAACTGGTGAGTTAGTTAAAGTTTATTGTGCTAACCTGGCCGATAAACACATGTGGGTTGATTGAAGGGTGGAGAGATAAATGGCTTGGTAAGCCTCGCCTTTTGAGTTCTCGGGTCTCTTGTTTTCTGATGGTCGGACCAGGGTGCAGCTGCCTCAGTCAGTTCCCTGCTTCAGCTGGCAAGGCTCACTTCCTGCAAGATATCGAGAAGAAGCCGCATGGACGTACACTGATGCAGTCCTGGGTGCTGGAGCAGCCATGTGGAGACCCCCCGCCAGTGCTGAGATGCTTACACGCACACTGATTTGGCTTTCCTCCTGCAGTCAGCATCTTAGAATGTGTTTTGTGAGATGGAGAACAACTTTGTAGATTGGAGTTGGGCATATGGGCTAATGGACTTGTGGGCTTGGACAGCACTGGGTTGGCATGTTTTCTTGATGTGCACTTACCCTTTATATAAAACTCTCTCTTATAATATGAGTTTCTGTGGATTTGTTTCTCTAATGTACCCAGACTAACACAACTGGGTTTATAAGACTAATTCCCACTAGGTAATCTATTTGCATGTATGCTAAGAAACTTCCTGGACCAAACAAGGAGGCTGACCAAACAAGGAGGGAAAATTCAGAAAGAGATTCAGCACTCTTTCCATCCCCACCCCATAGATAGGAGAAATTGTGTTAAAACATTTTGGTGAAAATTTCACAAATAGTGGCACTCAAGCCCTAGAAAGAATGTGTAACAGGGGGAGAGGGGGGAATAAAGGTACCCTGGGTTTCCCAAGATGGAAATACTTTGTTTATCCAATTTGAGTTCTGCAAGAGTAGCCCAGAGTGCCTTAGTGACTTCACCACGGCCACATGGCTGACTCCTCATCTGCACAGGCCCTGCTAAGCCCTTATCTTCTTCCTCTGAGCACAGTCCTATCGTATGCCACCTTCATGACGTTCATTTGTCCACAGCATGCTTCCCGAAGTTCACTTGAATCTCCTCACTCCAACTCTGGACACGGTTCTGGCCTCTTTCAGAACACCCAGAGCCCCGGCAGATAAAAGTCCTAAGTTTTAACTTGCTCAAAAGACACCTTAATGACTCCTGTGTCCAATACATTAAGAAGTACACTGGTTCCCATACATATCCCCTGCTTTAAGGCTTGTTTCCTTAAGATAGGGGCAAAATGTAAGAAGAAAATATAGAGAGCTGAGTAGGCAGTTCAGAGCAAAGTAAATGCAAGCAGACATTTGTCCTTTGTCTTTCGAGTTGTTATTCCAATTGTACAAAACCTTCGTATATACTGATTCTTAAACTATTGTTAACAAGTGTCACGGGTATCTTTCTCAATATGCCTTTTGTATGTTGATTTTGTTTATGGAGTATTTTACCCTATAATGTGATTTAATTTTATATTTGGTAGTCCCCTACTTGGCATAGTAGGATATGTCTTGGGCTGCCAGCCACAAGAGAGGCAGTCTGAAACCACTAGCCACTCTGTGGGAGCAAGATGAGACTTTCTACTCCCATGAAGATTCACAGTTTCAGAAACCCACAGAGGCTGTTCTACTCTCTCCTATAGGATTGCTATGAGTCAGAATCAACTCAACGGTACTGAGTTTTATAATTGAGATGCTTCCAATATCCCTAAATCAAAATGCATTTATGTAATTTTTCAATAAGGATTTCATTATATATTACATTAAAGTCCTTCAATCATTTGGGCATCTTTAAAAATACTAAGTTAGAAATACAAATTTACCTTCTCCGGATGATGAGTATTTTGCATTAGCAACATTCATCGAATAATACACCTTTGTCTTGTGGAATTGAAGTAAGTAACTTGACATATATTAGATATGCTTATACTAGAATAAACACACATGTGATTACATACATAGGTGAACTTCGTTTACATCAGCTCTTTCGATATTCCAAAGGAATATAAATTAGAATATAGAAGATTATGCATACGTGTGATGGTTAGGAGTTATGTCTACTAGACCATACTGGGTAAGGATAGAGGCAGACCTCAACCTATCACTTGTGTCGCAGACTGAAGACACCACCTTAGCGTCCTCGGCCTTTTTGTGTTACAAGGAGAGAGACTGGGGAGAGTCCAATCTTCTTTGGCTTTTCACCTGCTGCCGGGACCCGGATCTTGTATCTTGTCGTCAAACTCCTGTTATGTTGCCTGCTGTTCCCAGGAGCCTCAATGGCCTACCAATGGTGGCTTCATTCTGCTCGCTTTAGACCTCTGCATTCACCAACCTGGGGCCCCGGTGGGGTCTGCTTCCTCAGCCTGCTTCTGGTTCATTTGCTTTCATGAGTCAGGAGATATTTGACCTGAACTGTGCAACCCATTTCTTACTAGAAATCTCTTTCTAGATACAACACACACACACACACACACACAAAGATGCACAGTAATTACAGTTTTATGGACATAATATTTGTTCATAAAACTATAATTTTTTTTTGCAAGCTAATAGCAGAGGTTTATTTCTTTGCCACTTGCATGATTGTCTCTCAACCTCCCCATATTTTTGCTTGTCAATACTTTCAAATATAAATATGTTGCTATGTTTGTCATGCACACCAAGTTTTCACTTTTGTAAGCAAAATTTATTGAGCACCTTTTATGTGCGAAGGAGCTCGGGGGTGTGGTGGTGATGGGTTGGGCTGCTAAGCACAAGGTCAGCAGTTTGAACCCACCAGCTGCCCTGTGTGAGAAAGATGAGGCTTTCTACCCCTGTACAGAGTTATAATCTCAGAAACTCGTAGAGGCAGCTCTATCTACCCTGTCCTTTAGGTTCACTATGAGTCAGAGTTGATTTGATGGCACTGAGTTTATTATATGGCAGATAGGGATATTGGAGACGGAAGGTATAATAAATGCATACCACCTGACAGCCTGAACTGGCACACAAATAAGTACACGCATCTGCCCTGTATTCCCACCACTCGTCACTCAATTTGTTGTCCTGTGATGACTTGCATGTTGCTCTGTTCCTGAAGGCATTGCCCCCAGAATTTCAAATACCAGCAGGATTCACCAGTTAGGCAAGCTTCAGCGGACCTTCCAGACTAGGAAGGCAGGCCTGACAATCTACTTCTGAAAAAGAGCCAGTGAAAAACGACGTAGGGATCACAGAGATATGCTGCTCTGTCGAGTCCTGGCCGGTGAGCCACTTCGGTTGAAAGCCACTACCGAGACAGCTGTAAAAACTGGAGGGAAAGATGCCAGCGAGCCTGAGGATGGCGTGGGACTGGTCAGTGTCTTGTTCTGTTGGGCCTGAGTCAGGGCTGCCTTCACGGGACTCGGCAGCTACTAACCGAATAGCAGTGTTGTATCCATGCATAAAGGGCAACAGCCAAGGTCACTAGGGAAGAATCATGGTGGAGATGTGATTTAGATGGAGGCAGGAGGGACATTGCAGCTTCCTGGGAATTTATCATCCACTTAGGAGGAAATGCTCTCCTTGTTTAATTTTGCATATTGTGAAATATTTATTGCTAATTACAAATAAATGAGTTTTTAAAAATCATTTTATTAGGGGTACATACAACTCATCACAAGCCATACACATGAATTTGTACATTCATTGCCCTCATCATTCTCAAAACATTTGCTCTCCACTTAAGCCTGTGGCATCAGCTCCTTATTTTCCCCTCCCTCCCCACTCCCCACCTTCATGAACCCTTGTTAATTTATAAATTATTATTTTGTCATATCTGTCATTACACTGTCTGGCGTCTCCCTTCACCCATCTTTCTGTCGTCCATTCCCCAGGGAAGAGGTTATATGTAGATCCGTATAATCAGTTGCCCCTTTCCACCCCACCCTCGTGGTATCACCACTCTCACCACTGGTCCTGAAGGGATCATCTGTCCTGGATTCCCTGTGTTTCCAATTTCTATCTGTACCAGTGTACATCCTCTGGTCTAGCCAGATTTGTAAGGTAGAATTGGGATCATGATAGTAGGGATGGGGGGGTCAGGGAGGAAGCATTTAGGAACTAGAGGAAAGTTGTATGTTTCTTCATTGCTGCACTGCACCCTGACTGGCTCATCTCTTCCCCATGACCCTTCCATAAGGGATGTCCAATTGCCTACAGATGGGCTTTGGGTCTCCACTCCACACTCCCCCTCATTCACAATGATATGATTTTTTTTGTTCTGATGATGCCTGATACCTGATCCCTTCAACACCTCGTGATCACACAGGCTGGTGTGCTTCTTCCATGTGGACTTTGTTTTTTTTCTGAGCTAGATGGCTGCTTGTTTACCTTAAAGCCTTTAAGACCCCAGACACTATATATTTTGATAGCCGGGCACCATCAGCTTTCTTCACCACATTTGCTTATGCACCCATTTGTCTTCAGTGATCATATCGGGGAGGTAAGCACACAATGATATGATTTTTCATTCTTTGATGCTTGATAACTGGTCCCTTCAACACCTCATGATCACCCAGGCTGGTGTGCTTCTTCCATGTGGGCTTTTTTGTTTCTCAGCTAGATGGCTGCTTGTTTATCTTCAAGCCTTTAAGATCCAAGATACTATATCTTTTGATAGCCTGGCACCATCAGCTTTCTTCACCACACTTGCTTATGTACCCAAAGTCAATCTGTCTGCCTCAGAACAAAACTTGCTGTAAAATAGACAGAGTATTGTTTTTTAATATTGCCTCAAATTCATCTTCTATAAAATAGGAGGAAATGCTTAAAACACTGCAGCCTGCTTACCTCATATAGGTATATTGTGAATAAGATGAGACCACAAATGTGAGGTTTGCCTCCTAGATTCCACATGCTCCCTGTTGCTGAGGCTGTGTACCTGTGTACTGCTGAGTCAGCACTGAGTCATGACGACCCTGGAGGACAGAGAAGACTGCCCTATGGGTGTTCCTAACCTGTCATTTTTCTGGGACTAGATCTTTTTTCCCCACAAAGCAGATGTTGCCTTTGAACCGTCAACCTTTCTGTTAGTAGCCAGAGGCTTACACTTTGCATTACCAGAGCTCCCACATATTATTAAGAACATCACTAACAGAATTTACACTTCAGCATATATTTTAAAGGTGAACATATTAGCAATATATTTGAAAAGTCTAGACCAACGGTTCTCAACCTGTGGGTCATGACCCCTTTGGGATTCAAATGACCCTTTCACAGGGGTCGTCTGATTCATGACAGTAGCAAAATTACAGTGATGAAGTAGCAACAAAAATAATTTTATGGTTGGGAGGGCACCACAACATGAGGAACTGTATGAAAGGGTCGCAGCATTAGGAAGGTTGAGAACCACTGCTCTAGACCAACTTAAATAACAGTTCTTGCCCCAACTGGGCCAATAAGTACTGCCCCTGTTAGCTTCTGTGCCAATACAACAGAATTTGCCTTGAATTTCATTTAGCAGTAATAAAAGCTTATCATACAGCCAAATCCCTACAGCAATGTACTCAAAAGTTCTGCATGTGGAAGCCTGCTGCCTCTCAGCTTCCCCGTTAAACACCTGTTCTGGGCTTGGGCCATGCTTCTAGTTTCTCACTCAAGTGGAGAGTCTTGCTTAAGGGGACAGGCAGGTATTTTTGCTGTCACCAGACAGCTAATTTGGGAAGCCTAATCTTGCAAAGGGGCCAAGTTTCAGTTCTCAGAGTGTTGGGTTTAGGGCAGAAGAACTCCGCCCAGAAATGCAACCTGAATACTTCCCCCTTTGCCCCTCTCTTGTCTTTCCTGAGAATCCCCGAAATAACTGACACGTTTCATAGATTCCAGGAGACCAGAACTACAGCATGTAGCTCCCATTATTTCCTGTCACCTGGCTAATTTAATACTTCCCTTCTCAGATGGATATAGCCACTCCTGACAAGCAGTTGCCTTGTGGTTTATTTCAGTTAATTCAAAGATAATAAGGTGAGAAATTCGTTATGGGGATTGAAGAGAGGAGGAATTTTACAGGTGTGAGTTCATAGCCATCTCTGATCTGAGCACTTTCCCAAAGATGTATTTTATGGGCCATATTTTATCATTTCTTTTAAGCCAAAGGTTTCATCTTTGCTTGCCCTCTTTTGACTGACACTAGAATAAAGAAAACAAGTTTGGTTTGATAGTTGTTCAGACAGTCAGTAGTGATTCTCTCAGTGAGCAATTTCATTTCAAAATTGGGGCTTAACATGTAAAGCTACTGTCCATTTGAACATTGGTCTAAAGCAAAACAAATTAAAAAGCTACTCTCTGCCACAGGAACATTTTTGTATTTAGAATGGGTGATTTTGTCCATAAAGCTTTAGTTTCAAGGATTTTTGTCTTTGGGAATTGGAATTAAAAAAAAAAACACCCACACAGCAAATTATCAAGCACCTATTTCATTGACCGTAATCAGTATTTCACAAATAGGGACATGACGAGTCAAAAGGCTATGAGAGATATGGAGAATTGACCCTGGAAGAATTATGATTGACAATAATTATTAAGCAACTACTATATTCTGGGAACTGTGGATCATCAATGAACAAAGCAAACATCCTTGCCTTCATTAGCCAGGGTCCCGGTGGCACCAGGAATAATATCCATCGTCTTTGGTTATGTTTGTCTCCTTTTTCATATTGAAGTTGTCACAGATTTTATTTTGCTTGGATCTGTGATCAATGCCCAAGGAAGCAGGCATTAAGATGTCGGTGTATTATAGTAGGCAACTCTTGCTTCAGGGGGAGAAAAAGCTATTTGCATTGTGCAAAAACGATGATGTCACTTAGAGAACTAGAATGCATTTGCTCCAAGCATTCGTATTTTCAAAGTAACTAAAAGAAGAGGCCAGGCCTTTGAGTGGTAGTTTGGGCAGAGAATATTGACTATACCATGAATGGACAGGAAAGTGAACAAATGTGTCTTGCAACAACAGTACAGCCAGTATGCTCCTTTGGAAGTCGGGATGGTGTGACTTGAACTTTGGTCTGTGGGTTATGTTATCAAGAGGAATCAGTCCCCGGAAAGGGCATCATGTTTGCTAAAGCAAAGGGCCAGGAAAACAGAGGAAGACCTTCACCAGGAGGGTCAGCACAGGGCCTGCAACAAGGGGCTCAATCACAGCAACACTGTGAGGAAGGCCCTGAATGGAGCAAAGCGCCATCCTGTTGTGCACCGGGTCTCCAAGAGCTGGAACTGACTTGGCAGGCCCTAATCACAACAAGCACATGTCTCCATTAAAAGTCCTTCAACTTAAAATGCCCACAGAAGCAGGTGTCGAGAAGTCAATACATTACATTAGGCAACTCTGCTTCAGGGAAAATAAAGTATTTATAAATATGGCATAATATGCATGTGCTTAGCTACCAAATGGTGGGCAGTTCTAGTTCATTAGTCACTCTGTGGGAGGAAACATCTGACAATATGCATCTGTAAAGATTGTCTGGGGTCTATATGAGTTGGAAGTGACTAGGCAATACTCAACAATCACAACATGTCTCCACTACTGGGAATTTTGGTTTTCCTCCTTGGAAAAATAAAACCATCCCACTTGAAATTAAAATAAATAGTCACAAGACCTTTAATAAACCCTAATCTATCAGTGGTTAGTGTGTTACTATGATGCTGGAAGCTATGCCCTTGCATTTCAAATACTAGCAGGGTCACCCATGGCAAACAGGTTTTAGTGCAGCTTCCAGACTAAGAGCAGACTGGAAAGAAGGCATTGGCTGTCAACTTCTGAGGGATTACCCACTGAAAATCTTATGAATGGCAGCAGAACATTGTCAGAGGCAGTGCCAGAAGATGAGCCACTGAGGTTGGTAGGTACTCAGAATACGACTGAGGAAGAGCTGCTCTCTCAGAGTAAAGTTGACCTTAATGACATCAAAGGAGTAAAGCTTTTAGGAACTACATCAGCTGATGGGGTATGAATATAAAGGAGAAGGAACAGTGGTTTTAAAAAATCTATGAATAATTTAAATATAGAAAGTATGGAGAATGAGTCTAGGAATATTAGAAATCAACAAAAATGAAATGGAACCAATTAAGATCAATATGTTAGCCATTCATGAGCTGAAAGTGGTATTGGCCATTCTGAGTTGGACAATCCTATGATTCACTAAGCTAATTCAAGAAGAATGACATCCCATAGATCATCAAAAAGAACATTTCAAGATCTTTCTTGAAGTGCAATGCTGTCCGCAATACAATAAAATCAATACACCTACAACCTACTGATGAAGACCAAGAGTTTCAGCCTTCTGTATGGATTACAACTCAATGAAAAGAAAATGAAAACCCTCGTAACTTGACAGGTAGGTAATAGCATGATAAATGGAGAAACGATTGAAGTTGTCAAGGATTTCATCTTGCTTGGATCCGCAATCAGTGCTCATGCAAGCGGCAGTCAAGAGATCAAATGACACATTGCATTTTATAAATACTGCTGCTGAAGAGCATTTTTAAAGTGTTGACAAACCAGAATATTACTTTGATGACTAAGATGTACTTGATCCAAGTCATGCTATTTTCAATCCCCTTCTATATATGCCTAAGTTAAACAGGGAGTAATGAAGACCGAAGAAGACTCGATGCATTTGCGTTACAGTGCAGGTGAAGAGTATTGAAAGCGCCACCTACCGCCAAAAGAACAAACAGCTCTGTCTTGGAAGAAGCACAGTCAGCATGGTCTTCAGAACCAAGATGGTGAGTTTGTCTCACACAGTCTGGACCTGTCGCTGGAGAAGGACATCATACTTGGTCACGGGAAAAAGAGGAAGGCCCTCAACAAGATGGCTTGACAAGGGGCTGCAACAGTGGGCGCGAACATTAGAACAGTGGTGAGGATGGCCCAGGACCGGCCAATGATTCAATGGTCCCTAACAACCACAGAACAACTAACACCAGTCTGTACAATTATTCTTCAAATGTAGGAAGCTGAAGAATTCTACCAACTTATCCAGTCTGAAATTGGTCAAGCTTGCAATTGAGATTAATCAATAATTATTGGTAATTGTGCTGAAAAGGTTGCAAACAAAAAGGAGGGAACTGTAGGGAGAATATATAGGGTTAGTGGTAGAAATGTAACTGGTGATTGCATGACAGAATTTTGCCAGGTGAATGAATTCTTCATTGCAAATGCTTTTTTCAATAATATAAAGGTTACTATACTTATATAATGCACCAAATAATATACACAAGAATCAAATTGATTGTATCCATGGACTAGACAATGGAAAAGCTTAGTATCAGCAGCCAGGAGGTAGGGGCCAGTTGTGAAACAGACCATCAATTGTTCATATGCAAGTTCAGGCCAAAGCTGAAGAAAATTAAAACAAGTCCAGCAAAGTCAAAATACAACCGTAACCATAAGCCATCTGAATTTAGAGCGTATCCCAAGAACAAAATGACATATTGAGCACACAGAAGACTTGGTAGGTTAAGGAATGAAATCAAGAACAGCATATATAAAGAAAATAAAAGATTGTTTAAAAGACAAGATCAAAAGATGTTGGAAGAGACTCTAAAACTTGCTCTAACATTTGGAGTCATGGGGTGGGGGGGGAAATGGTGAGAATGATGAAAAGAGCTACACAGAAAATTTCAAAGAACCACTTGAGAAAACAAAATCTAGGAATATGATGAAATTGCAGATACCTGGAATTAGAAAGTAAAAGCAAACAAACAAAAAACATGCTCAACAAATCCCAAGGTAAACGAATTGAAGCACAAACTCATGCCTCTGGTTTCAATAATAAAGATTCCACATCGGCAAAATATTGAACAATTCAGAAAGTGTCAAAAGATGGTGGAAGGAATGTACAGTCACTATACCAAAAGAATTGTTACACACTCAACCATTCCAACCACGATCAAGAAGTAATGGAAAAAACGAAGAAAGAAGCTGCACTGAAGGCATTAGGGGAAAACAAAATTCCGAGAAGGAATAGAATACCAATTGAAAAATTTCAACAAATTAACAAAGCACTGGAAGCACTCACTACTCTACACCAAGACATTTGGAAGATAGCTGCCTGGTCAATCAACTGGAAGAGATCCATATCTGTGGCCCTTTCAAAGAAAGGTAACCCGACAGAATGCAGTAATTACTATCACAGGCAAGTAAAATTTTGTTGAAAATGATTCAACACTAGTTGAAGCAACAGGGAGCTGCCAGAAATTTCAGCCAGAATCAGAAGAAGGCATGAAACCAGGGATTTTAGTGCTGACGTCAAATGGATGTTGACAAAAAGCGGAGAATCTCAGACAATATTTACTTATGATTTATTGCCTATGAAAAGGCATTGAATTGTGTAGATCATAATGAACTATGGGTAGCCTTGAGAACAGGAATTCTAGAACACTTCGTTATGCTGTTACAAAACCTGTACATGGACCAAGAGGAAGTTGTTTCAACAGAACAAGGGAATAGTGCATGGCTTAAAATCCAGTAACGTGTGAGTCAGGATGGCATACTCTCACCATACTGATCCAATCTGTATGCTAAGTAAGTACTCTGAGGAGCTGGACCATATGAAAAGGAAGATGGCATCCGCTTGAATGAAGGCTTATTAACAACCTACAATATTGTTAATGTAACTTTGTTTGCAGAAAGGGAGGACAGCTTGATGCACTTGTTAATAATCATCAAAGACTGTAGCTTTCAGTACGGATTACAACTCAATGTAAAGAAAACAAAAACCCTCACAACCGAACCAATGGACAACATCATGACAAACAGACAAAAGATTGACGGTGTCAAAGATTTCATGTTGTGTGGGTCCACAATTGATGCTCATGGAAGCACGAGTTAAAAATTAATGGAAGTGTTGAATTGGATAAATCTGCTGCGCAAGACTTCTTTAAAGCGTTGAAGAGCACGATGTCACCCTAGGGATTTAGATGTGCCTGACCCAAGCCGTGTTTTGTTTTCTTATTTTAATCACTTCAAATGCAGGTGAAAGTTAGACAATGACGAAGGGAAACTGCAAAGAATGGATGCATTTGAATTGCGGTGTTGTGGAAGAATATTGAAAGTTCCATTGGCTGCCAGAAGAACAAGCCAATCTGTCTTGAAGATGAACATCAGAAAGCGGCTTAAAAGCAAGGATGGCAAGACTTCCTCTCATGGACTTGGGACATGTTATCAGGAAGGACCAGTCCCTAGAAAAGGTGAAAGGTCATTGAAGAAGAGGGAGACCCTCAATGACACAGTGGCTACAACAATAGTTTCAAACACAGCAACAATTGTGAGGCTGGCACAGGCCTAAGTAGCATTTCGTTACATCATACATTGGGTCAATGTGATCCGAGGTATACTGGTGGCACCCAAGGACAACAATGCATAGAATCCTTGGTGCCTGTGCATATTCCAGAGCCCTCACAGTTCTGGGGGACAGATGGGGAGCCCTAAATTTTGGATAGTGGGAGACTGCTCATTCCACTTATGAATGAAATTAAGGCTACTAGACAGAGATCTTGAACTTCAAACTAGCCCTGTTGTTGTTGTTGTTTCCCTTCTCTCCAGTTAGTTTCTATTCATAGCAACCATATTTGACCAAGTAGCACTACCCCCACAAGGGTCTTTTGGGCTGTAATCTATATGGACTCATCTTGTCAAGTCTTTCTCCAGCAAAGCTTCAGGGTGAGTTCAGACTGATGTTTGGCTTTGCAGCCCATGGCTTCACTCTTTGCACTACCATGGCTCCAGCAAAATAGTCCTAGCCAGCTTGTTTAGAAGCCCGCTTAATGAGGCTAGAGGGGCTTAAAGCTGCATTCATTTTCTGGTCTGAGACCATATCTCATTCACTTCAGTGTGCAACATTGAACTTGTCACAGTGTCTTGTCATCTGTGGAATCAGAGAGTAAAAGAAGCTATGATCATCATATACCCTAAAGTAGTTACAAAATCAATACTGCCTCCAAGATGCAACAAAATGAGCTACATGATAGTCTTCTTTAGAAACATTTTATTCCAAAAATAATATTTACTCATTATAGAATGCTCGAAAAAGTGGACCAAGGTGAACTAAGAGCATCCATAACACCGCCAGCATCATGAATTTGCCCTCTAGACTTTTTAGGTTCATCATTTATGTTTGCCTTTGATTGGGCTGCTGACCACTATGATGGTGGTTCAAGCCTACCAGCCATTCGAAGGGAGAATGATGAGGCTGGCTATTCCTGTAGGGAGGTACAGTTGCAGAAACTCATTATTGGGTTGCTATGATGAAGAATCAATTTTATGGTAGTGGGTTTGGATTGTGTTTATATTTAGAAATTGGATCTTGCAAATAACACTTTGTAATCAATTATCTGTGAATATATTTCAGTGTTATTAAATATTTTCCATAACAATATGTGTTAGTCTCTGTAGACTAGAGAACCAAATTCATAGACACTCAAGGTAAACAAGCGGCCATCTAGCTCAGAAGCAACAAAGCCCACATGGAACAACCACACTGATCACGAGGTGTCGAAGGGATCACTGAAGACAAATGGGTGCATAAGCAAATATGGCAAAGAAAGCTGATGGTGCCTGGCTATCAAAAAGTATAGGGACTGGGGTCTTAAAGACTTGAAGGTAATCAAGCGGCCATCAAGCTCAGAAGCAACAAAGCCCACGTGGAAGAAGCACCCCAGCTTATGCAATCACGCGGTGTCGAAGGGATCAGGTATAAGACATCATCAGAACAAAAAAATCTTACCATAGTGAATGATGGGGGGAGTGCAGAGTACAGACCCAAGGCCCACTAGTAGGCCACTGGAGATCCCCTTGCAGAGGGGTCTCAGGGAGGAGGCGAGCCAGTCAGGGTGCGATGTAGCAATGCTGAAACATACAACTTTCCTCTAGTTCCTAAATGTTTCCTCCCTGCTCCCACTATCATGATCCCAATTCTACCTTGCAAGTCTGGCTAGACCAGAGGATGTACACTGGTACAGATAGGAAATGGAAATACAGGGAACCCAGGGCAGATGATCCATACAGGACCAGTGGTGTGAGTGGCAATACAGGGAGGGTAGAGGGAGAGTGGGTAGGAAAGAGGGAACCGATTACAAGGAACCATATGTGACCTCCTCCATGAGGGATGGACAACAGGAAAGTAGGTGAAGGGAGAAGTCGGATAGGGCATCCAAGATATGACAAAATAATAATTTATAAATTATCAAGGGCTCATGAGGGAGGGGGAAGGAGAGAGGGAGGGGAAAAATGAGGATCTAATGCCAGGGACTTAAGTGGAGAGGAAATGTTTTGAGAATGATGAGGGCAATGAATGTACAAATGCGCTTTACACAATTGATGTACGTATGGATTGTGATAAGAGTTGTATGAGCCCCTAATAAAATGATTTTTAAAAAAGAAAGAGCTTTATATAAAAGAGTAATTGTATATTGAGTAACGATCCAAGCCCACTCCAGATCAAGTCCATAAGTCTGATATTAGCCCATATGTCCAATACCAGTCTATAAATTCCTCTTCAGATTCATTCAACACATGCAGTCGTAGATCACAGGCCAGTGAGTGGGAAATCTTGTGGATCCAGTGGTGGCGGAAGCATCTTAGTGCTGGCGTGGGTCTCCACATGGCTCCTCCAGCTCCACGGCTCTGGTTCCATCACTGTAGCTCCATGTGTCTTGTCAACAGGAAGATGAACCAGAAAGAGTGTCTCCCACCTCCAGGGAGGAGGACAGGAATTCCCAGAATCCTCAGAAGGATATGCCCACAAAGAGGCCTCATTGGCAATGACCTGATTGACAGGCTAGACTCCCCCCCTTTGCAAGTGGACAGGAGATTATGTAACCACCACACAGCATCAGTATATCTTTTATGTAGCTTAAATAACCAATCCTTTCCTGTGGGAATTGCATTCATTCCTACTTTTTATCCTCATAGAAAAGCATTGTGATGAATACTTATTAGCCTTGTGAAGAATACTTCATTCTTTCTAATAACTTTTTTATTACATTGAACCTTTTTTTTTTCCTAAAACGAAAATTTGAGGTGGCATTCATTGGTCATTGGCAAAATTATCCCCTTCCATGCCGGAGGCTGAGTTTGATCCTGATCCATGCACATTATGTGCTTGCCACCCGTGTGTTGGTGGAGCCTTGTGACTGTTGCCAACAACTTTTAGAGAGCAGAACCGATAGAGAGAGCCAATCTAGGAAATGGGGGGAAGCGCGTGACTTTTGACACAAAAATGTATTCCTAGATATTCGTTCTTTAAATATACTCACAGATTTGCTAAGTGAGGCATCCACAAATATACTCCCAGCAGCAATATTGGTAATGTCAGAAGACGGGAAACAAGCTTGAAGTCCACGCAAAAGTATGAAAATGGTTTCTAAGAAATATTATTAGATAAGAAAAGTGAGGTGTGTGCGTGTTTATGTGTGTGTTTGTGTACAAAAAAAGAAAATGAGTTTCTGGGAAACTAGTAAGGGTGTCTCCTTTTTATGCTTTTTGAATTCTGAACCATAAACGTGTACTTTTTCCAAAAGAAAAAAGCGTTCAGAAGGCATAACTCAATGCACTCACTATTTGTTAATGCAATGGATTAAACATGCTCTTAACCTAGCTAGTCTATCAATGTCAACAATAGGTAATAACAAGCCCGCAGGGTTTCCAACTGGTTTCAAGAATAAATACTGCAAAGGAGCTTTGCATAAGAAATCATCTGATTCCACGTTAAGGACAAAACAACAAAAAGGAACAGTAATTTATAGGGTTTTCCCATCATTACCCTCTGTCTCCACTGTCTCAAAACTGGCAGATCAGACAGTACGGAACATTCTTTATTAGTCTAGGTAATGGAAATCAAGGGAAGTATGTACCTTGGCACCCTGAGAGCCGCCTGTGGCGGCTCCCTAGAGAGAGATGAGTAGTGTGCTCTTGTGTGTGGAGCCCAGGAAAATTAATTTCCCTTACCACCCACACAATAGAGTAGATGTCTCCACTAGATCCATTCGTTTGTTTACACAATGCTGAGCCTTTGATTTTCTTGCATAAAACAATAACAACCTTCTGCAGACCAGTGGAATGTCTTTAAAAGATATGAGTAAAAATTGCAAAATCTTGAATAGTTAGAGAAGGTCACAGGAAAGGAGATTGTCAAGTGGACCCTGAGGCAGGTTGACCTCATGCAAATGTCTGAGTAGAGTGGTATTCCATACGCTTTGCCATCGCTGCTCTTTGGAAGTGAATGGCCAGCCTTTCTAAAGCACCTCCTGGTGAGCTCAAACCACCAACCTTTGTTATCAGCTGTTTCATCATCCAGGGATTCCACACCTCACCGAGAAACAGATGCAAACAGACAAAACTCCCTTTCTTTGATATGTGGGGCAGTTAAAATACTTTTGTTTTTGTTTTCCTTAGTCTACTGACTCATTCACTTAGTTGTGATTGTTTTTGTTAGTTGCCCTGTAGGCTGATTTTGACTCACAGTGATCTCCATGTATTTTAGGTTTAACCCTCTACAAGATCAGAACCTATAAATTTCAGAAAGAGAGAGAGAGAGAGATGAAAACAGTAGCCCATGAAGGTGTGGAGGCTACAAGTCCCCAAACAGTGGGTCAGGCGTCAGACTGGAGGCTTCTCCTGACTTATGTGATTGCAGAAGCTGACAGATGCAAAACTGGACGAAAAGACAGCAGGTAGCTGACTCAAGTAGCAAGAACCAGAGGTTAGAAAATGACAAATTAAGTACAGCATAGATAGTGAGCTTTGCCAGAATTTCCATAAATACAGGATACAGGCTACACCCCACAATGAAATGGTTAGGTTTTCAATGGATTGGTTTTTTAAATTATTGGCTGCTCACATCACATCACAAAATATTATATCATGGAGAGCAATCAGTCCAGTGGCTACACATAACATTAATTATCACATCATGTGTTAGTTTAGACAAATTCATTTTTAGTGTTTTCCTCCACATTTCATTGCACAAGTTAAGAGTATGTTTCATTCTCCATGGTTTGGTGAAAATACATTATTTAAAGAGTAAATGAAAAAAAAATGACTCACAGACACCGCCCCCCGGCCCCAAAAGAAACATATTCAGTAACTCCCCACCGTCTTTCAGATGACCCGATTCCTGGAATTAGTCAAAACCATAATACCCCTCACACGATGTATGCAAAGATTACCCCCTCCCCCACCTTGAGTAGCCTATAATACCATGTTAGTCGGTACAGAGAGGTCCTATTGACTCAGGCCACAGGCCCCTCTCAGGTGTCCTCCAAGAAACTTGACTCCCGTCGTTGAGTCCCTCTGTCTGTCTTTCTTACTACAGATATTCTAACAGTAAATCTCTTTCTTAGAAGTTACAATGAAATCTTGTCTAAACCTTCTGTTTTTGGTAACAGTGCAAAAATAAATAGAATATTGGCCTTATAAAAAAATGCAGACTTTTAAAACTTATTCAATCACCTTTCATAAATGTTCCTTTTTCTAGAGAGTAGCTTTGGTATATGCAAGTGCTCATCATGCAAATTCCTGCCTCCTCCTCAGCCCATCTTTCATTATCACAGCATCTGTACCATGGCATTCCCAGTCAAAGCTGTTCAGGAACATATTGGGCTCACTAGTCTTCTCTGAGGTACTCAAAGTAAAGGATCAGTGACTTACACAATTTTATTTGTTTGCCCCTAGTTTTACAAACGTCTGTTGAATAAAATACTTTTTAAAAAAAATTTCTGACTCAGGTTTTGGCTTTAAAACTAATGTTAAAAAGGAACCTGATTAATATTTATTCATTCTAAATATATATATGAAGGAAATGTGCATTTCCTGGGCACAGGTATCTCAGTTACAGAAATACTCACACCTTTATAAAGTCTTCAGAAAGATGTTAATACATGGTTTGCTAATGCACTGGATCCTCTGAGCACATTAAACATTTTCTTATCCTGGTTGATATTTTAAGTTATTTCCTAGAAGGCTAAGCAACCAATGGGATGCTTATTAATGAACAAAAGAACATGAATGCTTAATTTTGTAGCTCTGGCTCTCTTTGTCCTGTGTTCCATTCTGTTTGTCCTCTTTATTGTGGGAGACAGAGCCTGAAGCACAGAGGGGCTGATGAAGGTCTGACTTTCAGGGATCACTCCAGTATTTATCTAATTCTCATCCCCCTCCACTCCTTCCTCTTCTCCTCTCCTCTCTCTTTTATATAAACTTTTCAAATGGTAGCACTGAGAATTGAAATGGGTAGCCTCAGGCTCTCTCTCACCAGGGGGTGGACTGAAAGCAGAGGACTGCTTTCTCTGGCCACACCATTCCTCAGAAGCAAGAGAGGGCCCATCAAAGGTGGGAGAGAAGATTGTCCTGTCTAACCACCTCTTCCGTAATTGCCTTTTGAAAATGGACAATCTGAAAGCAGGGAATTTGTCAAGATATAGACCAATACAAGTTGTCTTTGTTTGGAGTTTAATTCTCAGAAAGCTTCCAAAGCACGCTACGTATTTACTGGATCTCCAAATACGTATGTGTGAAGGTGCATCTCCTTTCCTATCAGTCAGCATCTGCAGGCCCAGCTTTAGAGATCACGTGGTGTAGGAGGGCACGAGGGCTGACTGGGTGGGAACCTTTTGCTGGCCCTTTCTTGGGATACTGTGTCATCTGAAAGAAGTCCTGGTGGCTGCTCAAACTACAAAACGGTGTCAGTTGACAGAGGTGTGCCTGAAGAAGATATGTTGAGTAGCATCCTGAGCTAAGTTAAAGATATTGTTCAAAAGAGCCTCAAAATCTCAGTGATGCAGCAGAGCGGAGCCCCGTGCCCTCTGAAAGACAAGAGTGGGTGGATACAGTCGGTGGAGTTTTCCTGAGAATGAAGAAGCCTGCCCACGGACGAAGACTTACATAGGGAACATTGTGAGTTCAAGGCAGTGCCCAGCCCGGCAATCAGTTTTAGGGTCAGGTGAACTATGAACAGTTTTAAAGAACCTTGCTTGCCTCGGTCTCTTTGAGGTTGGTGAAGAACATTCTCAGGACCAGCCAGGTAAGCATCTGTGGTGTCATTCGGATGTCCTGATAGAAAGATCAAGAAATTCTTCTGAACTGTTCTCTCCCACGTATTTTGACTGAGGCACCCGCTGGACCGTTTGCTCCTGCCCCCAAACATCCTTGAAATGGCAGAACTTCAGCATGGCTCCTGGGTGGAGCATTAGCCTGCAGGCAGTTTTTCATTTTTCTTTCTCTCGCTCTAAGTTCTTTAGAAAGAGGGCTGTTCTGTGGGCCTCTGGAATTTTCACATAGCCTCTGGCTACAGAGAGACCTCAGACTCAGGCCAAGGCAGGCAGCATTTGTGACTAACACGGGGCTGATCTCGCTAAACAAATTGAGGAAAGAGCCAGGGTGGCCGCACACAGAGTTTCCAGAGGAGCCCCAATACCCACAGGGCAGGGAACAGAGGCAAGAGAAATGATATATCAACTTGCCCACTTTAGGATCCAAGCCAAGAACACCCAGAACACTGCGTGCCTTTCTCACCCCAGATATTCAGGCTCATGTCTTTAGTGCAACTCTCCTTGTGAGACAGAGAAAAAGGAAAAATCACCAAAGGTCTCATGGACACCACCAAGCCCACTACCAGTAACCCAATTCCGACTCATAGCGACTCTATAGAACAGAGTAGAACCGTCCCCACAGCATTTCTAGGTCTTAAACCTTGACAGAAGCAGTCTGCCTCATCTTCCTTCCACAGAGTGCCAGGTGCCTTCAAACCACTCACTTTGGGACTAGCCACCAAGGGCTTTACGCTGTGCGCCACCAGGGCTTGTCTTGGGTACCACAGACTCTTACAAAACAACAGTTTTATGGGGAAGTGCAAATTCAATCAAGGAACATGTGGGTTGAATTTATCTTAATATGCACAGGAGTGTTGCCGTCAGGTGGGATATTCTTCTGCAAAATGCATTTCAAATTTGGGGACTTGCCGCTGCCTAAATATTTGACAGGATGGGGGTGGAACAATAGCTCAAGCACTCTGCCGTGAGTGAAGAAGTCAGTCAGCAGTTCAAACCTGCCAGCCATTCCGAGGGAGAAAGATGAGGCAGTCTGCTTCCCCAAAGCTTGACAGCCTGGGGGAGATGCCCACAAAATGATCGAGGTCATGGAGGCCGCTGGGAGGAGGGAAAGGCAAAGAAGGTAAATGTTATCACACACACCATCCTACAATCACAGTAACGGCAGTAATCTATGAATGAATAACAGAGGTGTGGGCAGGTGAATGAGACTACACCGACCAGATAGATAGATGGATAGATGCTAGATAGATTTGACAGATGACACATCTACATATGCACTTATACATGCTGCAATATACAAAGGAATATAGTAGCTAAGACTTAGAAGGCAAGAAGGCTCAGAAAGAAGAATGAAGAGAAATAGTAAACACAGTAAGGAATGCTGGTACATTGGGGGGGGGGGTTTCAATCAATGTCACAAATCCAAAGGTGTGGACTTTTTCATGGCCAACCAATTTTCTCAGTAAATTGTCACCCATAGCATAATAGAAAGTTTTTAAAATAATGATAATAGTGATAAAAGCCTACATACACACAGAGAAAGATTTACAGCCTTGTAAATCCCACAGGGAAGTTCCACCCTCTGAAGGAAAGAAGAAATCAGCTCCAATGCCTAGGCTTGCTACGTGTTCTCATCAGCTTAATGGCAGTGGGCTAAGTCTAGCGCAAAGCAAACTCTCCGAAACCTAGCTGATGACTCTCAAGAAGCTCAGAACATGCTGTGCTTCTGCCATCCTGGTACTAATCACTCTGCTACCACTGCTTGCCGCATCCAAAAGGATCTTACTATAATTTTTGAGAGCTTTTAATTACATACATTCATTTAATAAGTTTTTGCCAATCACCCCCCCTATGGCCAAGCACTCAACAAATCCTTTTCCTTTCCGTATCCAGGAGATGACATTGTGTCCCCACAGTGTATTGATATGGCGATGGCTCTCAGAGGAATGAGTCTGAAATACACGCAGAAAATAGGCACTAATTAAAGAGGAGTGGAGGGGGGTGTTGTTTTGAGAAACCTCATGTATTTAGTACAAATCTCATCTCTCAAGGAAGTGCTCGATTGGAAGCCGGGAAATAGCCAACATGAGTCCCCAGTTCATGCAAATGGTTATTTTCTCAGCTGCACACTGGAAAATTGGTGGCTTCCATTGAGAAGTGCCTCTGAAGAAAGATCTGGCAATCTGCCTCTGAGAAATCAGTGAATGAAAAACCCTATGGGGCAGGGTTCCACTCGGACATGGATGAGGCACCATGAGCCAGTGTCCACCCAGCAGCAATGGGTTTGTTTTGTTTCGGTAGCAATTGCTCATGTGACTTACAGCAAATTACCTGTCCATTAGTCATCAGCCACACAAGCAACTGCTATTCAGAAAAGAGAGAGAGAACTGGGAGAAGGGGGGGATGTCAGTGGTTTACAAAATGTACACCAACTCATACTAGTTAAATTGTAATATACATTGTTTTCCAAAAGTAGACTGCAATCCTAAAATAAAAGAAAGAAAGGATACAAAGAAAGAACAAGCCAGTGGGCGTCGAGTCATGAGGTTGTGGAGATGTACCACTGAGAACCTCCTTCAAGAAAGTACTTGGAACCCACTTGCAGGAAGAGGGGATGGGAGAGTGGCGCGGTGGGGTGGGGCATATAGTAGACTGGCCATACTTTATTCCAGGTGGCCCTTGGCCAGTGTGGGATTACCCAGTATGCAAGCTAAGCATGGGCTTATTTATGCTTACTTAGGAAACTGTTGTCAACAAGTTCACATTGTCCCTCACATCAGATTCTTCTAGCTAAGGTTGGCTTCCATCTCTCTCCCAACTTCTGGGCACCTTCCTACAGAATCAAAGCTTTTTCTTTTTTTCCCCCCAAATTTACAATCCCTGATGGAGATGGAATACCCAGTAAGTAAAGTAAGCGCCGGCTTACATGTGTTTATTTACTAATCTGTTAGGAACATCACACGGGTTTCACCATGCTGATTGGGTAATCCGCCTCTGCCCTTGGCAAATGACTAAACGAGGCCAAGTACAAGGGTCTGGCCATTCCGTCCCATCCAACTCATGTCCGACAGGCGCTCAGCCCAGGGCTCTCTACTGAGTTGACAGAGACTTTATCTCTGCGCAGCCACCTCACAAAGTCTCCTGTGCTGCTTACGTGGTAGGTGCATGACTGTTGTTTTTATTTTTTTTCCAGGGGAGGCGGGCGGGGTAAGCATCCCAAACATTCAGCATTCAAGACGAAAATAAACCCATACTGACCACACAGAACATAAAATAATCCAACAAGCCCGCGTGCCATCTGTCTCTGTCTTAGTGCTTTCAGAAGAGCAAGAGAAAGAGTAGGGACATGTGAGGAAGGAGGGACAGACACCGGAGATACAAGCCGTGTTTGTTTTTCTTCGGAATGCGCAAGTAGCTACCATTGGCTCTCAGGCAAATGATCTCCCTTTCCTTAACATTTCTTAAAAGTGAGAAAGATCATTATAAAATGCACCAAGAAAGTCAAACGCGTTGGCCTCCCTGGGCCGTTTCACTGGCACGTGAGCATTTTGTGTGTTCTGCAAAGTCAATTCCCTCCTCCCAGCGCCCCCCCCGACCGGACAGCGTAGAACTGCCCCATGGGGTTTGCTAGGCTGCCCTCTTGATGGCCAGACCTCTCCTCCCAAGAGCAGTGGATGGATCTGAACCACAGACATCTCATTTAGCAGCCCCGTGCTTCACGATTGCACGACCATGAGATTAAACCTACTGCGGACCAGGCAATCCGGAAGGGGCCCTATATTGGGTTTCAATAGATCTTCACAGGTTCACACACAACAGAGCAGCCGGGGGCTTCTAACTGTGGACCTTGTGTGAGATGCAAGGGCTCCTGTCCATGAGATGATGCCTTTCAAAGATTGCTACTCATATCACCTCCACTTCAGGAACATAGACTCATCATCCTGAGACAGCATTTGTACTTAATTAACTTAAAAAGCAGTAGGAATTTCTAAAGAATCGTTTAGTTCAGAGCACAAGCCACAAGGCTCGTGTATCCCTGTGCCAAGGACAGAGACAAGGACCAAGGTGGAACGGATATCTTTTTATTTGCTCTTCCCTGACATCGGTGATTCTCAAAATGTGGCACCTTGGTCTTATTACCTGCTGTGAAAGGGAGGAGTCTAAAAAAAATGAAGGCCTGGTTTCTGCCCTAGATCTAGTAAATCGAAATCTCGGGAAAGAGTCAAGATGGAGTAGTTATAACCCGCCCTCCCCCCCCCCCCCACACCGCCCAGTGATTCTGTTGCCCAGCAAGGGTTTGACTAGGGTCTGCCATTATGTCTCAATCAAGAAAAAAATCACACTGCCATGGAATGGATTTCAATTCCTAGCAACCCCACATATGAGACTATAACTCTTAGAGATTAGAACACCTCATCTGTCTCCCGCAGAGAGCAGTTGGTGGTTTTGAACTGCTGACGTCAAAGTTCTCAGTCCAACACTTAACCAATACCCAACCAGGACCCCAACCACCTAAATAGGCAGGATCTTAATAACTTGAAGTTTAAAAATTACTTTTATTTGGGTCATTTATTTTTAAAAAATGAACAAAGCACCTACAAGATACATTACCCGGTACTTTGGACAGCTTTTTCAAAAGAAGGGGGTGAACTTCCGTCAAAAATCCTTCACCGTCCATGCCAACTCATAGCAACCCTGTAAGACAGGGTCTGACTGCTCCCATGAGTTTCCGAGACTGTAGCTGTTTATAGCAGAAAGTTCCGTCTTTCTCCGTCTGAGTTGCTGCTGATTCCAAACTTTGCACCTTGCTAATAGCAACCCAACATGCAACCACTATGCCATGCCCCCAGGGCCCCTAAAAGAAAGAAAATGAATGGTTGAGAGCCATCTCGAAGCACAAGCACTCTTATCACTCATCATCTCAATGACCCTCCCCACCAGATCTGGGAAAGCGACATTAGACTCTGTTTACTGGCCAGGACAAGGAAGCTACATGATTTGAGCTTTCTACTCCCCTTAACAGTTAAAATCTCAGAAACTCCTAAGGGGTGGCTATGAGTCAGCATTGACTCAATGGCAGTGAGTGAGTAATAGGGTTCTTGTAAGAATAACATGAGGTAATGTCTACAAGACACTTGGTCTAGTGCATAGCCCATATACGTCTTCAATGAATCATGCCAGTTATATCTCCAATTTTTGCTAATCGTACTATCCAGGGAGGAATGTACTCTGACCCCACCAGTTGTCCCTTTACAAGGGCAGCAAACCCCACCCGTCCTGGATCCCCAATTTTCCTAGGTATTTCCTCCTCTGGTTAATGTGGTACTGTTGTTCTCTCCTATTGTTCTCTCCAAATGCTAATTTTTGAAAGACTTAAACAAATTTAAATAGCAGAATTTACTGGCACAAGTTGATCATAAATTCAACAGACATAGGAACCAAAGAAATGCATCCATTTTAGGGATGAATGAGCTAATTCTAGTCTCATTTTCTTCATTCTCATACAGTTTTTTTTTTTTTTTGGGGGGGGTGATGTGAGCAGATGAATTTTACTGTAGGACTCAAATTTTATTTTCTCATTAGAGATGTATATGTATTTTCTGAGATGTGCCAAAGGACACATTCCAAGAAGCAAGAGTGTAATTATAGATTGAGCATCTCCTGTATGGCCTGACAGAAGTCTACCATCACTTAGGAAACCATAACAGCATATACTTAATGTCAGCTTGTTCGAAAAAAACACTTTCATAGGTTCTCTTTGATTGACACCTTTGAAATGACATCAGTTTCCAGCTTTAAAACCTACTGTTATTAGGTCTCTGTTGCTATTTATGTTAGAAATATGTGCACGTGTGTCAAAACAATATATCAACTTTGCTGATTGGCTGCATCTAGATTCTGTTGCCAAGGGTAACAGAACAATTGCTTTTAATCTTTCCTAAATTGCTTATTTTTTGTTTGTTTGTTTTTTTCTAAATACTTGAGGTTTTCGGGTTGTTGGTTTTTTCCCACCCCAGAACAAAAATAAAGAAATTTTATTTAGGGAGAAAACAAGTGTGTGTGTGTGTGTGTGTGTGTGTGTGTGAGTGTGTGTGTGTGTGTGTGTGTGTGTGTGTAAAGAAAATTAAATGCAAAAGGTATAGCTGGTAGATGTGTTAATTTGTATTGTTATTTATCAAAGTAGCTGTGAATTCCAAAATCCAGGTTGATTGAGAAGAGACTTTCCTTTCCAAACAGCGCTGCTGCTAACTATTTCTCCCCTCACCCCCACGCCCAATGGATCCAGGTTAGGTACCTATGGGAGCGCAACTTGACACATTTTTTATGGAATATGAACTTCTTTGTTATATATGAGAGAAAATACTGTGTATTCACAGTGTTGCACTATCTTTCCCACCTCCGGGACTCCTGAGCTAATTCTTACTGATATGGCTCTTCACCTCAGGCTCTGGATTTTGAAATATTGAGAAAAATTGATCTCCATGATATGCCTATAAATCAATCAGGTTTGTGTGTGTAGTTTGCCTTGCTCTTTGTGCTTTCTGTAGTAACTGCTCGTAGCCTTTATAGGGGGTCCCTATTTGTAACGTGAGTTCTAGGCACCACCTATAGAGACGGTGATTGATTAGGGCTGCGGTGGGCTCAGTAGTTTGTGCTTGGGTCCTGATGCAGCCTGTCCGAGGGACTCACTTCATGAAGTACTGTTTTGCTTGGCATGCACTTTCCACACCCATCATTCTCACCTAGCAAAGCTGAGCAGAGGCCCCAGTCATCCTGGACAGTCCTAGCCCTGTTCTTGGGTGAAACAGGTAAGAGCCCACGGAGTAAGATTCTTCTGGAAAGCACCAGACTCCTCAGTCCTTACACGGGACCCTTCCCGTGGCGGGAGAAATCATTAATCAATTGAATAGATAATTCGTTTTAAAATTCAATAAGCCCAAACTCAGACTGTCTGGTGGCCTCTTCTTTAAATTGTCTCAAAAGTTAAGATGTTATTGTTGTTGGGGACTGTCCATTTTTGGCACAGGGGGACCCCACATGAGAGAGTGGCAATGCCCTAAGACTGGTTTCTAGCTTGTCATTTTTCAGGAAGATTCTTTCTCTGGCAGAGACATTGGCTGGGTTGGAACTGCCAGCCTTTTGATGGGAGACAAGCTTCTCACTATTGCAGCACTTTGAGAGCATGTCGATATCATGGGAGTATTTAATGCCACACCAAGGGACTCACTACCACATCAGGAGGCAGTAGAGAACAAGTGTTAGGGTGACAAGGAAGGAAAAGAAATGGAGAGACGGAGACAGAGAAACCAGATGCTTTAAGTAAAGAGCTAGCAGATGCCCACGATGGCCAACCAATAGCGTCCCCAGGAGCAAACTCTGCCTGTTTGTATTTTGCCTCTCTCTATCGCTGTCTTGCTTCAGGCGAAAAGAAATCAGTCCTCCTAAGCAAATGGAACCTTAGAAAAGAGCAACCTCCTATTGCCCAGGGGTAATTCCAAAAGCAAGACTTCTTTTTCTAAACGTTGTCCTCTCTAGAAGATGACAAGTGTCCATCAAAGTGGTCCCCAGGGAGCTATTTGTAGCCAGAGTTTCACAAACCCACACAAAAAGGGAAAGCGACTTGCTGTCGAAGGCTCGGTGCAGGTCGACACTTGGTAAAGGAGAGACCTCGGCAAACGTGAGCTGTGGGAAACCGCTGCGAGAGGCAAACCTTGCCTTTCAGCCAACGGGGAAAGAAGGACATTAGAGCTTTCCAGGGCAGCTCCACGGGAATCAGATTTCTCTGAAATCGTGGTGTGCCGTGCCAAGTCTGTCTTTACTGTTGTCTCACCATTGCTGCTACTCCCTTCCCCAAGATGTCTGTTATGGTACAACACTTGGCCAAGAGCTGATATCATCTCAAAAGCCAAGCTCAGACTGCAATCTGTCTGCAGAAACCTGCAGACAGAAGGGTTTCAGGAAAAGTTTACTGGGGTGAGGGGCGCGGGGAGACAAGAAAGCAAAGGATTGAGTTATAGGCTTAAACACAGGGAGGGAACACGGCCCTGCGATCACAGATTTCACCGGCGAAAGAGCTGGAGGGAAAGGCTTCGTCTACGGGAAAAGAAAGCCCAAGGGCTGTGGTAGACTAGAAGCGACCCAGTAAAAGGAAGAAAATGATGCAAACAGGTCAGCAGCCAGCGTGGCAATGAAACTCTAAATGCGAGCATTGTTTGTATTAATAGGAGAAGTCGCGTGGAATAGAGGACCCAATGATATGTTCAATAGAAAAGGTTTTTTTTAAATGTCAAGTTTGGAAGAAGGAGAGAATTGAATCCTACAAACAAGGAAATGATGCAGGCGAGAAAGATCTGAGAAGCAAAGCGTCCGTCGCCGTTCACAAACTTCTGAGTGGTCTGTTGCTCGTGTCTCTACAGCCACCTTTGGTGTGCGGGGGAACTTTGGTGTGCGGGGGAACTTTGGTGTGCGGGGGGAACTTTGGTGTGCGGGGGAACTTTGGTGGGCGGTGGGTGGCGTTCAGGGAAGCAAGGTAGCTTCAATGCCCCCATCACTTACACTTTCAACTTCTCACGTTGACTTGAGGCCACTCCAACACGGGAATAACGACTCTCAATCGATAATTGTGCTGTCCACGACATTAGATGTGAATAGGTAAAGTAAATTCTAACCAAGGTCTTCCCTGCCCCCCTGCTTTCAGCAATTATGTTAACAAACAAACAAGAAGGGAAAAAAGAACACCTGGAGACTCGCTCTGCTATAATCAATTTGATTTGGTTGTTCATTATCGCTTATTATAGAACTTGGTCTAAATTACATTTTGTTGAAACAAGAAGCCAGCTCGATTTTTCCCCCAATTCTTTGACTTTATTCCCTTTCTCAGCCTGTCAATCTTTCTCCGCCTCTCTCATGTTCCCCTTTATGATTTTTTCCCCTTAAATCACACCCTTTTATCTTTCAGATTTTAAAGGACGTTTTACTCAATCTCTGGCTTTGTTGCCGAGGTGGGCAGCCTCGAATGGGATTGTTTCTGGGTTTTAAATAGATCCTCAGGTAAATCCCACTGCACCGTGCTCCCATAGTAGGAAACTCTCAATCATTACCATGATTCCCTCAAGCTCTGCTCCCTCCAGCATTTCCCTGCGGTTCTCAAGTTCATGGCTCTGAATCTAGGCTGCACGGTAATATGTCTAGAAAGAGGGGATCGCAGGTTGGTAATATGTCCACGGAGGACTGGGCTGTGCAGCCAGGGGTCTGTGGAGTATGGACAGGACTACTACCTGCCCCAATTAAAGTGCGGGAGGATGTTGGTGGATGGGAGGGAGAGGTTAGCAAAGACACACACGAGGTGGGAACTAACTCGTAAGGCCCAAACAACAACAACAACAACACTAACCAGAAGTAGGCACAGGTGAACAGGGGCAGGTATTCAAGTGAGGAGGCTTCAGCAGGAGCTGCCTCTCAGGGAGAGAGGCCTTGCGGGCTCTGACATGGGACATGGTCATTTGTAGGAGGTGGAAGAAGTAGAGGAGGCAGTAATAAGAATGTGTTTACTTAGAAGCTGAAACATTTCTCAAAAGGGAGGCTGTGCCAAAACATATATCCAAGGTAATTAGGGTTGCTTTATATTGGATATCTGTCTTTATAGTGGCATATGCTTGCCTGTATTCTAGTCTGAGGTTCCTAACTCGGATCTAAGAAATAGCGCTACTTCAGGTGGGTGAAAGTGAGCCTCGGATGAAAGAAGATAGTGATAGAGTGTCCCAATCAGCCACCCTTAGGACAGGCTGGGTCTTAACTGCTTTTCTCATTCAATGTCCCTGCCTCTATTAATGCACGGTTCACAGTGGCAGCTCAAAAAGTGCTGGTGGAATGAATGAATGAATGAATGAATGAGTGCACATTAGTGAAAGCCATCACAATAACCCTTTCTGTGCTATATTCCTCTTCCTTCTTTTGACACAACTGTAATACAATCTCCAACACCCTCAAAACTCCAACTCGACAAAGACGAGGTGTCTTTCTAGGTATTGGGTCCCCTGCAAAGAAGGTGGTGTGATCGAAGGGAGTGAGTGGTGTTAGTCAGATCCCAGTTCAAATCCTTGTTCCCACTTTTTGGACACTCCTTGAGTTTGGGGTGTTTTCATTGACAAAATGGGAAAAATACCTCCAAGGACTCACTTCACAGGTTAAATAGGATAATATGGAGAAGTTCTTCGTATGGTGTACCCGAAACATAGGAAGTAGCCATTAAACCTAATTACTCATCCTTTAATATGATCTGGGCATTTCATTCTTTCACTATCTGCTCAAGATTAAATATTGCTCCAATTATTATAGATCACAAAGTGCAAGGGAGGGTGGAGGGAAATGAGGAACTCATAACAATTAGTACAATAAAGAAGAAAATGCTCTAAAATCGATGATGTGGTAATGGTTGTACAACTCTTCTTAATATGATTGAAATATTGAATTGTATATGTGGTTTTGTTTTGTTTTTTTTAATTGCATCAATTGCAAACCCATGCATTTTATGGTAGACTTTTGAGGAAAGGTCTAATAAAGTACATTTATATTTTTAAGATCGAGTCAGATTTCAGATATAAGTGAACTTAAGGAGAAATACCATATATACTTGTGTGTAAACCGAGCTTTTCAGCACATTTTTAATGCAGTTCTGTGTTAAATTAGGTACCACGGCTGATATTCAGGTTGGCTTCTACTCAAATATATACCATAGTTTTGTGCCCAAAGCCAGAGAAAATACCGCGAAGACAACAAAATGAACAAAGTAAGCTAGTTCAAGCACTCTTGGAGCTAGTATAAAACCAAGCTGAATTGGTTTACCTGTTCCCCTCCCAGATGCAAACATGGTTTACAGTCCTTGGAAGTTAAAAATAGAGAACACCAGATTACCAAGCAGAACGTTCCCAAACAAGGTAGTCCAGACTGCCAAGGATGAGGAGGTGGTTACAGACCTAGGTAACCCTGGGTAAGTCCAAGAGGAAGTCAAACAAGCCAGGCTTCTGGGCTTTGCGTAGGCATGTGAATCCTAGCAGGTGAGTTTGAGGGCACAGGGATTGGTCAGTGTTGGACATGGCTGGTTGTAGAGAGCCAGGGCATGTTCTCCTAATGACCACGTGAACTGGCTGTCATGGAGTGAGGTGTATCTTCTTGCCTTCACCTTTCTCCTGGAGGGCCGCACCTGCCTAGACGTGCAGCGAGAACAGAATGTCAGTAATGGAAAGATTCAGATGTGGGTTCTCTGACCCCAGGACTTTCATACTTTCTGCTGCACCCCACCGTGTCTCAACCATATTTCATCATGGGATCTCTGTCCTGTGGCCTCTACACAAATTGCAATGGATGCAAACAAGTCCCTTGCTCCTGTGAGCCTCTCCTTTGTTTTTGTCATTGTTACTTATCCCACTTCCATGCATTCAACAATAACTATGGTAAGTGTTGAAGACATCAAAAGAAGAGTAAGATCAGTCTCAAGGACCTCACGGTTGAGTGATAAAGGGCGAGAGGAACACAATAGCTACAGAACAGCCTAGAGAGGACCCTGAACAAGGGTAGGAAACGCTGTGTTTTGAACCCCAAATGACTCACTGCCCTGAACCCTATGAGGCATTATACATTGTGGTGAAGGGGCACCTCGTCTACTTGCTTAAGAAGTCTAGCTTGCATTTTGCCAATGCCTCCCATTCAAAAGTTTGTTTCAGCCTCTCCCTCCTATTCATATCCTTCAGCTTCTCCCTCAAGATTGCTCATTCTTGCTGATGTGCCAATTCAGTTAAAGTATGTATATTTATGTGGCATAATTGCTATGATTCTTCCACCAGCAAAAATGGGGGAAGTGAACTCTACCCAAGGCATGGTGCCAGACTGGGGGAATGTCAACATGCAACCTCAAGGCCATACTCCAAAAGAAGGTTGTACAATCAAAATGAAATGATGCCGGGAGACTGGATGAAGAGGTCGGTCAGTCCTTCCCATTATACATAACTAATCAGGGACGCCTTCCCTGGGGGGGGTGGGGAGAGGGGATGCTTTGTCTCCAGCCCTAGCCTGCCAAGTTTCCCTCTAGTGGTAGAGGGAGAAGCAGGCGCTGTCACCTTTATGTGTTCTCCATACTCAGGGCAGGTGGCACGAACCACTCTGGTCTTGGCTTCAGGGCTAGCCTTTCACCAAGTGCCTCACACCAAAGTGCTGTGTAAACTCTACCTTTGTCTCTTGCCACTGTCCAGATTTCCACACAGCCTTCCAGTAACACCAAACTTGGAAGCCCCCTCGCATGCACACCATGTGAGTCCTCTCACATAAACACCATGATTTCTGGGCTTTCTGCCTCAACTCAAGTGTGTTGGTTGGTTTCTGTGTTTCTCTTTCCTCCTGAAATCCCCAAGCTTTCTTCTTCAACTGCCTTCATTCCTACTCCATATTCATCTTTCTGGGGATTTTTCTTCAGCCATTCTCCATCCCCCTGCTTCCCATATGCCCTTCCTCTGTGCACTCTTCGTGCTAAATTAACAGTTCCCTCCTCCTGGTCCTTCACTGGACTGTGAGCAACTTAACATCAGGCATTCCATATTCCTCTCATTGGCATCGAGTCAATTCTGTCTCAGTGACTCTACAGGACAGAATAGGAGGCCCCTGTTGGTTCTTTAGACTGTAAATCTTTCAGGGAGTGGAAAACCTCATCTTTCTTCCGCCACATTTCTCCTGCCTTGAAATTTCAGGATAGCCAGACAACGGTATGTTGATACCACTGTCTCTTTCCTAGTTTGTACATATATGTACTGTGATGTGTGGTTAAAAGTCTTATTTTTGTTTTTTGCACCATCTTGCTTGAACTTGAATCCTGACTATGCCATCTATTACCTGAGTAAACTTGGGGCTATATTTAATGTTTGTTTTTGTCCCTTAATTTCCTCAGCTGTGAAATGTTGGTGATAATATTTACCTCCTAGATTTGTTGTAGGACTTAAGTGAATAGATTAGATAGATAGACAGACAGACAGACAGACAGACAGACAGACAGATAGATAGATAGATAGATATTTGGAAGGTTGGCTACCGTATACCAAGTTCTAGGTAAAGTGTTAACTATCATCAACATCAGATTAGCAGTACTGACAATAGGTGTTTGTTTCCTTATAATGTCTTCCTTCTGATACTTGTTTCAATGCCTCTCACTTCCAGGTTATTCCAATGAAGTGATTGATTCTGACCTTATGTTTTCAGGTCTGCTAACAAGGTTCTAAAAAAAGGAGATTTGAGTGATTTAACCAACTCACCCGTTCAAGAGGACCCGGGACAAAACCCACAAGCTCTTCTCTCAAATAGCCCTTGTTTTTTAAGAATGACTGGTTATTTATTTCCCACCAGGAAATAAAGACAAAAATGAAAAGAAAAACAGAAAGAAAGCTGTGGTATCATTAGCAATGACCTTGAAATGACAAGAAATGTTTCTTTTAAAAAAAAGAATTAGTGATGCTATTACTTTTAGGAAATTGTAGTCAAAATGCTGGATTTCTTTACAATGACATAGTTATTGAAAAGGAGAAAGTGCTAAGAGAGTAAGGGGGGGGGGAGTGCTAAGGGAGGTGGGGGGGGGGGCACTTACAACAAAAACTAGCCAGGGAATTTGCAAGGAACTCAAGCCAGCATGTAGCTTGCATCTGCTGGCAATACCCCCATCAAAGAAGGAAATAAGATACAAAACTGAAATTGCTATTCAAAGAAACTTGATAAACAAAATAATCCATTCAATATAACAGATGGCTGTACAATAGCATGTGCCACGACTAAAATATCTGACCCACCCACCTACCCACTGGTAGTGCCACCCAAAACATCAATTTAAACTGGGCAACCTGAAATGTAGAGAATAAAACTCTGTTGTCTCTAACTACAATATCAGCAAAACACATTCATGCTGAAAAGAGTGGAAAAATTCCAAAGATGTAATCTAAAAAAGGGTACTTTCAAAAACTATACACGCTCTCTTAGGCCAGAAACATACTCTGTCCTTATTAGGGTTTTCTACCTCTCATGCAGTTCATCAGTTCTGTAAGACTATCAAGATGGAGGAAGCTTTGCTCAATCTAGTTCCCACCCTCCCCAGGGACATTTATGTTACCTGTACTGTGTTTTAGGAGCCGTGGTGATGCAGTAGTTATGAATTGGGCTGCTAACCTGGAGGTCAGCAGTTGAAAACCCCCAGCCTCTCTGAGAGAGAAAGACAAGACTTTCTACTCCTGCAAAGAGTTACATTCTTGGAAATCCACAGGGTAGTTCCACCCTGACCTCTTGGGTCACTATGAGTCAGCATGGACTCAATGGCAGGGCGTGTTCTAGGTTATGAGAATGTTGCTAATTCTTCCTAGTGTAGTCATGTATAAATATGAACTTTCAGGCAGTAGCCTTTTGTACTCATGGTACCTGTCATGGATATTAGAATACTACCCTGCTTCCCCGAAAGTAAGACATCTCCCAAAAATAAGACCTCCCTGAAAATAAGCCCCCCCCTGAAGCTACCGTAACTCTGGACTCTGGACCGTAGCAGCAGGCACCGCCACGCAGCTCATTGTTGGCCGCAGCACAGCCGGAGCAGACAGGAAGCGCGAGGTCTCTTTTAATAAAACAATAAACAATAAATGTGTACCATCTTCTTCTTCATGGAAAAATAAGATATCCCCTGAAAATAAGATCTAGCGCATCTTTGGGAGCAAAAATTAATATAAGACACTGTCTTATTTTCAGGGAAACAGGGTACTACCAGGATGAAACCATATAGTCTTTCAGTGGGGAGGGGGGGTAGACAAAACCCAGAGCATAAATGAAAAATGTCGAAATATTAACGATCACAGTTCCCTGTCGTCTAATTTCCTGGTTAACGCCTGCTGGACCTTTGAGGCAGTAAATAAAAATACTCAGACCAACAGAACATTCCAGGGAGGTGAACTTTCACGGCACAGTATTTCTGGCAGCTTGTTCCTAAGCAAAGCAACTGGTGTCCCTGGGGACTCATTCAACATTCATTGGAATCATGGAAAAAGAGACCCAGTTGGAAAGACGTTTTTCTGGAGCACAGAGGGGGCCTTTGATCCTAGCTCAGATAACAGCTGCTCTCCCTGAGAGGATTTTCTGGTCGCTCTATCCCTCAGGCCAGGTAAGCCTCAGGGGAGGTGTCTGGTTGACCTCAAAGCTCGGGCAAGCAACTGATACCTAAGAGAGGGTCTTTGAGTGGGCCAGGGAGCCAGGCATCAAGTGCTATCAGCCTGTCAGTCTCTCTCTCCTGGCTGCAGACAGAGCGAGTTCACAGGAAAGCAACTGCTAAAGGGAGTCCAGTCTCACCTTGATTTTCCCCCCATTGTCAAATGAAAGGAAGGCAGGAAGCCAAAATGCCAGGAGAGACTTTCGTTTCTGCCATGGTGCTTTCTCACTATCCTGGAATTATAACAAAGTGTTCCTTTTGCCATCCTTGACCCTAACTTTTCAACCCAGAAGGAGAGTTGACTATAATATGCACGGTTACGCTTAGAAGAAAATGAAATGTGTCATATTAAAATAGACGTGGAAGGATGAAAAGCGGTCTCCCTTTGTATTTCTCCTTCCGAGTTACATGGATCTGTGAAGGAAGTGGAGTATTCCTTTAAAGATGTAAGAGAGTTCTCTAAATATTGACAGTATGAAGGGAGACCCTGTGTTTGTTGTTCTTTGGGTATTTATGATCCAAACCATCAAGGCGAAGGACAATGATATGCAAAGGTTAAAAGAATCAATGTTCATGGAAGCAGCAGTCAAGAGATTAGAAGACAAGTTGCATCAGGTAAATCTGTTGCACAAGCCTCTTTAGAGTGTTGAAAAGCAAGGATGTTACGGTAAGGACTAAGGTGCGCCTCACCCAAGCCATGGAATTTTCCATCGCCTCCGATGCATGTGAAAGTTAGGCGTTGACTAAGGAAGACAGAAGAGGAATCCATGCATCTGAATCGTGGTGCTTCTTCCAGGACAGACTCGGAAGAAGTATGGCCAGAGGTCTCTTCCTTAGAGACCTCCTTAGACGTAAGAATGGCAAGACTTCATCTGATGTACTTGGGACATATTCTCAGGAGAGACTCGTCCTTAGAGAAAGACGTCGTGTTTGGGAAAATGGAGGGCGACCCATAGGAGGGCCCTCAAGGAGACGGACGTACACAGTGGCTGAAACAGTGGGCCCAGGCATAGCACCAGTTATGAGGAAGGGCCAGACTGGGCAGCATTTCGTTCGGTTATGCATTGGGTGGCTTATGGGTCGGAACTCTATGCCACCGAACAACGACGCGTCTGAAAGTCAAACATAAAAGAGCTGGCAGTGCGTTTGGTCTTAGTTCTGGTCGTCTCTCTCTCTCTCACTCACACTGTCTCTTTCCCCCACCCCGTCACCCCTTCTCCTCGGGTACGAACTGAAGCACTGCTTCCGTAAGCCCATCGAGATAAGAAGAGAAAGAGAAGTGACTCTCCTGTTTTCATCAGTCGACTTTGCATTCTCCGGCAGTCCTCACTGTGCACCTGGGAATACGTGTTCAAGAGCCCGAAGAGAAATCTGATGATACCAACGGCCTGTTCAATGAGATTTGTCAATGACAGTCCATTGCCAAGGCTCCCAGGAGAGGAAGAGAAAACGTTCCTCTGTTCCAAGGAACATATTTCCCTTTGAGTCCTTTGAGGCAAAAAAAAAATGTCATTAATAAGAACCACTGTCAAACCACTGTCAAGCCTTCAGCATGACAGGAATGTGTGTTAAATATACAGATGCATAGAAAACACAAATTCCGCGAGGGACGGTTGGATGGTTTCTACGCTTTAAGTCCGTCAGTCCGTGAACTGTGCTGCCATGCACACTAGGCAACTGTTTGATCATTTTTTCTCGAGAGGAGATTTTTCATGCCTAACACAACAAGATCAGTGGAAGAGACCCACAGTTTCACTCTAGCATTTATACCCACATGCATCTGCTTTATTTCTCTTTTCCTCTTTTCAGCACGTGGGATGACCATGACATGACTCCATTAGGAAACATCTTTCCTGCCTTGTGCTTGCAAGACTTAACTTGGCTTATACCTTTTTATGTCTTTTTTTCTGCTCTAGCATTTCCTAAAGATTTTACAACGTTTTCTCTTTCTGATGTGGCCTTTCTGGAGAAAACATTTGGTGTTACTGCCTTTAGGCCCCTCATGATATTATAGAGCTTTCTCGGATAGATTCAGCTCTGTTGGTGTAATGGGTTAAGCCTTGGGCTGCTAACTTCAAGGTCAATGGTTCAAACTCCCTAGCCAATTCTTAGGGGAAAGATGAGACTGTCTGTTGATGTAGAGAATGGCAGCCTCAGAAAGAGCAAGGGAGCAGTTCTGTTCTGTCCTATGGGGTCTTTGGGAGTAGAAATCGACTTGACAGCAGCGAGTTTGATCTCTATCAACTATCTATTAATCTAGCCCAGACATCAGTGGTTGCACTATGGGTGCAACCTGTATCCTGTATACACGTCTCTCGTCGTGCAGCCATCAGGAAGGCTTTATTGCTTTTAGGATTTATCTTACCTTCTCCTTGTATTTGTTTTCCTACTGTATTAGGCTAGGTACTTTAGAGAAACAAATCCACAGCAACTCATATAGAAGAGAGTTTTATGTAAAGAAAGTGTGCATCACGAAAACATCCCAACCCAAGGCTGCCCAAGCCCACAAGTCCAACATTAACCCATTAACCCAACACCAGTCCACAAAGTCCTCCACCTCACAAAACAGAGGCAATGATGCCAACTGCAGGAGGAAAGATGAGTCAGTGAATGAATAAGCATCTCAGCACTAGCAGGGGTCTCCACATGGCTGCTCCAGCACCCAGGGCTGCATCGGGATAGGTCCGTGTGGCTTCTCCTTGGGGATGTCTTGTAGGAAGTCAATCTTGCAAGCTGAAGCAGGGAACTGCTAAGGCAGCTGCACCCTGATGCGACCATCACAAAGCAAGAGACCCGAGAACTCGAAAGGCGAGGCTCACCACCCATTTATCCCTCTGCCTTTCAATTAGCCCCACATGTGTTTATCAGCCAGGTTGGCACAATTAACTAACTCACCTACTTTGCCTTTTTTTACGTTTTTCTCTCTCTTCTATTACTGCCATCATCTCCATACTCAGATCTCAGAACTGGGCCATTTGAAAAAAAAAAAGCTATGTTATCAAAAATATGTTATTAGTTAACATAGTTACCTAATAATGTGCTTCAAAAATCAACTCTCTCTGAAATTTTTAGAGTTAGACATTAACAAAAATTCTTCTGATCTGACCCAGAATATTGTTCAATAAAATATGAAGACCAGAAAGATCAGTGCCTTGGAAATACCTTTTCATTCCCAAAGTGAGCCCACCCCACAGGCCTCTTTCATAGTTTGCCTGTGCTCCTCCCATCAGGGCGGTGAAGACCTTTTTTCCCCCTTTTTCTCTGGGCTGATCCTGTGACTGGCTTAGATTAAAACAATATCATGCAAGTGTCTCTGTGCAGGCTGCTGAGAGTCAGGCTCACGAGGCCTTGCTCTTGTCCTCCTGGAGCCCTGAGCAACCATGCTGCCAGAAGACAGAATGAAACATCACGTGGAGAGACAAGCCAACTCTACCATCCAATCAACTGGCCCAAGTGACATTCCATCACGCCCTCGCTGAATTGCCAGCTGAGTACAGTCACTAGAGTAAGATCAGTTGAGATAGGCAGAAAAGCCCAATCAACCCACAGAGTCATGAGAACAAACAAATTGCCGTGGTTTTTAAGTGGTCAAGTGTGTTAGTCAACAGAAGATAACTGATATGTATTCCCCCATTCCTATTGCACCTAGGATCTTACTAGCTCATAGCATGGTGTTCAAAATTATAGGAGTGAAAGTATGTGTGCCAAGGGAGAGGGAAGTGTGCCGGTCAAACCAAATGAGATGCAGTAGCTACTACTTTGAACTTCATCCGTTCAGCACTTACAGACATAGAAGTGTGAGTGTACTATCAGGCTCAGACTTTGACCCTGGGGTACAAGAGGAGTAAACTTATGATCTAGCGGAGGGTGGGGGTGGTATCAAATGACAATTAATAACATGGCTACGTGGAAGAATTGGCTAGAGAACTACAGGAATACAAAAGAAGAGGCAATTCACCTGGACTGAGAGGGGGGAAGTTGGGAAGAAAACTATCATAGAGTAATGGCTGAGTTAAAAGTAGACGCAGTGGCAGCAGAGGGGGTTCCAGACCTTGTCTAATGGAGGCAAATGTACCAAACTTCTGAGTCCACCTTCAGCTAGATGTACTTGGAGTTGAAACTTTCCTTAGCACGATATTGACTTGCTTCCAATACTAACCAGAAGAACCTTGTTATTGATTAGCTAAGCATTTTAGCATCAATATTTTACAAAGTAGTAGGCCTTTGTTTACCCAGCTGGCACACCATATGCCGATTGAATTAGGCACTCAATTAAGTCTTGTCTCAACATGTCTCAAACTGACTTGGTTGTTCCTTAAAGTTTGTTACCTTATTTCCATCACAGTGAATGGCAAGTTACTCCAACCTTGAACCTTGGAATTGTTAACTCCTCTTGGATTTCTCAAAACTTTTTATCCTTTTTCTCCACCTAAAATTTGATCAATCATCAAATCATATTGATTCCTATATTCTAAATATCTCTCAAATCCACTCCATCTTCTTATTCCCACCTCCTGGGTTCAGGTTCATGATTTCTTTTCTGCAATAATAGCACCCTGGTCCATTTTTATATTCATACATTGACTTTCCTTCATTCTGTCCACCACACTACCATCAGAGATAGATAAGATCATATTAATTTTCTGTTTTAAAGCCATTCCATGACTTTTCATGCCTCAGAATAAAATGTAAACTTCTAGGCAGACGATTTAAAGCCCTTTCACGATGGACATGTCTTTAGGAACTCATCTCTCTACTCTGTCATCCCAGTGCATACAATTGACCATGGCGATTTCTTATAGGTTCATCTGCTGCCTAACCAAAGTTTCAAGTTCTCACTTTATAAAATTACCAATAGCCTTGTCTGACTCAACAATACCAACTCATGATTTAAGGTTTATCTCAAGACTTACTCTTCTTTAACCCTCTCCCCAACTCCAGGGTCCCTCCCCTAGGTCCATTGGTATAGAATAGACCACTATCTCCTTTACATTCCCAATTATATTCTGATCATTCTATTATAATATGAGGTAAGTCAGTATATAATATTACTAGGTTCCAGTTCATACGTGCACAGGTTTATTCTGAACAAAATATATTTAAACATGTCTATGATCAGTGAATGACTACAGACAAGTCCTCTCAGTCATACACTCGTCTTCGTTTCATTAGACAATGTCAACTTTGAAAAAAGAGTGAGAGATACTTTTTTTCCTTTTTAAAAAAAATTATTTTATTGGGGGCTCATACAATTCTTATCACAATACATACATACATCGATTGTGTCAAGCACATATGTACGTTTGTTGCCCTCATCATTCTCAAAACATTTGCCTTCCACTTTAGCCCTTAATATCAGTTGCTCATTTTCCCCCTCCCTCACCACTCCCCGCTCCCTCATGAACCCTCTATAATTCATAAATTTTTGTGCTATGGAAAAAATAATTTCAGCAACAGGGTTAATATCAGGTTTTAAACAAAACTCAGCTGGACATGGTCCACATCACTGCAGTTTTCGATAAGTCTACAGGAATGCTGGCCCACATTGCGGGTGGTGTGAGGTGCCATTGAGTCGATGCTGATTTACAGGATGCTAGAAAGAAACCCCTCTCCATCCTGTGCCACTCTCCCAGTAGCTCATATGTTGGAGCCCAGTGTTGAAGTGACTAAATCAATCTTGTCGAGCATCTTCCTCTTTTTCGATGCCCCTCCACTTTATCAAGTATGATGTTCTTCCACAGCGAACGGGCTCTCTTGATACCATGTCCAACATTTGTGAGACCAAGTTCCACCATCCTTGCCTCAAAGGAGTATTCTGGCTGTTCTGCTTCCAAGACAGATTGCTCTTCTTCCAAGACAGTCCATGGTACTTTCAATATTCCTTGCCAGCAACCTAATCCAAATGCATTGCTTCTTCTTTGTTCTTGCTTCGTTAATATCCAGGTTTCACATATATGAGGCAATGGAAAATGCCATAATGGGTCAGGTGTATCCTAGTCTTCAAAGTAGCGCCCTTGCTTTAAGCTGTCTTGTGCAGGAGATCTATTCACAGCACTGTGTCCTTTGATCTCTCGATTGCTGCTTCCATGAGCATTGATTGTGAATCCAAGCATGATGAAATCCTGCACAATGTCAATCTTTTCTCCATTTATCATGATGGTACCTATTGGTCCAGTTGTGAGAATTTGCGCTTTCTTTACATTGAACCGTAATTCTTCCCGAAGGCTGAAATCTTTGTCCTTCATCAGCAAGTGCGTCAAGTGCTCCTTACTTTGAGCAATCAAGATTTTGTCATCTGCAATTCATTAGTTGTTAATAAACCTTCCTCCAAACCTGATACCTCAGTCTTCTTCATAATATCCAGCTTCTCTGATTATTTGCTCAGCATATAGATTGAATAAATATGGTGAGAGGATACAACCCTTTCTCACACCTTTCCTGATTTTAAACCATGTGGTGTGCCCTTTGTCTGGTAGAACAGGTGCCTCTTGATTGATATACAGGTTCCACATTAGCACAATTAAATGCTTTGGAATTCACATTCCTCTCAAGATTATGCATAGTTTATTATGATCTACAGTCACAATCGAATGCCTTTGCATTGTCGATGGGATACAAGTAAGCACCTTTCTGGTAGTCTCTGCTTTCAGTCAAGATCCATCTGACATCAGCAATGATATCCTTTGTTCCACATTCTCTACTGAATCCAGCCTGCACCCTGGCAGCTCCCTGTCAATGTATTGCTGCAACCATTGTTGGATGATCTTCAGGAAAATTTTACTTACATAGATATTAATGATATTTTTCTATAATTAGAGCATTCTGTTTGGTCATCTTTTTATTGAAATGAGTACAAATGTAGATCTCTTGCAATCAATTGGTCAACTAGCTGTCTTCCAAATTTCCTGGTATAGATCTGTGAGTGCTTCCAGGGCTCCATCAGCTTGCTAAAACATTTCAATTGGTATTCCATCAATTCCTGGAGACTCGTTTTTGGCCAGTACTTTCAGTGCAGTTTGAACGTCTTCCTTCATCACCATTGGTTCTTGCTCAGATGCTACCTCTTGAAATGGCTGGATGTTGACTAGTTCTTTTGGTAGTTACTTTGTCTGTTCTTTCCATCTTCTTTTGAAGCGTCCTGCATCATTCAATATTTTGCTCATAGAATCCTTCAATACTTCAAGTGGAAGCTTCAATTTTTTCTTGAGTTCTTTCAGTTTATGTTGAGTGTATCCACTTTGATTTTCTAACTCTAGCTCCTTGCACCTCTTATTATAATACTTTACTTTGTCTTCTTGGGCTGTCCTTTCAAATTTTCTTTTTGGTCCTCTGACTTAATCATTTCTTTCATTTGCCTGTTCCATGAATAGGAGCGAGTTGCAGAGTCTCTTCTGACATCCACTTTGATCTTTTATTTCTTCTCTGTCTTTGTAATGACCTCTTGCTTTGTGCCTGCATGATGTCCTGGATGCAGTTCCACAGCTCATTAGCTCCTCTGACATCAGTGTTTCATGCATCAAATCTGTTCTAGAGGTCTTCTTGAAATTCAGGTGGGGTAGGCTCAAGCGCATATGTTGGCTCTTATGAACTTGTTTTCATTATCTTGAACTTCACCCTGAAGTTACATAGGAGCAATTGATTATCTGTTCTGCAGTTATCCCCTGGCCTGATTTCAGCTGTTATCCCCTGGCCTGATTCCATCACCTCTTCCCACAGATGGAGGAATATGCCATATTCTGGTGACTTGTGTATGACTGTGAGGTTCCAAGCTATGTCACCATTATTTCAAATTCCAGCAGGGTCATCCAAAGTCAATAGGTTTCAGCAGAGCTTCCAGACTAAGAACAGACTGCAAAGAAGGAATAAGCTGCCCACTTCAGAGGGATTAGCCACTGAAAACCCTATGGATAGCACCCAAATATTGTTACTGAAAATCTTATCAACAATAGCAGAATGTTGTCAGCAATAGTGCTGGAAGAAGACAAATGGGTGCATAAGCAAATGTGGCGAAGAAAGCTGATGGTGCCCTGCTATCAAAAAGTATAGCATCTGGGGTCTTAAAGGCTTGAAGGTAATCAAGCGGCCATCAAGCTCAGAAGAAAGCCCACATGGAAGAAACACACCAGCCTATGCAACCACGAGGTGTCGAAGGGATCAGGTGTAAGGCATCATCAGAACAAAAAATCTTACCATAGTGAATGATGGGGGGAGTGCGGAGTGGAGATCCAAAGCCCATTAGTAGGCCACTGGAGATCCCCTTGCAGAGGGGTCTCGGGGAGGAGACGAGCCAGTCAGGGTGCGATGTAACAATGATGAGAAATACAATCTTCCTCTAGTTCCTAAAGGTTTCCTCCCCGCTCCCACTACCATGACTCGAATTCTATCTTGCAAGACTGGCTGGACCAGAGGAGGGACACTGGGACAGATAGGAACTGAAAATACAGGGAATCCAGGACGGATGAGCCCTATAGGACCAGTGGTGTGAGTGGCAAAGCAGGGAGGGTAAAGGGAGAATGGGTAGGAAAGAGGGAACCGATTACATGGAACCGTGTGTGACCTCCTCCCTGGGGGACAGACAACCAAAAAGTGGATGAAGGGAGACGTCGGACTGGGCAAGATATGACAAAATACCCATTTATAAACTATCAAGGGCTCCCAACTATCAAGGTGGGAGCGGGGAGGGAGGGGAAAAATGAGGACCTAATGTCGGGGGTTTAAATGGAGAGAAAATGTTTTGAGAAACGATGTACAAATGCGCTTTACACAATTGATGTGTGTATGGATTGGGATAACAGTTGTATGAGCCCCTAATAAAATGTTAAAAAAGAAAAAAAAATAGTGCTGGAAGATGAACCTCTCAGGTTGGAAGAGACTAAAAATATGACTGAGGAAGAGTTACCTAATCTACTTTAAGGATTCAGGTGGAGGAAAGCCTGCGAGAGCTTCATTTGCTGATGGGGCATGACTCAAAATGAGAAGAAACTACTACAAACATCAATTAATATTTGGGACTTGTAACCTACTAATATGAATCTAGGAAAATTTGAAGTTACTGAAAATAAAATGGAACACATAGATGGATATTGTGGGCATTAGTGAGTTGAATGGACTGGTATTGGACATTTTCAATCAGATTATCATATGGTTTATTATGCTGAGAATCACATAGCCAAGATGAATGGCTTTGCGGTCCCTGTCAAAAAGGACATTGTATGATCTGTCTTGAAAAACAGTGCTGTCTGTGATAGGATAATGTCTATCGTCATGCATGAAAAGCCAATAAACACAACCATTATTCAAATGTATGCACCAACTACTAAAGTTAGTGATGAAGAAATTGAAGAATTCTACCAACGTCTTTAATCTGAAATTGACCAAACATGCAATCAAGATGCATTGATCATTCTTGGGGACTAGAGTGTAAAATTTGGAAATAAAGAGAAAGGAACAGTAGTTGGAAAACCTGGGTTTGGTGATAGAAATGAAGCTGGCATTCACATGATAAAGTTTTGTAAGATCAAATATTTGTTGATGGCACATGCCCTTTTTCAACAACACAAAAGCCATTTAACTAACCATTTTAAAGGGTCCAGAAGACTACAAAGGTTAACCAAGAGAGGGAAAACCGTCAGTCTCAATGGATGAGGAAACTAGCTGAAGTTCAGAAATTGGCGGAAGAAGACCATAGATTTACTCTTGATGTGATAAACATGAAAGTTGGGATCTCATGTGGTCCAACATTTCAATTTTAAGGGATTATCTTGGCTTCAGCAAGCTTTTGACTTGATGTGTGCCAAAAGGGTCCGATGGAAATCAATTCGCTAAAAGCGAGGATCTTTCCATCTTTCACGCAAGATTGAAGCTAATGAAGAGGATTTCATGGAACTAATTGTAACTGGGGACAATGCTTGAATTTACCAAATTCAATCAGGCAGCGCAGTTCCCTTCAGACAGTGGCTTCCAAGCAATTTGCTTGTCCAGTTAGTTCAAGGCAGAGCAGTGAGCTCAGAAGATGGCTGTTTGGAGTGTCCCAAAGAGGCCACCTCGACAAATTTTCTCAAAAGACAGGACAATGATGGGGGCTTATTATGAACAAGTTTTATAACAACAAGAAAAATCCTAGGAAAGTTACGATGCGGAACCACCCTCCCCCCCTTGAAAATACAACTTGTTCATCCTTTGAGGATAGGAAGGGCTATCAGCTGTCCTACGATGATTTCATTGGGAAACCTTAACCCACCCACCCTACACTCCTGATCTTGCCCCTTCAGTCTTCTTTGTATTCCCCAATCCCAAAGAACAATTCAAAAGAGCATGATTTGAGTCCTTTGAGGATAACAAAAGTGCTGTTTTGACAAGTGTAAATCAAGGAGTGCAGAATTATTTGAGGAAGAAATAGATCTGTATAGAACTGAATATATAAATATATGAATATATATATATATGAATATATATATATATTCAGAAACTAATAGGCCTGATGATAAAATAAAATGTGTAAGAATTGTTGCATTAAAGCTGGATTGATCTTTAAACCTTCACCAAATGTTTGTTTGTTTTGCTTTGCTTTGTTTTTAGTGTTTAGACCTAGATGGAGGAATTAATGAGAAACCATAGCTTTACACTTTGGTATTTTTGTTTATTAAGGTTTTATTATTTTTCAGATTTTTTTAACTTACTCTCATACTCTCACACAAAATTTTATTCTACATATTTGTTTATGTGTTTTTCCTCTCCTTCCCCAGTCTTGCTCTTACTAGATAGACCTTTTTTTTTAAACATTTTATTAGGGGCTCATACAACTGTTATCCCAATCCATACACACATCAATTGTGTAAAGCGCATTTGTACATCGTTTCTCAAAACATTTTCTCTCCATTTAAACCCCCGACATCAGGTCCTCATTTTTCCCCTCCCTCCCCGCTCCCACCTCCCTCATGAGCCCTTGATAGTTTATAAATGGGTATTTTGTCATATCTTGCCCTGTCCGATGTCTCCCTTCACCCACTTTTTGGTTGTCTGTCCCCCAGGGAGGAGGTCACACATGGTTCCATGTAATCGGTTCCCTCTTTCCTACCCATTCTCCCTTTACCCTCCCTGTTTTGCCATTCACACCACTGGTCCTATAGGGCTCATCCGTCCTGGATTCCCTGTATTTTCAGTTCCTATCTGTACCAATGTACCTCCTCTGGTCTAGCCAGACTTGCAAGATCGAATTCAAGTCATGGTAGTGGGAGTGGGGAGGAAATATTTAGGAACTAGAGGAAAGTTGTATTTCTCATCATTGTTACATCGCACCCTGACTGGCTCATCTCCTCCCCAAGACCTCTCTGCAAGGGGATCTCCAGTGGCCTACTAATGGGCTTTGGATCTCCACTCCGCACTCCCCCCATTATTCACTATGGTAAGATTTTTTGTTCTGATGATGCCTTACACCTGATCCCTTCGACACCTCGTGGTTGCATAGGCTGGTGTGCTTCTTCCATGTGGGCTTTGTTGCTTCTGAGCTTGATGGCCGCTTGATTACCTTCAAGCCTTTAAGACCCCAGATGCTATACTTTTTGATAGCAGGGCACCATCAGCTTTCTTCGCCACATTTGCTTATGCACCCATTTGTCTTCAGTGATCCGTTCGACACCTCGTGATCACACAGGTTGATATGTTGTTCCATGTGGGCTTTGTTGCTTCTGAGCTAGATGGCCGCTTGTTTACCTTCAAGCTTTTAAGACCCCAGACGCTATATCTTTTGATAGCCGGGCACCATCAGCTTTCTTCACCACATTTGCTTATTCACCCACTTTGTCTTCAGCGGTTATATCGGGAAGGTGAGCATCATAGAATGCCAATTTAATAGAAGAAAGTATTCTTGTGTTGAGGGAGTACTTGACTGGAGGCCCAATGTCCTTCTGCTACCTTAATACTAAACCTATAAATGTAGGCTCATAGATCTTGAGCTCGCAGAACGAGGGCTGCTCCTCTTCTGCCAGGCAGTCACAAAGTGACATCCTGCCATCAATTGTTTTTCAATGAAAAGGTGGTAGTTCAACCCTCACAGCCTAGTATGTTCCTCCTCCTTCCTGTCCATCTCTGCTGCCTCCGAGAGGTCGGTGTCTGTCTGTCTCCCAGTACCCATGGGGGCTGTGCGTCCCTTGAGCTGATTCAGGGGCCACTCCCCACGGGGACCAGGCATTGTGGGATAAAGGGAGGAACCGTTCCCAGGACAAGAGGCCTGGCTGGCCCTCAGCTGCCACCGCCTTTCTCTCTAGCACTTCCTCAGGGTCCTGGCCTAGAGAAGGGGGCAGTGGTTTCAGGTCGAGCCAGGAAGAGCTCAGTGAGGGTTTGAAAGTCGAGATAGATAAACCTTTTTATAGACAAGAATCATTCTTCATCCACTTGGTATCACCACACATTGCCTGAATCATACATTACATATTTTACAGTGGAGATGAATAATTTTCAAATAATTTGAATACAATAAATTCAGATATAATAGAAAGCTATATCCACTACAACTTGCTTTCTTGAGTTGAATGTTTAAGTCTTTGTTCCTTAAACCTGGCATAAGTGGTAGTTTACTATGATTCTCCGTGTTGGTGTAATACTCAAACCTTGTTTTATAAAATGAGCATGTTAGTGCATCTGTGAAATAAAATAGTCAATTTTCAATGAAGACAATTAAATTTGAGTGCCGTGTTGTCTGGAGAACCAATGGCCAACCATAAGTACCCAACTGTCTCTAAGTTTTTGCCTTAAAGCGTATACATAGCAAAACTCATCTCTTAGAACTTTATGTCCCAAATCTGCAACGAATTACAAGCAGAACGTTAAAATAAGAGAGAGAAAAACTGCTACAGGCAAACCGACAAACCACAGCAAGAACTGATAGCTGCCAGCGAGGGAGAAGACCTAACATTATGAAAAGCAGATCCAAGTCCTCAAAAAGTACAATTACCCAGGGCCAATTAGTGTAGGGGGGGAAAACATATCACTGGTACCTTAATTAACCTGCTGGATGGTGCTAAAGTATGCTATGCAGACAATATTTGGTATACAAAATTCGAAACCTCACTCTGTTCTCGAATCCGTTCTGACTCAGAATAGCCCTATCGTGTACAGTGATGATTTGCCTTGATATCCACAGATCATAATGATGACAGCTATGTTCAGTCTACACTGCATAGGTAAAAAGGAATAATATTAAACAATTTTGACTTTTTCCCCAAAATTATTAATTTTTGAAAACCTGTTCAATTCTAGGAGTCCTGCTGGTATGGTGAATTATACTCCACAGGAGACGGATGAGACTCTGCTCCCATGAAGATTTACAGCCTCCGAAGCCCAAATGGGCCGTTCTACTCTGCCCTATATGGTAGTGAGTGAGTTAAATTGTATATGTTCAAGCTATCTAGAATAATTCACTCTAAAGTTTCTCAACGCCAACTCAGAAGGACCTTATGGTCAAGAAAATGAAACACAGTCTTGTCCTGGACCACGCTCACAAGTGTTGTCATCTAGAGGCCATGTTGCCCACAGGTGTCAACCCATCTCCTTGAGGGTCATCCTCTCTGTGACTTGACCAAACATGATCTCATTTTCCAGGGACTTGTCTCTCCTGATAACATATTCAAAGTACCAGAGGTGTGCTTTATTATGAATTACATAGAGGTAGTATTTATTCAAGATCTTCATGCTGCATGTGCTTTACAATGAAACTTGTGGAATAGGTATCAATATCCCCATGTCACAGATGGGCCACCCAGAGCTCAGAGAAGTGAAAGTGAAACATCCCAAGGCCCGTGGTGAGTAAGCAGTTGAACAGAGATTTGGGGGGGAGATACTTTTCATTCAGCAATGAAATTTGAATAACTGAGAGTTCCTAAGATTAGTTATTTATCAACTGATCTGCAGAAATCCGACTTGAGTGCTTACCTTTGATTACCATAAATCTGTGTCTTTATTTTCCTTTCACACTGAAAAACAAATATTTTAAAATAACTTTTGCCCCACGATAACCTCAGTGAGGGCCAAAGTTATCCCATCCCGAGCGGAGAGTATGGGATAGAATGAAGACTGTGTCTATGTGGTAAAGAGGCTAAGAATTTGCCGACGTAAATTACTAGGGAATAGTACTTGAAGATCTCACTATCTCTCAGACAGTGCAGAGTCGGGTAGATTTTTTTAGCTAGGATCTAAATCATCATCAATAGACACACTGGTTCCCAATAACATCATACAACACGCTAGCGAGTGCCTTACAACAGCTACCAGCACATGTATCTTCTAGGAAAAAAAGAAAGTAACCAAAATGTCGGGGCAATAGTAAGAGAAATAGATCGATAGTCATCATCTACAGTCTTGATGCGCTACGAGAACACACCTGCAATATCCTCAACAGTTATTCTTTTATGGGCTTTGTTCTCGAAAGTCATTACATTATTCCAATAAAGATTAAAGAGGTTATTGTCTCTAAATTATTTAGGTGTAAGGGTTAGCCTTCAGCCAGGTGTTCTCTTTATGCAGATGGTGAAATAAATTATTCAGAAATAGAGACAGGCAAAACAGATGGAAAAGGAAGGTAAACCAAGAAAGCTGTGAGCAGCTGCTTAACAGGCCCCAGAAAGTCCCCCGTTCTACATTAGGGAACAAGTTACCAATGAGGCAACGTTCTCGAGGCTTACACTGTTGTCCACTTCTCAAACTGCCTTTGGGAACTTTGCTTTCCCTCCCGCGGTGTTCTATTTAAAGTATTCTAAATTTTATATAGAAACTTAATTTTAAGTGTCCAAATCTAAACTGTACAATATTCCCAAAGGCAGTTTTCCAACAAGATCTTAGAGTGTGTAATGTTTACACGCAAACCCTTTTTAAAAAGTGCTTTTCGTATTCTCTACAACAATAACTACATTAGGTTTTCCCTAGCTTTCTTTACTGGCTCAAAAAAGTATCTGTTATGTGAGAAACCACCTCTCCTCTTTTAATAGCAGAAGAGTTTCTTACTTCACTGATTCTACACCTAAGGGCAAGGGTGCTGTAACGGCCATTTGGGGGGGGGTGTGAGGGAGGATTCTTCTCGAAAAGACTATCATATTAGCACACCATCATCTTTTAAATCCCTCATACGCAGGTGAAAGTTGGACTTTGAGGAAGGAAGGTAGAAGAAGAATCGAGGCGTTTGAGTTAGGGCACTGGCGAAGAATATTGGAAGTACCAGGGACTGCCAAAAGAACCAACAAGTTTATCTGGTAAGAAGTACAACCAGAAAGCTCCTGAGAGGCAAAGATGGTGAGAATTCATCTCTTGTTCTTTGAGCAAGTTGCCAGGAGAGATCAGACCCTAAAGAAGGGCATCGTGCTTGGTAAAGTGGAGGGGCAGCAAAAAGAGGGCAGGCCCTGGAAGAGAGGACTGACACGGGGGCTACAACAAAGGACTCAAACAAGAGACCAATTGTGAGGGTGGTGCAGGACCAAGTGTGCTTCACTCTGTTGCTATGAGTTGGCACTGACTAGGTGGCACCTGACAACAATGCCACCATTTGACGAAGAAATTCTGGAAAGTTCTTGTTTACAGAAATGGATCATTACAAGGGGGGTAAGGGTTGGGGCGCTGTTCAGAGCACGACTCATTCTTAGTAGTGCGTTCAGCTCATTCACTAAAGCAAAGCAAATGAGGATTAGACACTTAATGGAGGAGACAACTCAGGGATAAGAATTGTCAGGGACGGAGAGGGAGCTGTGCCGGAAGAGCAGCCGTGTTCTTGGAGTACCGCATCCTGGTCTAGAGCCAGAAGACCCACTTCTAGTCCAGACTCTGAGCGTTACCATCAGAGAACGTTAACTTGTCTGATAGCTCCTGTTGTCATTCACAGAATGAGGAGCCCCGGCTATCGCCAAGCTCTCGAATATGTTTATTCTCCGCGTGTCTATAAAAAATTTAGCCCTCTAACGCCAAGCGGGACGTTTTCGTAACATTTTATCGAAACGTGTCTGGTACAGAAATTATGAAGCTTTGGGAGCCGCTGACGATGGGGACGAAATCGTCGCACTTGTCTAGTACAAATGCATCCCGCTCGTCACGCATTTTAGCGGCAAAATGCTTGAATCGCGGCACGTGTTTTGACCGATTGCGCGTTTGAGGTTAAGTGGTCGTTGGCGTTCAGCGCATTTTACGATAATTTTCAATCTAAAGTTTCAGTGATGATATTTTTTGTATATGTTCATAAAACTGTAGTTTTTAGGTCAAAGGTGTAATCCTCATAAAAAAACATTATATTTATTATATATTTCCGCTTTTTCAAAACGTTTAACAAATTTGTTATGTTCGTCTTTTGAATCAACGGTGACAAAAATTACCACAGCATGGATTGTGATTTGTTTTATGGAAAACGGCAAATTTATGACCTACATGGAAGCGGTACAGACTCAGACAAGGAACTAGATGCTAATATGGATGAAATTGGTAAATAAAATGTGTATTATATTTAAAATTTTTGATATTAAAATATAAAATTTTAATTATATCGCTATTCAAACTATTTTGATAACAATATTTATTTTTCCCATGATAGGAAGTGAATATACGCCCGATTATTCTGATTTGGATGAATTAGACGACCTTGTAGTTAGTAATGATAATACTAGTGAAGATGAGTTAGAGACTTCAGTTGTTGAACTTGAAGAATCATTTCCAATAACTACAAGTTCAAAGCCATCTACATCAAGAAATCGAAGAATTCCTCTTTGGTGGCACATTTCTGGAGACAGTACAGCTAGACCTACGCCTGCAGGTTAGGACAAATAGATTCTTCTGCGGTAATAAAACGTCCTGTTGAATATTTTAGACATTTTTTCTCGAAGAATATCATTACTCATATTGTCAACCACTCAAATCTTTATGCAATCCAGCAAAATCCCAATAGACCTCTTGCACTGAGTAGCCAGGAACTTAAGCAATTTGGGGATACACTGCTTCATTTGGTAGACTCGCTAATTGCACAGAATTCACATCAGATGGAAAAAATATTATCACAAATTATTTTTTCATTCTATAGATGTGACAGTTGTGAACTCTTGGCTACTTTATCATAGAGACTGTGAGAGCCTTCAGTTACCTGCCCCCCCCCCCAAAAAAAAAATCCAAAGTCTGCGAGAGTTCAAAATGAGCATCGCCGAAGCTCTTCTTCTTGAAGGAAAAAGTAATAGACAACAAAAAGAGGCAGCCCTTCTACCAGCTTTCCTGATGTTGAGTTTGCTACAGAAAGAGAAGCGGTCCTGCCACCAAAAGCATCCCTGGAAGAGAGACCGGTTTGGATGGTCTTCACCACTACCCTGAGGTCACAAACAGAGGAAGATGCAAAAATGTACATTGCAAGAGTGCACCAGTATTTTTCTGCAGCAAATGCAAAGTTCATCGTTGTATCACAAAAGAAAAAAATTGTTTTGTTCAATTTCACACTAACTAAAATTATAAATAAATAAATTTTGTATTATATTTTATAAATAAAATAAGTTTTTGAGGGAGAGTGGGTAGGAAAGGGGGAACCGATTATAAGGATCTACATGTGACCTCCTCCCTGGGGGATGGACAACCGAAAAGTGGGTGAAGGGAGACGTCAGACAGGGCAAGATATGACAAAATAATAAGTTATAA
>NW_022108124.1:1000753-1045058 GCF_000313985.2 Echinops telfairi | reverse complement strand
GTGGAGAGAAAATGTTTTGAGAATGATGAGGGCAATGAATGTACAAATGTGCTTTACACAATTGATGTATGTATGGATTGTGATAAGAGTTGTCTGAGCCCCTAATAAAACGATTAAAAAAATAAGTTTTTGGTTTGTTTTTTTATTTAATAATAAAATAAGATGAAAAAATACACTTTTTATTCTTGTATTATACATCCATAGATGAATGTGACAATTTGGTTACATTTTAAAATCATTGCAAATTTTATATTTTTAAGATATATTTTGGTCGTTATACATAGATAACTATGAAAGTAAAGAATAAAAACAAAAATTTTTTTCCTGAAATTAAAAATTCCGGTATCATAGGGCTAGAGAGACGGAAAAGGCAGTCAAGCAAATGACAATCAAGGGCATATGAATAAAATATTTTAAATGCATCTTGTCTTCATTTTGTGATTTTCCTTTTCATCCAATTTTCAGAATTTAGAGTTATTCCAGAGCTCAAATCTTTAGGTCAAGAGAACCAACTGAACTGACATCACACACACACACAAAAGGAGATCACAACAGGAATGGTAGAATGAAAATTAAAGATTCAAGCTTCTGAAGATATTCTTTTATTTGGATATTGGACATTGACTATCCAAAGTCCTTGATGTTGCTTTTTTTAATTTTTCATGGCAAACTCTTAGACACTCCATACCACTGTGGATGATGAAGGTTGGATTTGGAACATGCTGTCTTTATCCGTCTTGCCATTTTGTCTAGATTCTATCCCCACAGCTGAAGCTAGTCCAATACCCAAATTGGATCTGCTCGAATTGACTCACTCAATGGATGCTTTATGTTTACCATGTGCCCAGAATGATGACAGAGCATCCTGCCCTCATCGCTCAGCCATCATCATGTGTCCCGGAGGGGCTCATGGACTAATAAGGAAGACGAACATGCAAATAAATACTTACCACCCAATGGGATGGGCTGTGAATGATTATTGTGCCGCCTTCTCAATATTGTTGTTGTTTTAAAGAAACGCATTCTTATAATCTAATATTTTATGTCAAAAGAATATTTGATACCATTTCTGTGTTTGGAAAGCCAATAACCCTTGCTTCCATCAAGAAGCAAAGAAGCCAGTTACTTTCCCACAAAGAAAGTTAATGACAAAAATGAGTGTATAATGACCAACTTAATCATATTTACTGGTGAACTACCTAATATTTCTCTGTATGCCATCTGTAGACGGCACGCGACTCGGGAGGAAATAAAGACGAAAGAGGTGGCTCTTATTAATTGTACTAAGGATCCTGGGGTTTCCCTTCAAGCATTCCATCTTTCAATTGAAAGTACATATATATTGAACATCGGTTATATGAGGAGGAGGAGGATGAGGAGGACTATCTATTTAGGGATTTAAACTAGGAGAATGACAGAGAGAGTTTTGCAGGGTTGAAAGCTAATTCTACTTCTGGGGTGGACGATTTACTGACAGCAGTAAGACAGGGCTTCTTAAACTTTTTCCACCCGCCACCCCTTTTTGCCCGAGAAATTTACAACATGGGCAAGTGCTACCAGAAACACCTTGGAGTCATTGTGCTTTTGATTGTGAATTAATTTTTGTTTTGCACAGGGAGAAAACACTTACTGTTGCCAAAGTTTTGCGTCCACCACGTTGAGTACATGAGCCACAGTTTAAGACCCAGATGATGGCAACAATTGTTACCTAAAGATGATGACAACCGCGCCAATGTATATAGAATAAATAAAGCCAATGGGATTTGGAGATTATTCAGTTGTGAGGAGTAAGGAAGATGAAGGTGTCAGAGGGATCTCCAGGGCGCTAGTTTGGGCAACTGAGCACAGGTAGGTATCATGTTTCTGAGTGTATCTGGTATTTGGTGTGGATCATTAAAGTTCTTATCTCCATTCTAGAGGTTTACCGATGAGATAATATTATAATTTTACTGTGCACCCTTATAAGGAAAAAAGCCGCTGCCATTGAGCCCATTCTGGCTCATAGGGATCCTCTGTAGGGTTTGACTCTGTCTTATGGGCATGGGCGGCATGGCTTGATGGCAGTGAGTTTGGGGAGAATGAAGTTAGGGACCCTAGTAGTTCAGTGGGTTCCTCATTGGGCTGCTAATCCCAAGACCAGTAGTTGGACTCAACCAGACATCCCGCTGGATACAGATGACACTTTCTGCCCCTATGAAGATTTATGCCTGGGAAACCTATAAGGGCCAGTTCTGTGCATGAGGCAGTCTCTATGAGTCAGAATCAACTCCATGGCAGGGACCTAAGTTCTGGAATCCAGTCCCAGAGGGCCCTGGTGGTATGGTGGTTTGAGTGTCGGGTTGCTAACCCCAAGGTTTTCGGCTCCCATAAAGATAGATTGTCTCACAACTCAAAAGGGGGCAACACTACTCTGTGTTCTAGGCTCGCTATATGAATCAGAAACAGCTCTATGGTAATGATTCAGGCTCCTTCCTTCCACCCTACCTCCATTCCTCCTTTCTTTTCTTCCTTCCTTCCTTCCTTCCCTCCTTCCTTTTCTCTCTTTCTTTCATCCAGTCACAGGAGCCCTAGCGGCACAGTGGTGACTTACATTAGCTGCTAAACCAAAAGATGAGCCAGTTGAGCCTCCAGTGACTCTTGAGAAGAAAGATGTGGCCGCAGTCAGCTTCTGTAGGATTACGGCCTTAGAAACCAGATGGGGCCGTTCTACTCCGTCCTACAGGGTGACTACTGCTAAGAATGTGACTCATGGCAGAAGTTTAAAGCCAGTCACACCAGCTAGGATGCGAACTAAGGGAACAGGATTTGAGAAAGTCAAAATTTAAAAATGAATAAAATGTGGTATCTGTGTTAAAAATATCCATTTTTCTTTTGAACACAACTATTGGGAAAGAAAGTCATATAAGATACAAATATTTTAGGAATGTATTTCTTTATATAGACGAGCCAGTCAGGGTGCAGCATAGCCCCAACCAAACACACAACCTTCCTCTAGTTCTTTAATGCTTCCTCCCCCGCCCCCCACCATTCTCATGACCCCAATTCTATCTTACAAATCCAACTAGTCCAGAGCATGTACACGGGTACAGATAAGAGCTCACACACAGGGAATCCAGAACAGATAAATCCCTCAGGACCAATAAGGGGAGCAGTGATGCTAGGAGGGTAAGGGAAGGGGAGTGGGGAGTAAGGGGGAACCATTCACAATAATCAACGTATGGCCCCCCTCCCAGGGGGGACACAGTAGAAAAGTGGGTGAAGGGAGACAGCAGTTGGTGTAAGACAGGGAGGAAAAAAAGAATAATTTATAAATTATCATGGGAGAGGGAAGGTGGAGGAGCGGGGAGTGGAATGAGGACTGATAACAAGGGCTCAAGTAGAAAGAAAATGTTTTGAACAAGATGATGACAACATATGTACAGATGTGTTGGACACACAATGGCTATATGTATGGTTTGTGATAAGAGCTGTGAGAGCCCCCCAATAAAATAAAATAAAAAAGATAATTTCAAGTAAAATGTTAACTGTGGCTCTAAGGACATAATTACAATTTCATATTGAAAAAAAATTCCACATCACACTCAAATGTATACAGAATTTGTTGCAGAATGGCCCATTTTAACTGTGCTATAATATATTTTTTAAGATGAGATCTCAAATTGTACAGAAATTTTCAATGGTGGAGCAATTTATACAAAGAAAAGGATCCTTTTTTTTTTAAGTTAAAAAACAAAACTAGCAGAAGTCTATTTTCACATCAGCTTTATAAAAACAAAAGTTTCCTAAGATTTTTTCTTAATTTATCAAGTAAAATGTTCAACAATTCTTCCTCATTGGTCTATGCTGTCCAACAGAGGAGGTGATTAGAAGGCTTTAAGGGAAAGCAAGTACATTAAAATTTTAAGTGAAGGATTTAATAAGTTAAATATTTAATAAGTTGATTTCTTATAACCTCTGTAATTGCAAGAGTGGGATATAGTTAAGGTTAAAATTCACCATTTTTTGTCAGTCTTTTACTCTAATGGCATGAGGGTGCCTGAGAAATTAATGAAAGAAAAAACCGAGAACAGCACATTTTTCTTGTATGTCTCCTCTCACAGCTGTTGCGTGACTAGCGTCTTCCTTGAAGCGCTGTAATTTCCCTTGCTGTTAAAAGAGGTCCCTGTCTTTTTGTCATGTTTTGTCATCAGAGAAGTACAGTAGATCACAAGCGTCATGTCCCAGCCCCGGGGCAGTATCAGGCTGAGCAAGAAGCTTTTTTTTTTTTTTTTTTGCTGGAGCTGGTCCTATGCATTTTGACATCATGGAGTTCGCCACTGCTTGAAAATGAACACAGAAATGAATTCCCATAATTGGCCCTGACTGGTGGATCTCAGGAAAGATGCCAATTAAACAATCTTCCTGATTGTCCGGAGTTTACAGAGCACACATTGTCTGAGATTGTCTCGTTTTACTTTCTGATTTACTTTGTAAAAGCATCCCACCAGGCAATAAAACTTCTCAGAGCATTTTTACTAAGGAATACTTAGTTTGCTTTTATTCCAAATGAAAAAAAATACTAGCATCCATTAAGGTGCTAAAAAACTAAAGTCTAGGCTCCATTAGTAGGAATATTGTTGTTGATGTTGAAAGATGCCTTTGAGTTGGCTCTGATGCATAGATAGCAACCCTCTGTCCATGTTGAGCCCATGTTTGCAGCCGCTGTGCCCATCCATTTTATCCAGGGGCTTCCTCGTTGTCTTTGACTTTGCTGAGCATGAAGTTCATTTCCAGAGACGGCCTACTCCAGATACGTCCAAAGTACTTCTACTCACGATCATAGTCAATGCAGACTCACAGTGTGGCTACCAAGACTAACTACCGTAGTAGAAAACTGTCTCTCCTGAGCAGTATCGAACTACGGACCATGCCCCCAGCGCCACTATGTACAGGAGCCCCAATCTCACCAGTCTCACTCCTGGGAAGCATTCTGCCTGTACTTTCTCCAAGACAGGTTTGGTTATTCTTCTGGCAGTCCGTGGTAATTTCAATTCTTCACAACACCAATTTGAATGCATCAGTTCCTCTATGGTCTTCCTTAATTAAGATCTCGCTCTCATATGCAGATGAGGTGACTGAACATCCCCTGGTTGGGTCATGTGCACCTGAGTCCTCAAAGCGGCGTCTGCACTCTTTAACAGTTTAAAGGGATCTGATGCCACACTGTCTGGAAGTGAGATGACCCTCTCACTATGAAATGTATGGTTAGTGAAGATGCTGAACTTTGACCTCAACCCTACCCCTACCCCCCTCCAGATCTAAGATGCTGAAAGCCGTGATGAAGGTACACTTATTGCTATGCTTTGTCATTAAATATGAACTGAACTGAACTGAACCTTCTGTGACAGCGTTTCTGGTGAATACTCCACTTATGTGTCCTTGTCGCTTATCAGGGGGAAAAGATAGGACCAGTTGCTCTTATCTCCTTAAACTTTTTCATTCATTCCAATTACTTTCTCACATGGGTGGGTTTCCCCCTAACTTGGTGAGGGGACAGATGACCAGGAAGCTGCTTACATGGAAACATAGACCTACGAATCTCTTTTTGCTCTTTTTTGTTTAACCTCTCTCGCTCTTGTGAAAATTTAATGTTGACGTAGGTTTGGCTGCAACAGCTTCAGATATGCAAAACTTCTTAGTGTCTTACTCTCTGACATTTCCCACAGTTGGACTTTATTAGGACAAAAGTTTGCAGCCACAGGAAGGTTTAAGCTTGGCAGTGCTTCTTGAACCCACAGCTGTCTTGAACAAACTTGCATCTCCTTTGGCTACACAATGTACTCGTATAATGTAGTCAATCCAGTGTTACAGTGACATGTCTGATTTCTCCTATTCTCTTTTAAATGCCTTTGATTTATAGTTGGTAGTTTCTCATTTTATTGCGTTATGGTCAAAGAATATATTCTATATGGTTTCTGCTTTTTACAATTGAGGGACTTTTTTAAATGACTAACACATGGTTAATTCTCTATGCTATATATTTGACAAGATGGTACATTCATTGTTTTCTAATACAAAATTATATATCAAATATGTTAATGGTTTGTGTAAAATTAGATTATTGTTTTTATCTAATTGTTCTGCTATTTTCTAAGGGGCAGCGGTTTGGGCTGGTTTAGGTTGAAGGACATACTTTGAATCTATGTTGTTATACACTTATACACTTTGAAGCCATATTATTAGAGACATAATGTTCAAAAGTGTCATTGCTTCTTGTAATTTTTTTCTTCCTTTTCTCTATTAAAATACTCCTCTTCATTCTTCAAATGCTCTCCCCTCCCACCTTTGGATAATATTTTGTCTTAAATTAACTTAGCAAGACTTTTTAAAATATTAGCCTATTATATATTTTGTGTCTTTCATTAAAAACTTGATGTTAGATACCACTTCTGAAGAGGCTGTAATTAGAATATTTTAAAAATTGAAACAGAGTGAGTCTTCTAGAACAAGAAATATATTTAGTGTGCTGACTTACATAGTTGGATTTCTTCTTTCTGTCATGATTAAATTTTCTGCTCATCTTTCTTTGTGACTGATGTATTTTTCTCATATTCTGCTAGTTGTATGGATTACTGGTGTGGTAAAATTATTTACTCATTTGGGTTTGGAGGGAATGTTGATTGGTCTTTCTATTTTTCTAGCTTTTACTCACATTTCTAGGACATATATATTGTATATTTTTATACTAAGGAATATATCTCATCATAAATAAGATTTATAACATATTTTCATGATATTACTCAGATATCTATTGAGTTAATGATTTTGACATGAACTGTAGAAAAAAATTTTAATTGATAATACATAGAAAAAATTTCAAAAGGTACAGAGGAGAATGCAGTAAAAAGTAGATCTCTCAATGATGAGGGCAATGAATGTACAAATGTGCTTTGCACAGTTGATGTGTGTATGGATTGTGATAGGAGTTGTATGAGCCCCCAATAAAATGATTTTTTTTAAAAGTAGATCTCTCCCATTTCTGTCACCCATCTCCAGTTCACCGTACAGACAATTACTGTCACTAACTGATTCAGTATCCTTCCAAAGATACTTTGTGCTTAGACAGCTCTCATTCTGGAGCCTGAGTAAAAAACATAAATAATTTAAAAATTTTAAAAATAAATGGTATCCAACTTAAATGTTGGATGTCTTTCAATATGAAAGCATTTGGAGCTGCTTCATTTAAGTCCTTTTAAAAGAGATAATATAAACTAGAACATGTGTATGCTTTCTTTTTAATCTTTTAGTCATGCAAGGTCAAGGCTCTGACACCTTTGCCAATTGTTAGCGCCATTCCCCAATCAGGAAATAGATATCATTTTGTCTTGCATGGTTCCAGAGTGTCTCTGTACAAGCACATATAAATATATCTACTTCCTGTTTACTAATGAAAAGTAATATAGACTTGCCTTTTCACTAACATTTGATCTGAATAGGCCTTTCGATATCAAGCTCATGTGGGTTTCACAATGTATTCTATCATTTGGATAGAATGTAATCTGTCTACCATTAATGGATATTTGGCTTATTTCTAACTTTTTCCAGTTACAAGAAACAGTGCCTTCAACAGCTGTGTTCGAATATCATTTCACTTACTCTTCAAAGATATCGATCTGAGCACATCACTCATGTTCAAGAACATCTGTAAGATAAATTCCCCAAAATAGAATTGTTCCAATCTTAGTAATTTATGGTTTACTCCGCTTTACGGATGCTGTTGTTGTTGTTGCTGTTGTTGTCGTGTGTTAGGTGTCGCTGAGTCTGTTCCGACTCATAGTAACCTGATGTACAACAAAAATGAAGCACCTCCAGGTCCTGTACCTTCCTCGCAATTGTTCCTATGTTTGAACCCATTGTTGCAGCCTCTGTGTCAATCCATCTTATTGAAGGCCTTCCTCTTTTTCACTGCCCCTCTCCTTTACCAAGCATGATTGTGGTAGCTATGTGATCTGTTGTCAATGTGAGACAAGTTAAGAGTGAAGGGGTGGAGTTTACCCTGTCAATCAGGTTGCAGCCTGATGACCTCATTTGGAGGTACCAAGGAAATAAATAGCTTGTTGGAAGCAAAACATAGGCTCACTCCCTGCAATACCTTCCCATTGACAAGACCCCTGCCAGCGCTTTGATGCTTACACCAGCACTGGATCCACAAGACCTTGCACCCACTGGCCTGTGATCTTCCTGTATTCAGCATCATTGCATGTGTTTTGTGAGTCTGAAGAGGACTTTATAGATTAGTATCGGACATATGGGCTAATATCAGACTTATGGACTTGATCTCAACCGGGCTGGGCTGTTTTCTCATTATTCAACTGTTCTTGCATATAAAGCTCTTTCTTATTCACACGAGTGTCTATGAATTTGTTTCTCTGGTCAACCCAGACTAACACAATGATGTTCTTTTCCAGGGACTGATCTCTCCTGATAACATGTCCAACGTATGTGAGACAAAGTCTCACCACCCTTGGTTCTGAGGAGCATTCTGACTACTTCTTTTAAGACAGTTAATTCCAACTCATAGCGACCCTATAGGACAGGGTACAATCACCTTGTGGGTTTCCAAGACTGTAAATTGTTATGAGAGTAGAAAGCCTCATCTTTCCCTCTGGCAGCAGCTGGTGGTTTCAAACTGCTGACCTTGCCATTAGTAGCCCAACACATAAACCACTCCATCAGGGCTCCCATCTTCAAGCACACACAAATGAAATTTAATTTACTTGTACCTATTTAGGTAGGCTACATTCCTAGAGTACAATTGCTGGACATATTAGAGCAATATGTACCGCCTGACTATACTAGCTGCTCTTTATACTGATTGGACTGATCATCCTCTTAGCAGAAATGGATGAGGGTTTATTTTTTTCACGCTCTCACCAAGTCATGCAGCATTGGGATATACCTATTCTTACATGTGAGAAAACACATAATTATCATTTGAGTTGCATTTTTTCTTCTAATGAATGGAGTTGAATGATTTTAAGCATTCAAGAGCTTTTATATTATCTTACCTTTGGCCATTTCTCTTTGTATTGTTGGTCTCTTCATTGATTCAGAGGAGCTGTTCATATATTAAGGAAATTTGTCCTTTGTGACCAATATTTAATCTCGAAAATCTCTATTTGTTTATTCTTTGATGGATGCAATAATTTCTTTGAATTCTCGAGGATATGGATTTTACTTATTGTCAATTCTTCTTCTGTTTGTTCTTTTGCTCTCTTGAGTGTTAATTTTTCTGTTTATTTGATTTGCTTTTCCTCAAATATTTATGAAGCATCCAAGAATGGGGATGGATCTTTGAAAATCTCTGTACATCTGCTCCCATGTTTACTGAAAGCCAGCTTCCACAATAGTGGGGGAAAGATAGGTTGTACTGCCAAGTGTCTATTGGTGTCTTACCTCTGGTATGGAGGCTCCCCAACTTTCCAAGGTATAGAGAAGGAAACTCTTTGAGGGTAAAATCTAGTCCTCTAGGCTCAGAGCCCTCTTTGTGACTCCTGTATGGTAGAGTGAGTTATGCATTGGACTGTTAGCTACAAGGTCAGCAGTTTGAAACCAACAGCCCCTCCTTGGGAGAAAGATAAGTCTATCTATCTACAGTCTCACAAACTCACCGAGAGAGTTCTCTTCTCCTATGGAGTCATTATGAGTCAGAAATGACCCAATGGCAGTGAGTTGAATTTGGTAGACCAACTCAGTTATTGCCCAGGAAAGGGAAAGAGGGGGGATCGCACTGCAGCAACAGCTGGGGTTGTCCATTTTGTTCTTTGTGGTGTTGCCAGGAGACTGTGCTGTGTCATTTGAACCTCTCATTCAGAACTGTTGCTAATTTGGTGTGAACACTCTTTTGTGCTTATTTTGGGCCATGATTTCTACAGATTATCTCTCCCATCATCTGATCCTCTAACACAGGCTTTGTTTTGTTTTTCAATCATTGATGAGTTCCTCAAGATTTCCAGTTGACTATTAACACTATTTCTTGTTCCTTGACATTATTATTGATATTTCATTTGAAAATACTGTTTCTGAAATTTTAGGACAGCAAGAAAGGTATGTGCTAGAGTGACTATCTTTTAATTGCTCCCAACTTCTTTTGAAAACCAAGAAGATAGGAATAGTCCTTACCTGTTCAAATGGACAACTTTACTCACTTGGACTTCTTGGTCAGGAAAGATAAAATATATAACTCTGTGCATGGTGTTTTGCATGCTAATAAGAGCAGTTCAATAAATGTGTATTGCATGATGAAAGGAAGAAAGAAGAAGAAAAGAGGAGTTTCAGAAATTATTTCTCTAAGGGTCAATGTAACATTTATTTATTACTATATGACTGTGCAAGTAGCAATATTACATTGTGTCAACCATTGCTTGGCACAAGTTCTATAAAGATAAATAAGACATCCTCCTTGTCTTTATAAAGTATGTGAGAATGCAGGGAGTGGTAAGGGAGCACAAAAAATTAGACCCCACTTTTTAAAGGGTTCATATCCTAAAAGAACCACCTAATAGAAAATCCTTTATACCTGTGTCTACACCCTTTCTCAAATTAGCCCCTGGCTTTGTTTTGGCTTATAATATTGAGCTTTTCCATTATCTCTTCTCAGAGAAGAGATAATCCATTTGATTTCTGTGCATTCCACCCATTGAAATCCATGTATAGATTATGTTTTAACTCTGCACATTTTGAAATGCATTTTGCTCTTACAATACACTTTACAATAGCACACAAACTCACTGATGCTGCGTAATAACTCACATCCATCTTCCTGCCTGAATATTCCACAGTGTACAGCTCTCACCAACTTCAAAACTAGTCATTGGTAACTCAAGACAATGCTATGTGTGTCCAAGGAAACTGGACTCCATATTTTCAATGACTGATTTTTTTTTAAAGTAGATCTCCACAACTTTTTCCTGAGACTCCAACCGTTGGATTATTCATTTACACCACTCTGGGGCAGTTCTCTTCTAACAAATAGCACATCTATATGTTCTTCCAGGGTCCCAGATGACATAGTGGTCATGCTTTGGACTGCTAAGCACAGGGTCAGCAGTTCAAAACCAGCAGCCGCTTCATGGTAGAAAGACAGGGCTTTCTACTTCTATAAAGAGTTACGGTCTCAGAAATCCACAGGAGCAGCTCTACCCGTCTTACAGGGTCACTTTGACTCAGTGGCAGGGAGTGATATGTCCTTCCAGTTACCATGAAGGTGGCATTGCAAATCATTCAGGATATGGCCATCTTTTGGCAAAGGTGTGGGACGAGCCCCGGGAAGCACGATGGGCAGGGAATTAGAGAACCAACACCATACATAAAGGCCCTGGACCATTTCAACAAGGTATTGGAACCATTTTCTTGCCTTGGCTTTCTCATCTATAAAATAGGCATAATAATAGCAATTATCTCTCAGGACTATGGAGGGTATTAAACGAGATCATTGACTGAAAACTCAGCAGGGTTCCTGGCAGAGAGGAAATACTGGTATTTCTCTTATTATAACAATGACCTTCTTCATATTACCTAGCTCCAATACTTTAAATTGTGGGCTGAGGCTCTCCATAGTTTCCAAAGCCCTCTCTGGGGATCCACAAGGGCAATGAAGTTGTATAGATGTAAACACAACTTTCAAAATAATGCACAGGCCTGGTGGCATGGTGGGTTATGCTTTGGGCTGCCAATCGCAAGGTGAATCATTCAAAAACACCAGCCACTTCGAGGGAGAAAGATGAGGCTTTCTAGCCCTAGGAAGACTTGCAGTCTCGGAAACCGGTGGGGAAAGTTCTACTTGTCCTATGGGGTCAAGATAGTCAGAATTGGTTCCATGACAATGAATTTGGTTTTGAATTTTAGGTATACAGTGGGATTTTCTGGAAGACACACAGTGCATTACATCACAAGATATTAAATTCTAAAGTAGACATGAGAACTCAGCTGTCTCCTTTCAGTCAGACATTAAAAGATTTGCAAAACTATGGACCTACAATACTCTCCTTCTAAATGTCTGGAAAAAAATGTAATGACTTTTAAAAAAGCATGCTCCATTAATATGCAATGGGCTTTTCAGTCTTTTAAGAACATTTTTATTTTAAATACAAAAATATTTTATAACACTTCTCAGTTTTGATTTCTGACTCAGTAACCATTAATACATGAACAAATAAAAGCTACTGGGATACGTAAATCATTTTTAAATGTATAAAATGGTTGTAGAACCAAAAGTTTCAAAACGGATACCTGAGATCACATGAGTAATCATTAAGATGATCCTTTGTTCTCAACTGATTTATCGCTTTTTAAATATGATATTTTCACTTATAAGATTTAAAATATAAAAATAAGTAAACACAGGATTAAATAAAATATAACCAAACTACTCAATGATAGAGAATACATCAAACATACATCCATAGAATTGATCTGGTTCATGTGACCCTGCAGGAGAGAGGAGAACTGGCCCCTTAGGGTTTTCAAGGCTGAGAATCTTTACAGATGCGGACTGCTACATCTCATGCCTACAGAGCAACTGGTGGGTTCAAACTGCCGACCTTTCTGTTGACAGCCAAGTGCTTTAACCACTACACCAGGGCTCCTTTGCTCAATGACAGCCGTTATTCATATTTTAGTATATATTCCTCTAGTGCTTCATCCATAAATATATCCCTATCTAGATAATTAAAGTGAGGTGATTTTGAACATTTCTTTCCCTCAAAATACATTATATTTAACCATGTCATTAACTATTCTCTGGTTATATGCTTCATAATTACTGTTATAATTTATTTAATTAAGTTGCTATTTTTAAATACTAATGGTGTTTACATTCTCATTTATAAACAACATTACCGGGAACATCCCTTTTATCCATACTTGATTATTGCCTCAGAATCGCCCTAGAAGTAGAATTGTGCGGTCAAAGGGTTGCTTATCTTTCAGGTTCAGTATAGGTCACTAAGTTTCTCTTTATCAAGGTTTTATTATGCAGAGCTTAGAAGCTTTTATTTGATAGCCCTCTTTTTAATCATTATTTCACATCTTTGACAATCTGACCATTTGAAAGTGGTAGTGCATTCATATGATTTGCATTTCTTTGATTACCAGCATGCTTGACTATTTGTTTTTCAGATGCACCTTAAGTTTTTAAAATTTCATTTTCTGTGAAATGGCTGTCAGAATAATGCATTTTTATTTAATTGATGCATCTTTTAAAAGTTGCTCCTGTCTCCCCAGAGTTAGTGTGTATACTGGGAACACTGACATATAAGACATCATCAATTACTTAACTAATATAATTTTGATATCCTTATAACTCTAAGTGGAATTTTGTAGGTCATCTCAATTGATGCTAACTTTCCCCATAAGGGTTTCTCCTTATGAAAACTGGAATTTCAAAGAAACATTTATGTCACTCATACGATAAAACAGTTAGGACTATTTTCATTAGAACTGTGTAAATTACAAAATGCTACACAGAAGTTGGATTCCCTGGGTAGTGTAAATGGTTGACACACTCATCTACAAGCCAAAAGTTCACCCCAAGGTGCCTCCAAAGAAAGGCCTGGTGATCTCCTTCTGATCTGGTGATCTAAATCATCCCTTAAGATACCTACACAGCACAATTCTACCCTGACACACATAGGGTAGATCAGAATGATTTAAATTCTTATCAGGACTCCCTGTCACTCTAACTCTAGTCAATTCCAACTCTGTCCCTCTGGGTTTCTGAGACCGCACATCTTTATGTGAGTACAAAATCTCATCTTTCCCCTGAAGGATGGACTGCTGGTTTCAAACAGCTGACCCTGTAGTCAACAGCCTAACTCATTATCTAGTGGTCTCCTAACCACCTGGGCTCCCAGGATTTCCAGTAGGAACCTCTAAATAGCTACCACTGAGGTCCAGGTGACACACGAAAGAGAGAGACGAACAGAGGATAGAAATAGTACTTCTGTGGTACTTCTATAGTTCAGGGCAGGACACAGCAGAACACAGAAGAATAGAACAGAGTCACTGGGACCTCAGCAGCTATAAGTGGCCATAAAATGTTGGTGGGTACGGACTGATTGGGCCAGTACTAATTTGGACCGGTGGTAGCATCATAGGTCTATAATCTGTCCACTTGTCTTTCTTTTCTCCTCCACCCATCATCATTCATGTCTGGGAACAGAATAGGTGAAGCTAAGCCCTAGAGGAGAAGGCTGCAAAGATCTGTGCAGAACACTAGCCCCCAGGCCAGCAGGTCTGGGCTTGGGCCAGGGCCAGGGCCAAGGCCAGGACCAGAGTCTTCCCAGTCATTTTTAAGAATGGCCAAGGAATTAGGTTAGACCAAGGCAGTAGCTAAAACAAATCAAGGAAGGACCAGACACGAAACACTTGCTGCTTCCAACTTTAGTGCCACTTACCTTGTTCTACCCTGAGACTCCAAGCAAAAGTCAACACACATATTGGACCTTCAGATAGTTGCAGAAGGAAAGCATCCATAGATAGATGAAATTTGCAAAACCCATAGAATTATCAAATGATCCATTTTCCTGAGGTTTTTCTGTTAACTGTTCCAAATAAGGGTTTTTCTAACTAGAAATCATGGGGCAAATACAATCTTAAGACCCTGCCCACCCCCGCCCACCCCGTTATCTCTGTGGTCCTTACATCTATTTAGAGTTTCCTACTGGGAATCCTTATAAGAATTTAAGCCATTCCGATCTACCTTGCCAGTTGGTACTTAGGGGGAATTAAGCTGAGGATTACAAGAATGGTTTCTTCAGAAGCTTTGAAGTCTACTGTTTGAGGCTCTGCGATCACAGGAATGTCTCATCTACTTCCCTTGCTCCTTTCTTTCCTAATCTTATGGGGGGCGGAGGGGGGGGGGGCTCCAGCTATAAACACACCAGCCCATGTTGCTATAATGATTTTCTTAGTGCATGCTGCTGTTCAGGTGATGTGCAGACTTTTATTATAATCACCCATCTTCATTAGTTCCCAAATTTTTGAACCCACCCCTTTGACCTAAAAATTCCCAAGCTTTGTCCAGATTCAGATAAACTTTCTCAATCTGTTCAGAGGCTTCTGAGAAGACCAAAAAAAAACAGTTGTAATGTTTTGTCCCTCAGTGTTAGGAAGACTAATTTGCAAAAGTTGGCATATTCATCATGATCACTCATTTCTTTGTAAATACATCAGCATTTAAGTAATTAGCAAGGAATCAAAAGAATAAGATAACCAGGTGGTATCTAAAAGCCCAATTTGGTGCTTTTGACTGAACCTACTGAGATAAAATCTTCCCGAGGTCAACATCTCTAGAAAACAAACTATTGATAGGTGGGTGCCCCATAAACTAGAATGTTCTACTCAAAGGATGGGCATTATTGCATGTGAGTGTGTCTATGTCCTTGAAAGTTGTTTTCATACCCAGATAATATTTTCAGAGTCTTTCTTTGATTTAAAAATTAATATTCAATTTATTAGGCTTACAGAATCAACACTCCCTCAAGCTTTTATATTTACTTCACAAAAATGACAAATTTAGCACTCTAGCAAATAATGTTAAGAGCCTGAGAATAATATTTGACCCCACTCACAAACCCAGTTAATTAAATATCTAAATATTGTTAACTACATTTATAAATTTAATGTATTCCATTTCCCTTTTAAATGTTTTGATCCCATACACTCTGCCAATTTACTTAAGTAAATCATGTAAATGTAATAAATTAAAGTTCTAACTTAAAAATTCTCAATTCTAAATGAATTACTCAATTCCACATTTAAAACTGGAGTCCTAAGCCAACTGTATTAGTCCAAGAAAATAATTCTGTTAAGCAAACTACCAATGCTTAAGATACTAAGCATTCACAGATTTCTCAATGCCAACATGTCAATACTGCAGTTGTCACTTTTAGAAGCATTTACTGACTTAAGTCTACATGGCACGGGAGGGTTAAAAGTTGCTTGTTTTCCTCACTGTCAAGTGGGCTCCCACTCAAGGAGAGCTCCCGTGTGCAGAGTAGATCACCCCAGGGGGCTTCAAGGCTGTGGCTTTTGGGAAGCCGATGGCCAGTCCTGTCTTTCCATGTGTCTCTGCCTAAGTTCAAGCTGTCTGTCCCAGCCAGGAATTCTTTAAAATGGTTCATCCACTAATAAATACGTTTGTCCCACCAAGCAGTTTTGGAGAATAATGTTTCAGTCCCTCGGGGCCCTTCACTTGCTTCTATAACATGATTTTTCTTTCCTGAGCCCCTTTGCCCATTTCATTTTCTGATCCAGTGCCGGATGTCGTCACTACAGAACCCAGAATTACGATTAATTTCTGAAAGCAGAGCAATTTTGTCATTCTGGTGAGATGCCTTCTAGTTGAGTCTTGTCCAAGGAGGCCTATTCTTTCTCATCCCAAAAGGACTATCAATCTTAGCAAAACAAAATTCAAAATTCCAATAGCCTTTGAGATATCTATTGTCTTAACTAATAAATTTCCTGTAAAATGTGCTAACCCAGTAATACATATTTTTTCTAACTAGTCTTTTCTCTTTCCAGTTTCATAACATGTTAAAGTTTTAAGAGCAACATTTCTCATTTTGATTCCATTTAAAAAAACCTCATTCTTACAGTCAGCTACAGTCTTCTAAAAATATTTTTGCTGATGTGTTACAGGCTTCCGTAAAATAAGATGACACAACCTGGCTTGCTGAAAGGGAGGAGGCCTTGAAGCCCTTGCTGATGAAGCTCAAGGACGGCAGCCTTCAGTATGGATTGCAACTCAAAGTAAATAAGACCAAAATCCGCACAACTGAACCGAAAGGTAACATTATGATAAACTGAGAAAAGATTGATGCTAAGGATTACATCTTGCATGGATCCACAATCAATCTTCATGAAAGCAACAGTCAAGAGATAAAATGACACAGAGCATTGAGTACATCTGCAGCCCAAGACTTCTTCGGAGTGTTGAAAAGCAAGGATGTCACTTTGAAGATTAAGGTGCACCTGACCCAAGCCATGATATTTCCCGTCACCTCATATGCCTGTGAAAGTTGGACATTGAATCAGGAAGACCGAAGATGAAGCTATGCATTTGGGTTGCTGTGCTTAAGAAGAATACTGGAAGTACCACGGACTGCCAAAAGGACAAAGACATCTGTCTTGGAAGAAATAGAGCCAGCGTGCTCCTTAGAGACCACTATAGTGAGACTTGGTTCTAAATATTTTGGACAGGTTAGGAGAGACCAATCCCTGGAGGGCATCATGCTTGGTCGAGGGGCAGCACAAAAGAAGAAGGCCCTTAGCGAGATGAATTGACACCTTGGCTGTCACAATGGGCTCAGGCACAGACACAATTAGGAGGAGGAAGCAGGACAGGACAGTGCTTTGTTCTGTTGTGCATAGGGCTCTGTGGGTAGGAACCAACACTATGGCATCTAACAACATGTTAAAGCCCTCACTTGCACTTCCTTAAGTTCAAGCTCTAGAAACAGTATAAACCGAGATGTTTTGGCCAACAGCTGCTCTGCCCTCCAAAGACCAAACCTAACCTGTTGCCATTGAGTTAATTTTGACTGGTTAATTTCATGTATAAATTTGGTTAGGTTATCATTTTCAGTTGCAATATTAGGTTGTTATTCTCAGGCTTAGCAGACATCACTGATAGCTCTTCCACACGTAATATATTGTAATCACTACCTTGATGTGTGCTCCTCAGAGGAAGGATGGTGAGACTTCTTTTTGAGTACTTTGGATATGTTGTCAGGAGAGCCCAGTCCCTAGAGAAGGATATAAAGCTTGGTAAAGTAAAGGGGCAGCAAAAAAGAGGAAGCCCCTTGACAAGAGGAGTTGACATGGTGGTTGTAACATCAGGCTCAAACGTAAGAACACTTGTGAGGCTAGTGTAGGACCGGGAGTTGTTTCCCTCTGCTGTGCATAGGGTCATTAGGAGTTGGAACTGACAACCTAACAACAAACAACCCAGATGTGATCTGATGTCATCAATCAAGCAATTGAAAGGGGTATTTCTTCATGAATGTGACCTGCATCTAATATATGTGAACATTCTACCAAAGCTCAAAAGCATGGCTACAAAAACCAAAGAAAAGAGTATGCAATAAAAATATCAAAACAGAGAGCTGTGGTGTCTTATCATATCCACCATCTAGGTTTCTTCACTTCCAAAGGCACGGCTTCCATCTCTTTAATCCCGGATAACACAACGTGTCAGGCAGTGGGCTGCTAACCTAGAGATCAGAAATTCAAATTAGGCAAAAAATCTACAGGCGAAAGGCGAGGCCACCCCTTCTAGAAAGAGTGACAGTCCCAACCATCTGAGATGGGCTGCTCAGATCTAGAATTGGGTTTCAATTTGGTGGCAGTAGGTTTGTTTGGGGGCGGGGGGGTTGTTTTTGTTTTTGGTTATTCTTCCCTGAAGAATTTTGTGCTCTTCAGCACAAACAACAAAATGGTAGTTTTAACATCCTCAAACAGCAACTTACAAACAACAAAATGGTAGTTTTAACATCCTCCAGGGACCCAAATTGTGTTATTTTTCAATATGGGAAATAGTAGGAAGCTTGAAGGGACAAGAGCAAGGCTGTATGGTGGGTTGGGTGAGTTTGCCAATGAACTTCTAGGATAGGCCTTGTTGCTCTCAAAGAATGAACAGGGGCCTTGTTACGGGGCAGGGTGGTGGGATTCTCAGGGCAACTTTCTTGGCTTTTTTTCTCACCTATACAAATTTCAATTTCAATTTCAAATAGGGCTTCTTCTCTATAATAACCTTTGTTGTAACCCTGGGTCCTTCAAGACAATCTATCAAGACTGCCCCTTTGTTAAAGCAAAATCAATATAACTTTCTGAGTTGGTCGCTTTACCTCAGTGGATCACTGAGGTAGTTAGTTGATTGTGCCAACCTGACCGATAAACACACGTGGGGTTAGTTGAAGAGCGGAGGGACAAATGGCTCAGTGAGTCTCGCCTTTCGCGTTCTCAGGTCTCTTGCTTTCTGATGGTCGGACCAGGGTGAAGCTTCCTTAGCCAGTTCCCTGCTTCAGCTGGCAAGGCTCACTTCTTGCAAGACATCCCCCAAAAGAAGCCACATGGACTTACCCTGATTCAACCCTGGGTGCTGAAGCAGCTGTGTGGAGACCCCTGCCAGCACTGAGATGCGTACACATTCACTGATTCGGCTTTCCTCCAGAAGTCAGCATCATTGCATGTGTTTTGTGAGATGGAGGAGGACTTTGTGTATTGGTGTCAGACATATGGGTTAATATTGGACTTGTGGGTTTGGGCAGCACTGGGTTGGGGTGTTTTCTTAATGTGCATTTAACCTTTATATAAAACTCTCTCTTATACATGAGTTTCTGTGGATTTGTTTCTCTAAAGGACCCAGACTATTACAATCCCCTTTGAAGCCACTGGTTTTATTGGCCCTTCTTTGAAGGATCACCTTAAGAAGACTAAGACAAGTATGTTACTGATAAAAGAGATATATTTAAGCATATTTTGTTTGGAATAAAACTCTGCATGTATGAATTGAAACCATAGTAGCAATATATTTTTACTGAAATATGTATGTGAAAGGGTTTTAAAGAGCTTGTAGAAGCACTGAATATAAGATATTGGAATTTTTATAAAGCTTACACACACATGTACCAAATGTATTTCCTTTGAGTTGATTTTAATCAACTTATAGCCACAATCTCAGCTACAATGTTGAATGTCCTACCTTTTCTAATACAGGTAAATATACCCTCCCTCTGCAACTTGATCGTCATCTCACCAACATGTTCTTATCTATACCATAAGGAAGGATGGTCACAAGCAGAACACAAGACAGGATAGCAATCACATTCATGGACCTCTTTTAGGAATAGCTTTACATTCCTGTTTTCTGTTACTATATAAAGTCACTGTCCTCTGTCTCCAACAGCTAAATATATAAATTTGGACACTCAGTGCATTAGAGAAACAAAATCAGTGAGATATCTATATATCTATCTATGTAGATAGATACACACACAAACACACCCCAAATGAAAAAAAGGTTTCGCTGGCCAGAGCTTTCATAGTATGCATTTTTCCCACTAGTATTCCAAGAATGGAATCGCAGATTTGACAAATATATTAAGTGTAATGGAGAGTACTTTGGAGATGATAAGACTGTTTTGTAAAAAAAAAGATACATAACTTTGAAAAAACTTCTGGGTTTTTTTGGGGATACCCTTGCATATGTGCGTGTGTGTGTGTGTGTGTGTGTGTGTGTGTGTGTGTGTAGAGAAAGAGAGAGGAAGAGATTTATATCAAGAAAAATGATGCTCACAATTGTAGAAGCAAGCAAGTTCAGTCTGATTCAAACCATAGGTCAGATATTAAGCTAAAGGCTGCTCCTGACTTGAGTTGCTGTGGGACCACAGGCTGGTGGATGGAGAGGCAAATGAATCCAAGGTCAGCGAGTCAGGCTTGTAGCTGCCAATGAATGCAAGGTCAGCAGATCATATGGCAGGCTGTTGCCTGAAGTTCATGGATCAGAAGGTGAAGAGCCAGATGCAAGATCCAGATCAGCAGGAAGCAAACAAGTGTGTCCACCACATCTACTTACATAGGAAGTAGGCCATACGCCCAAGGAAACTTCCTTTCAATTACATCAGGTCTGAGTAAAGGGGCTTGCATCCCACCTTAATCCCTTCACAAATGCTTGGCTGCTCATACCAGTTCCCATTATGGAACTGATTACATTGTCTCAGGGCACATCAGTGGGAGGTTATTAGGCCAAACAACAGAATTCTTGTCCAGCTAAATTAACATAAAACTGAACTCTTACTCCAAGAGTAGAATTTTTCCATCTCACCTTCATCCCCAGTAGTCTACATACAGAATTTCTGCTTCCGGTTCCCACATCTTTAGACTTTTCAAGATTAGAAGTCTGGGTTACAGATGTAAGAGTCCCACTGAAGTAGAAACTGTGAGGGTGAGTACTACCTGAATTCTTTGAGCTTCTACCCTTGCCAATTGACCACTAGGTCAAAGAAAGGCATCACTATACTGATAATGGGTAATTAGAAATGGTTACCTTAAGGAGTTCTTGATGTCATTTACACAACATGTCAAGTCTTTTGTCATTAGTATTTAATGAGTCAAATCTATTTTTCAGTTGTTCCCCAAATTCAGGTATGATATACTCAGTGACATATGTTGACTTTCAGGGACTTGTTTTAATCTTCTTCAACTTCTAAATGAAATTTAAAATGAGCAATTGGTTGTCTGAAGTAGGTAGTTTATTGTGCCAATCTGGCCGATAAACACATGTGGGATTAATTGAAGGGCGGAGAGATAAATGGCTTGGCGAGCCTTGCCTTTCTTGTCTCTTGCTCTTTGATCATCGGACCAGTGTGCGGCTGCCTTGCTTATTCTGTGCCTCAATTTACAAGCTACACTACCTGTGGGACACCTAACCTGTGGACTGTGTCGCTGTAATTTGAGGTTCCTTCAAGACCTGCTTCACCACACAATTGGAATTTACATCTCTTGAGCTGGCGACTGTCAGACCCTGCCATGTGGCTGACTGTTGGTGACGTGCCTTGCTGTTTGCTATCTGTGCCCAGATAGCCTGAATTGCTCTACAGAGTACTACCTGGTGGCCTACAAGACTTGAAGCACTGCCAGTGTCTCACAACTCTCTCACAGGGGTATGTTGCACTGAGCCATTTGTACTGCTTTATAATTTAGCTGTTTATTTCTTGTATTATATATATATCTATCTGTATAAATATATATATATACAGTAATTAGCAATCTGGTTTTGTCTCTCTAGAGAACCCTATCTAACACATTGTCTGTTCCGCAGTTAGTTCCTTGCCTCATCATATAAGAAGAAAACAAAAGGTCATTGAAAAGACAAGAAAAAAAAAAACTCTAAATGGGTCTATGATAGTCTCTTAATCATAGACTATCAAAACCATATGCAAGAAATAATAAAGGAGCTGAATATTTTCAGAAGGAAACTCAAGAAAAGAATACTATAGTGAAATGTTCAAAGACCTGGATTTCAAAAGCTAAAAGGAAGAACGTGGCCAGCATGTAACAAGCTGAAAGGACTGAAGGAAAAATAATCATACTATCAGATTCTATGGGCAAGATATTCAATAATGCAGGAAGCATCAAAAGAAGATCACAGAATACATAGAGTCACTGTACCAGAAAGAACTAGCTAGCATTCAACCATTTCTAGAGGTAGCGTAGGAGTGTAATAACTGATGACAACGAAGGAAGAAACCCAAGCCGCACTGAAGGTGTCAGTGAAAAACAAGGCTGCAGCATTAAGTGTCCCAACTGAAATGTTCCAACAAGCTGATGAAGCAAGAGAAGCAGCCATTCATCTCTGCCAAGACCTGTGGAAGATCACTAGCTGGTCAACTGACTGGAAGAGATCCATAGTTGTACCCATTCCAAAGAAAGATGACCCAAGAGAATACAGAAATTAACAATATCATTACTATCACACACAAGATAAATTTTGTTGGAGATCATTGAATAATAGTTGCAGCAGTACATGGACAGGGAATTGCCAACATTTCAAGCTAGATTCAAGAGAGGATGTAGAACAAGGGATATCACTGCTGACATCAGATGGATCCTGGCTGAAAGCAGAGAATATCAAAAAGATATTCGATTGTGTTTTGGGTTGTTGTTGTTGTTTTAATCATTTTATTGGGGGCTCCTACAACTCTTATCACAATCCATACATCCATCCATTGTGTCAAGCACATTTGTACATTTGTTGCCATCATCATTTTAAAAACATTTTCTTTCTGCTTGAGCCCTTGATATCAGCTCAGTTTTTCCCCTCCCTCCCCAATCCTCCCTCCCTCACGAACCCTTGATAATTTATAAATTATTATTATTTTTTCATGTATCGTCCTCCGTCGCCCCTCGCCCACTTTTCCGTTGTTCATCCCCCTGGGAGAGGGTTCTAATTGATCCTTATGATTGATTACCCCTTTCTCTCCCCTACTTTTCCCTTTCCCTCCTGGTATCTCTATTCTCATTATTGGTCCTGAGGAGTTTATCTGTCCTGGATACCCTGTGTTTCTAGCTCTTATCTGTACCAGTGTACATCCTCTGGTCTAGCTGAAAAGCAACAAAACCCACATGGAAGCACACCAGCCTGTGTGATCATGAGGTGTCGATAGGACAGGTATCAGGCATCCAAGAACAAAAATCATATCTTTGTGAATGAGGGGGATGTGAAGAGGAGAACCAAAGCCCATCTGTAGGCAACTGGACATCCCCTTACAGAAGGGTCATGGGGAGGAGATGAGCCAGTCAGAGTGCAGTGTAGCACCAATGAAACATACAACTTTCCTCTAGTTCTTTAATGCTTCCTCCCCCCAACTATCATGAACCCAATCCTACCTTACAAATCCAGCTAGCCCAGAGGATGTATACTCATTTATGTTTTATTGACTATTCATATACATTTACTCATGTGGATCATAATAAACTATTGAGAAGCATGGAAACTTCAGAACACTTCATTGTGCTCAGGCTCAACCTGTACATGGATCAAGAGACTGTCGTTGTAATAAACAAGGGAATATTGCATGGTTGAATATCAGGAAAGTGTTCTTCAGGCATGAATCCCTTAACCACACTTATTCAATTTGCATGCTGAGCAAATAATCAGAGAAGCTGGACTGTAGGAAGAAGAGCACTGCATCAGGATCAGAGAAAGTTTCATTAACAAACTGCAATATGCAAATGACACACATTTGCTCACGTACAGGGATGAGGATTTGAAGCGCTTGATGATGAAGAGCAAATACAGCAGGCATCAGCACCATTGCAACTCATTATCAAGACACCCCAAATCTTCACAACAGGACCAACAACAGACACCATCATGGTAAACGGAGAAAAGATTGGCATTGGCAAGGATCTCATGTTGCTTGGATTCACAATCAATGCTCATGGGAGCAGCAGCCAACAGAGCAAATGACACATTGTATTGTGCGTCACTCTGAGGACTAAGGTGGACCCTGACCCAAGCCATGGTCTTTTCAATTGCCTCATATGTTTATGAAAGTTGCACATTGAATAAGGAAGACATAAAAAGAATCCATGCATTTTTATTGTGGTCCTTGAGAAGAATATTGAAAGTCCCATGAACTGCAAAAAGGACAAATGAGTCTGTCTTGGAAGACGTATGGCCAGAGTGCTCCTCAGAGACCAAGATGGTGAGACTTTGTCTTACATACTTCGGACATATTGTCAGTAGAGACTAGTCCCTGGAGGGCATCATGCTTAGTAAATGAGAGAGTCAGTGAAAAAGAGGAAGGCTATCAGTCAGAACTGATTCAATGGCACTGAGAAAGAGAGATAGAGATAGAGATGGAGAGAGAGAGACCTGGTGATCTGCTTCTGAAAGCCACAGCCTTGAACACTGTGTTAGGCTGTGTTGACTGGAGAAATAAATCCGGAGACACTCATATATGTGTAGGAAAAAGCTTTATATCAGGAAGTGATTATATATCAAGAAAACATACTAGCCCGGTCCAGATCAAGCCCATAAGTCTGATACTAGTCCATTAGTCCCTCATCAGACTCACACAGCCTCATGCAATGATGCAGAATGCTGGGTGATCACAGGCTGGTGGGTGCAGTCTTGTGGGTCTAATGGCAGCAGAAGCATCACAAGGCTACCATCAGCATGGCTCAAAGTGGCTCATCAACAGGAAGCTGAAGCAGAGAGAGAGAAGGGCTGGTTTCCAGCAAGCCATTTATCTCAGTCACACCTCCAAAGAGGTCATCAAGCTACAACCTGATTGACAGGCTAACCCACCCCTACATTTTATCAAGTTGACATGAATTTATGTAACTACCACAAAAACCCTATGGAGCAGTTCAACTGTGTACACATGGGTTGCAATGAGTTGGAATCATCCTAATAGCAATTAACAACAATTAGTTGACAATATAATATAAAGTGTTTGCACATTGTAAGTTTTTCAGCTCAAATTTTCCTGAGGTAATTCATATTCTTGGTGACATGGGTAATACTAAAATGTAGATAGTAGGAGAGATAGCACTCTTTTGGAAAAACACAAAAAGTATTAACTAATAAAATGTATCTTAAAGGCAGTGTCAAGCAATTCCATTCATTGTTCTCATCTGAATTGTTCATATTTTATAGTACACACCCCCAATCTGATATGTAAGATTAAATGTGATGAAATGTTTCAATTGACAACATGTAATATTTTATTTTACTATTGATCTCAATCCATGTGATTAAGGGTAATTCAGTAAAACATCTTTCTTTTGAACCAATAAATCCAGCAAAAGTGATAAAGAGGGGACATCCTGACTATGTATTTAGACTTCAAAACAAATGGGTTGTTAAAATGTTATTTGAGATTAGTTGAGCATGAGCAGGTATTTATTGCTTACTTCTTGGCCAGAAAATTGTTAGAGGAAAAAAAAGAACAATGGTAGAAACATTTCCTCTTATAAAGCATCATCATATTTTCTTGAGAAGATTGGCTTTACCGTATTTGAGTGCTTCTAGGTTGTCTTTTTGGTAATGTTAAATATCAGTTTACACCAGGAAGCCGGTAATACAAGTCTAAACTATGATGCATTTAGTCCAGGGGATTAAAGGGGGAAAAAACTGGTCTAAGAAAGATATTTCAGGAGGGGAACTCAGAGCCTGGGCCTGTGTTTATGCTACTCCAACCTAATTAAATACTTTGGATGCCTTTTGAAACTCTGCATTTTCAACTCCAGAAAGCATCTTTTACTAGAGAAGTTTACCTTCCGCCTTTCCCTTGAACCATTTCCTTTTTTGTTGTCCTGGTCTCTGTTGACAAAGATAGCTATTGGTCTTCAAATAACATTAAGGCCAAAGATTTATAGAATAGATATACAACTGGCCATTCTTATAACCAGGAACTAGGGGAGAATGTCAGAAACTCAAAATATCTAGACTTTTATTATTTGGTGGAAAGCATTGTTGGGCAACACACACACACATTAAATGGGTCTTTGAAATCCACTCAATCCTTAAGACATTGTTAAACTTAAATTGTCACCAGATACATTTCTTGATTTACTCAACGGTTAAGTTCTTGAAAATGGAACAATTTCTTTTCTATGAAAAAAAACAAAAACCAGGCAAAACCGATCCTGTGGATTAATACCAATTAAAGTTGTTCTTTATATAAACGGTAATAAATGGGCTTCGCAGAGAGAAGATGAATATATGAGAAGTTGTTCATAAATTGCCTTTAGAAGTCACTGGTGATGCCTGGTCAATCTGCAGATAATATCCACTTTTTTAGCTGGTTTTCTTTTCAGCATTCCCATTGAAGATAGCTTACACATGAAGTTTTAAAAAATATTTTACTGGCATATAATTGGCATATTATAAAATGTCAATTAAGAAGAGTTGTACAATCACCAACACAATCCATTTTAGAACATTTTATTTTTTCATGCACTCATTGGTATTAGTTCTCCATTGACCTCCAACTTCCCCGGGCGTACCCCCAAGATACCATTAATACAGTTACTGTCTCTATAGATTTAACTATCCTGGACTTCATACACAAAAAAATCATACAAACACAGACACACACACGCACAAACGACAACAACAGCGATGATGATGATGAAGTAAAATTGAGAAAACCCTCAAGTGAACAGAAAGCAGACAATTTTAAAACTAGAAAAATTTTAAATCAGTCAAAAGGGAGATCAAATGATCAGGTGTTAATTTTTTTTTATCTCAACTCATAGTCATGCTAAATATTGGCAGAATTGCCCTTTTATTTTACTTCTTTTTTTATAATCATTATATTGGGGACTCCTACGACTCTTATCACAATCTATACATATATCCATTGTGTCAAGCACATTTGTACATTTGTTGCCATCATCGTTCTCAAAATATTTGCTTTCTGCTTGAGCCCTGGTATCAGCTACTCCATGCAGATGTGGATCCTGCAAATGGATTTGGGGCTCCCACTGTCATTCATAGCCTTTTGCAAACTGGGTGTTCACAACTTAATCTCTGATACCATTCCTTCCTTTGCATTTGGATTTTGTTATGTATAATATTTCAGTCACACAGGCTAGTGTGCTTCTTGTGGAGTTAGTAGATAACCTCACTTAGAGGGCCCTTGTTTGAGGACTTTTAAGACCCTAGACACTATTCTTTCTGATAGCTGGACTCTATCTACTTTCTTTAGCATACTTTGTTTGACCACCCATATCTTCAGTAATCTCTTGGGCACATGAAGTTTCCAATGAGTGTCTCTTGAGGAAAAAATATTTAGGGCACAGAAATTAGGACATTATGATGAGGAAGTTTATTTTACTTAGGAAGGCGGCAACTTAAATAAACTCCTGACCGCTGTAGAGTGCTCTATCTGTAGAATCTTTTCATATTTACAACCTCTTTGTGACCTTAGTATTTTTAGGGAGGCATCTCCATCCATATCATACATAACAAGAAGGTGATCTTAATGTACAAATGTGCTTAACACAATGGATGGATGGATGGATGGTGATTAGTCGTACAAGCCCCCAATAAAATGATTAAAAAGAAAGAAAGAAAGAAATGTTAGTTACCAGGAGTGCTAGAGTTGAGTTCTCTAGAGAACAAAACTAGTGACCGAATTTTAGATCAAGAAAAAGATTTATATCAAGAATGCGATCCAGCCCAGTCTAGCGCAAACCCATAGGTCAGATACTAGCTGGAGGCCCCTCCAAACACACAGCTGTGGGCCAATGAAACGGGAAAGCAACATGCACAGCTGGGAGACCACAGGCCAGTGGGTGCAGAATCACATGGATCTAAGATTGGCAGGAGGGTGATAGAGCACCAATGCCTCCCACTGTCAGTAGACCACATGGGCCGCTGCCCACAGAAGCCAGATTCTGGATCTAATCAAGCAACGAGAAGAGGGGCATGAAGGGAGGCCAGTTCTCCACAAGGTCACTTATAAGGGAACCACACCCTGAAAGAAATATCGTCAGGCTGTGGCTTGATTGAAGTTGGACTCCACTCATACCTTCAGAGAGGTGCAACAAGTTGACACAACATCACCCCAAGTGAAGGCACTTTTGAAGATGACGCCTGTGTTTTATTTAACTTAGTAGTAACTTCACAGAGACCTCGTTATCTGAAGACATAATAGAAATTGAAAGCATAAATATACCCAAGAAGGACTAAAATAAAACCCTTATAGGATGGAGATTTCACAAAGTTAATGAAAAGTTCATTATCTTTTCATTCAATTTTTCTGTGAGCTTTTGGAAGCTTTTGGAGCTTACAGTATGACAATCCCCAAATTGATTATCATGTTTGTTGTTTATATGTAGCCACTTAGTTTTCTCTCTCAGATAAAAATAATATCTTTTAAGAAATACTTTTCATATTGCATAGCTGTTTAGTAAAATGACTATTTTTTTTGCCGTGTGATATCAAGTACAAATTTTAGCAAGGGAGTTCTCTAAAATATAATGACATGTACACATTCTTTTGGTGATGAATAAAGGAATTAAGCTACTGCATATTCTTGTCCTACTTATTAATCACAGCTTATTACTAATGCAAACATTAAGCATACTTTAATACCAATGCTGACGTCTTTCTTAACATCTGCATTGTACATAGGGGTTTGTCTGAATGTAAAGATTTCATATAATCATCTTCATGCAATCCAATTTCTATTAAAGCTATATGATGAGGAGGTTGACTAATTTCCATTTTCAAGCATCTCCATGTCAAAGAAAATGTATTTGTACATGTCGGTTGGTGCCCCTTATGGTTTTGACAGTTTGCAGTTCAGAATAATATCACCAAATCCAAGTTCATCAAAACAGAGAAAAGGAGACAGGGACAGAAAGGAAAGGAGGGAGGGAGGGAAGGAAGGAAAGAGAGAGGGGGAGAGAGGCAAAGAACTGCTCTCTGTGACAAATAATGATAAATTCCATCTGGTACCTCATCTGAGCATATATCATGCACCCTGATGCAGGCACTAGTCAACTTGCTTCGTGTGATCCGCACATCCCCAAGCAAGCTCTGTAGGTAGGTATTATCCCACTTAGTAGAAGAGAAATATAAGACTTAGAGAACACATGTAACTTGCCCAAGAATATACAAGATGGGAAATAGTGGAGTTGGCATTTACCCAGTGTCTGAGAACTCTAAATTCTTCAAATATTATCATTTTAACAATCATCAAAACATCTTAATAATAGCATGTTTTATTTACCTTGATACTAAACATACATTGTGTAATAAACCTAGACTATTTCTGAGAGTATCCTTTACATACTTTAAAACTATCATCTCTTGTTAGAAGAGACCCTACTGTGTTAATATTTTACTTAAGTGACAAAACACAAAGAAACTTTCAAACATGGTGTTCAAATCTGTCTAACAAGACGCAAGAAGTATTTTGGCACCCATATATTCTACACAATATTGGCAGGTAACATTAAACTGCATCTTGTAGTAGTGAATCAGACAGATATTAAAGAGGATTACCACTTGAAAAGAAGCACACTCTTCTTTCAAATCATGGAAGACCAATCAAATGGTGGCATGAAATTCCCCAGCAATTTACGCTAAGCAAGATCAAACATGACTAGTGCACAGAACATTCTAATTAAAAAATTAAAATAATCAGAAGCACATTTGTGGAACATGGGAAGAAAATACATCGTTCCTTGAAATAAGTACCCCGAAGGGTCCGCATACAATTTTGTTTTTCAAATTTAGAAATAATTTAAAATATTAACACTAGACTTTTGATTCATGGTGAATTGTGGCTTCAGTTTTGTGTCTGGCAAGTGTCCCCATAAGAAGGGCAGGTAGGTGCCACAGGGCCACCCACAGACAGTCACTCTGCACTTGCCCTGCCCTCCTGCTGGGTACAAGTGGCTTCCCTCCAACAGAGACCTAGAGATGCGTTTCTTGGCCTCCTCTTGACATCTCATCAATTGGAAGGACAATAGGGTCTCCCAAAGATCCAATTACAGGCTGGATTTAGTTGGAAATCCTGGAATCAACACTGAACACCGCAGCTACCTGGGTGGGAGAGAAGCCAAGTATGTACAGCAAGTATCTAACTAGTATAGACCAGTTATCTCAAGTCAATCCCAGTACATGGTGACACTATATGCATCAGAGTAGAATTGAGTTTTATAAGGTTTTTAATGGCTGATTTTTTTTTAAGCACATCTGTGGGGACTTGAGCCTACAACCTTTGAGTTAGCAGCTCAGTGGGTTAACTTTTGGCAGGAGCCAATGTTGTCTCTATTCCCTTGCCCACCACCCCCTTCCCCTCCCCCACGAATATACACATAGGCACATATGTATATATTTCAAAGAATGACTATATATATTTCAAGGAACTACTTGTGCATCAATGGACTCAGTGGTAAGAACAATGGTGAGGATATAGCACAGGACCAGGCAGTGTTTCATTCTGTTGTCCGGAACTCATGCACTACAGGGGCTGGGGTGGGGGGTGGGGGCGGGTGACAAGTTTCAAATCCATAGTGCCTGCTGAAACTCTGGCAGAAGTTGATGCTGCCATTGATGGCTGAGTTTATTCGCTGAGAATCTTCCTTTTTTTCTCTCTCTCCTAAGTCCTTTCAGCTATTGGATGAGGTCCACCTTCTTGATGGGCAGTCGTCTCCTTTATTTAAAGTCAGGCAATTGCAGCTGTGGACTGCTTCTCCAAAATACTTTCATGGCGACACCTCAGTTGCAGTTTGATTAAATGATTGAGCCCTAAGACTAACCATCACAAAGAACAGCTGGGAGAGACTGGTTGGAAAGTTGACCTAGGTTCAAGTTCTATTTCTGCCCTTCACTAGTATGCATCCTTAGGGATCTGACCCTTCCCTTTGGGAGTATCTAGTTACAAAACTGGAAAATTGAGATTGAATAATAAAATTACAAATGGCATCATGAGGGTTAGCTCCTATTAGAGCCTAGTCTAGTGCCTTGATGTAGTGGTGGTGAGTACTTGATAATTTTTTCTCTTTTTCTTCCTTCCTTCTTCCATCCCTCCCTCCTTTTCCTCCTTTCTCTATTTCCTTTAGTATTTCCTGCCTACCAACCTATATCCAGATTCTCTCCTCCAATCTGCCAAGTGGTAGAACCAGGAAGTGTTAGGGACAGACCTTCTCTGTCGTTTAAAATGCATGCTCCCTAACGTCCTTGTTTGACTCCCTGTCCATTCTTGCAGTTTACCTTATGAAGGGTTTCGAACTGGGGAAGTGAGCTCTGGTAACCTTCCAGCCTAATTGTCGCTCAGCACTCTCTCCGGGCATGGCCAGCAGGTCGGGGGAGCCTTTGTTCCCTAAGGCCAAACGAAATGATGCCTTCACCTGGGTGAGGGCTGTCTTGAGGTGAAGCTGAAAAGGACTGGGGCTGCCCTACGTGAGACGACTTCCTCCAGGAGGTTTTCAGCTGCAGCCTTCTGTCCTGCATTCAACAGCACAGGTAATAAGGGCTTCGTGGGAGCAACCCCCTGAACGCAGCCCTGGTTCTTGCTTGACTACACAAGAAGAGGAGAGATTGTGCGAGACAAGATGCTTTCGCTTTCCTGACTCCTCCTTTGGTAGGAAAGAAAAGACAAGCACAGAGAAGGTACCAGGTATTTGACCAAAACTTTGGAAGACACCAAATTCGGGTTTCCAGGTAAGTTTCTGGAATATTCCTACTGGATTACAGTTCCAGGTAGTATGCCTATGGCTAAAATGAGTTAGGTGTTGCCCTGTGTCTGCCACGGTCACGAAACAGGGACAAGCAATCATTTACTGGACACAACCCTGGGGAAGATTTTAGAAGATGTGGCTCCCAGTCTCTCCCAAGGATTGGAGGGCAGATAATTTGGCGATAAAGGCCGGCCCATTTGGACCTCAGGGTTAAGGGAGAAAACCTGCCATCTGATAGGAATGCAAATTGCTCTAAGGTTTGGCTGTCAATCACAGCAGAAAAAGTAGACTATGATGTCTTGCTGTCTGCGATGTGCCTAGGCCATGCTAAAGCAGTTTGGGGATGTTTTGCCAATTTCTTTGTACTTTGTCCTATTAAAGAATGAATAAGGCACCTACGTGGTTTGACCACGAGAGCTTCAACTCCAAAGAAAAATGAACAGGATGTTTTTTTAAAGATGATAATAATAGTAATCTCCCCTGGCTGCTGATGTATTAAAGCGGGCTCTTTTTTTGAAATCCGTAGACTATGAAACTTAACCATACAAATATGGATAGTGCCCCCCTCTAAGCTTACTTTGCCTAGTTCTACAAATAAAGGTAGAGCTTAGGTTCAAAATCACATCTGTTCATCCATTATTCTTTGATCATCCTTATTCAAAGTCTGAATCTCACATGCCTGTGAGGTGATGGAGAATACCATGGCTTAGAGGAAGGGAAACTTTTAAAATTGTTTTATTAGGGGCTCATACAACTCTTATCACAATCCATACATACATCAATTGTGTAAAGCACATTTGTACATTCATTGCCCTCATCATTCTCAAAACATTTGCTCTCCACCTAAGCCCCTGGCATCAGGTCCTCATTTATCCTCTCCTTCCCCCCTCCCCACTCCCTTATGAGCCCTTGATAATTTATAAATTATTATTTTGTCATATCTTGCCCTGTCCGATGTCTCCCTTCACCCACTTCTCTGTTGTCCATCCCCCAGGGAGGAGGTTATGTGTAGATCCTTGTAATCGGTTCCCCCTTTCCAACTCACTCTCCCTCTATGCTCCCAGTATCGCCACTCACACCACTGGTCCCGAAGGGATCATCCGCCCTGGATTCCCTGTGTCTCCAGTCCCTTTCTGTACCAGTGAACATCCTCTGGTCTAGCCAGACTTGCAAGGTAGAATTCGGATCATGATAGTGGGGGGTGGGGGGGGTGACTTATAGGATGTATTGAATGCCCAACTCCTGCCACAAGCTAGACTATGAAACACTCTCCTTCTGAGTCCCTTTTCCACTGATGCAGATGCTGGTCACAGGTGAGGGGATGGTCTCAAACACCTGAGGGGCTCTGGCTGAAACAGGAACAAGGTCTCCCCTTGGTTGGCTCTGAATGCAGCCCTGTTTCCTTCTGGCCAGGCACCTTGTCTGACTTGCAGATTATGTCGTTTTTCTTTCTTTTGTCTTCTTCCGTCATGACTGGCAAATGGTATATTATTTTCCCCTACACAAATTACCTTCCATAAACCTGGAGGAGAAAAAGTGCTCAGAATCGTCATTGCCAACGTGGCACCTCTGTGTCGAATAAAATGACCAAGTACAACCAAACCCTTACTCTGGGGAAATAGCCTGCATTTCCTCTTGAAGAAAAAGTATATCCATCTGCTCCCAAGAGAGCTGGGGTTTTTGTTATTGGTTTTTGTTTTGTTTTTTTGCATTCAGTCATCTTTGTTGGTTGGGTGATTGGCGAGTGGGAGTGGGGACAGGGGGGAAGTTGTTAGAGCCAACAGTTATCCATAAGTGGAGTTCGTTGCTAAAAATGTAGCATCCAGAAGCTGGTGAGTAAGCCTTCTTCGTGGAGCAATATTATGTCACCAGATCCGCTGAGCCGATGCACAACAAAGTGAATCGTCCTTTCCGCCAATGCATCAATGCTGGGGACATAGCAATCACAGATGTGCTGAAGCAGAGGCAGCCGTGTCAGGCCAAGTTCAGGAAGCCGCACATGTAGCCAGTTGTCTCCTTCTGACGCCCAATAACTCCAAGGCTGTGGCACCTGAGGAGCCGGGGGGAATGGCTGAAGGGTCACCAGAGAGACCTCCCATCCTTTTCCGTGCCTCTTTTGCTAGAGGAGGCATTGCTCAGTGGACAGGTGACTTTATGATGCCAGGCCAATCAGGTAACATGCTCACGAAGGCAGTGTGGGCCTGGGAAGGAGTGAAGTAGACAGGGAAGAAGCACCCACCAATCAGGTTAGAGTTTATGACTACCCTGGTATAGAGATGAATGCCCGCCAGACCGGATTCACTCTCATACGTGATGACTAAGATGCTCATTCCCGCCCCCACATCCATTTCAACAGAAATGAGAACTTTTTCCTGGAATACTAAATGGATCGTGGGCTCTAGGCCTATGGCTAACAGATGTCCACGTAGGGGGTTCTTTGCTGCCCTCCTCTCTCTTGTGCTGATGGGATGAAGTTTCGGAGCAGGCAGCTGCTCCTGCCTTTCTGGATGGACCCCTAACTCCGGGTGAGAGGAGACTAGACAAGGAGACACGGGGAGGAAAACTCCCTGCGTGCAGCCACCTTCCCCCTGCTCTGATCGTGCTGCCGATCACCTGGGACAGACTACGCCCACCCCAGCACTACAGAGCCCTCCTCTTGTTTATGTAAAGACCCCAATTAAACCAGAAATAGAATCGAGCCCTGCCAACCTTGTTTAAAAAATGTTAAGACATTCAGTCCAGTGCTCCTTTTCATTATTCTCTGCTGAAACCTAATATTAGGAGCAGCATGTACCGAGGACCTGGACCATGAATTCATAATGAAGCACTTGTACTGGAAAATATGTGAGCACCTAGTTACTTGATTTGGCAGGAACCCGCGGGGACAGGAGTTCACTCTCTCTTACACAGCACTTTCAGCAGTGCTTTTGTAGACTGAAGCCAGAAATCGATGGTTTCTGTGGGCTTTCCTGGATACCCGAGTTCCTCTACCCCCTGCCCTCCTGCCTCCTCTAACTTTATTGACACAGACCTCTCAGGAGTGTCCTGTTTCTTCCCTCAAACTTCCACCTCCTCCAGCATCCTGTCCTGTGGATGTTTTGATCTGTGTCCATTCATGTCTTTCTTTATCTGGCTCACTGCACCTCAGGAGTGCAAACTCCTGAAGGCCAAGACTGGAGTCACTGGGTGGAACAGATGGTTATTATATGCTCAGCTACCAGCTGACAGGTTGATAGTTCGAGCCCACCCTGAAGATCTGATTCCAGAGACCAGCCTGATGATCTTCACTGAAAGGTGCCAGCCTTGGAAACTCCATGGGGTGGGGGTGGGGGGATGAGGGAATGAGGGAGGCGAGTGGGGGGTGAGAGCTACTCACAACAACAAAGGCCAAGACAGAATTATGTAAGGAGCAAGCAAAGCAGCACAAGGGGTGAGGACAGAGATCCTAGACTGGGTCAAGCAGCTTGAAATCCTGTCTCCACGGACCACAATGTGGCCCACAGTTGCATGATACTGGGCAAATCATTTCATTATTGTGACCTTGGTTGCTCTTGAAAGAGAGATAATAAGGTCCTTTCTAGACGAATAGAAAGATGCCGAAGTAGGGGATGAAGCAGCTGCTGCACCATCACCAAACACCCAATTCACCGTCATCAAGTTGAGTTCAACTCAAAGCCACCCTAGAGGATGGAACACAGCCGCCCCTGTGGGTTTCTGAGATTGGCAAACTTGGCAAGAAGAGAAGGCCTTGTCCTACTTCCTCTGAGCTGCTGAGGGGTTGGAACCACTGACCTCATGGTTAGCAGCCCAAAGCTGAACCCGCCTCCCCACCAGGGCTTCCTAGGCCAGGGTGGCCCTCCACCAATGCTCTCAATCATCCTCACGATTGTCCCCATCACTTGCTTTGTCATCCAGCACAACCATGCTCACTGCCATCAAGTCAATGCTGACCCACAGCGACCCCTGGGGGCTTCCGAGACTGCAAGTGTGTAGAGAAGTAGAAAGCCCAGTCTGTCTTCTTCGGAGCGGAGGGCAGCCCTGGCCACCAGGACTCCTGGCACAATCATTCGCACACACAAATGTTTGTTGTAAAAATCAAGTCACTTTCCTCGGATCAAAGGTCTGCCTGGAACAGAAAACGACTTGAGAAAGCAATTGTTTCGTGTTTGGCCCCCTCTTTAACAAAATCAATGTTCACCGGACTTTTCTCTTGCATTTGTGCCATAGTCCTAGGTTCTGGAAGAAATGTTGAATACTTCATAACCTTTGATCAAGGAACTTTCCCAATGCCCATTCCATTTCTAACAGATTCCACTTGGGGACAATTCTGAGCCGATTTTCAGCCTCAGATGAGCACAGTTCCTATTGTGGCCATCAAGACACATGTGAACGTGAACTTGAAAATGGGTGTGTGGGCCCAGGTGTCAAGCTTTGGGCTCTGAAGTTGTCACTACAACTTTAAGGATTATTTGGCGGATTTCCCACAAGGTGCCTCGCTCACCTGTTCCCTAAGACCAGGTTTTTGTTGCTTCCTGCACATGTAAAAAAATGCCTTTCTACATCTGCAGAAAACAAGTCGTTGTTGTCATCACTCGCCTGGCCCCGTGCAACCTTAGCCAGGGCGATAGAGTTACCCAGCTCACTCCTTTGGCGGAGCGCAGAGTTTCAGGTCCACCATCGGGATGTTGCGCTGGGTGGACCTGAGAAAACCGGGCTTTTGCATTTTGTGGGATTTGCACTTTCAGAAACTAAAGCAAGATCCCCACACCGCTGGGGAAAGAGAAGCAGACTGGGAAAGACTTCTCTCTGCTGGTGAAAACCAGTTCATAGGGGAACGTCTGAGCTGCCTCTCCTTTTTCTTCTTCTTTTTTAAAAGCCATTACATAACTGAGCGTACTATGTGGTCCAGGAAATAATTTTGCCCACACACCTGCACAGAAAAACCCACATCAACAAGTTTGCCTCGGCCGTCAATCCGTAGGACCAAAAACTCTGCCTCAAAGCGCAGGTGAAATAAAATCCGAAAATTGCACCACCGCCACAGAGGAGTCGGCCATCCCAGAGGCCCCTGCTGAAACCCCATCTTTAGGGTAGGGTTTCAGATGCATTTTGATGTTTTGGTCACCTGACCCAAGCGCTGGAACCCAATTGGCCCCCAAATTTGCAGGCTAAGAAATGATGTAACCAGAGTGTGTGGGAACCGGGAGGATGTGGCAGATCCAATTTTTCCCAGTCGTTTATTCGACTTGGCTACTAATTCTGCTTGTTACTCCGTTGACTGCTGGTTATCAGGAAATTCGAACTACTTAAAGGACATAATGAGTTTATCTAGAGCCGGGGCAGAATTTAGTCACATTTATGTAAAATTAAACCACAGTTCAAGAAAATAGTAATTTGTGAAATTCAATGATTTGTACTTAAATCTGATCGCAGATGTATTTTAATGTAGCACCCCTGTGATTTTCTGTACTCCTCGGTTTAGTATAATGAAAATTGGTCTTACATTGCTTGTGTTAAAAAAAAAAAAAAAAAAGAATCAGATTCAATGTGTCGGTGTATCCGTAATTTTTCTAGTCTTTTCTCAATCTGACAGCATTTATGTTTCCCTAAACAGAATCAGAATAAATGCTTATGTGCATGTAACTTGTCGCCATGGTTACTTTGGACCTTTAAAATGTCGGCATGATAGCAGAGACAACCAAGAGAAGAAATTATCTTTGTTTGAGGAGAATAGGCAGAACCAGTTTGGCAAACTTCATAACCAACCAGAGCCGAGTCAGGATGCCTCGGGATAAAAAAAGATGAAGAAAAGAAAATGTTTTTGTTGTTGTTCTGACAGTCAGGCTTCATGTCAGGAAAACTTGAGCATATTCGGGTTTCACAGCAAAAGCAAGAGATCTAATGCTGATAGCAAAATGTTAAGGATTCCCTCCCACCCCCACCCCCCTCTGAATCCCACTCCTCCCACCCTCGCCCCTGTGACCTTTCCTAAGAAATGTCTACCACTCATGCACTTTTATCTTTCTAATGTGTCTGAGAGAGCTTGTAAAAGCTCCCTAACTCAGGCTCCCAAATTCTCATTAGGAAGCCATGGCCAACCTTCTCCCTGCATGTCCTACAGATAGGAAATGTAAGAAATATCCCCAATGAATACAATGACTGGGTTTATCATAAACACCCCACGTGGCTTTACAAAGCCATTGTTCTACTTGGGTAGCATTCCTACTTGTAGAAAACATTTCACATTGTCAACAGACGTTGCTAAGTTAGCCACACACACCACACAAAATGTCTTGAGGCAAGAAATTCCTCTAAGACACCTTTCTTGGTCATTCTCCTGGTTTAGGTGCATATGATGCCCAGCCGAAATGCAGCAGACACGGTGCCTGACACCTATTTCAACCTGGTGTTGGGAGCTATATCAAACATTAATGGAGATTAGTGTTAGAACTGGTGTAAATACAGCTAACAGCCCGCTGTAAGTGCATACTCACATTTCCATAAGTTATGTGGTAAGCAGAGCCAGGGAAGAAATGAGACACTTCGGGAGGTGGTATTCAGGTAGCAAGTCTTTGGCTATTGAGAAATAAACACACCTTGGGTGTGTTTACTGCGTTACACGCAAATCTACAAACCTACCCAACATTGCCTCTTAAGCTTCTCCTCAAGAGACAAGTCAAGTTCAAGATATGCAATTTCACTATGGAAAGCTTCTAAAACAGAGATAAAAAAAAAATGATTTAGTACTTCCAGGTGCTCTGTAATTCTTGGCAGAGAAAGTTAATTCCAGGTGTGTAATCTCCTAAAGAAATCTGTTGTCAAAGCTGGATAAAACCATCACGTTAGAAAAATAGAAATTCACCGATGAACAAAGTATAAGGTACGGCCAGGGAAACTCTTTGCTCCTGCAGAAATTACAGCATAAAAGTGAAACTCCCTTTTACTTATGTAAACATGGCTCGGCTTTGGGCATCATTTCAAAAGAGGTAGAACTGAACATGCACAAGCATATAGAAATATGACATGGTCTTGGTGGGAGGTTTGGGGTGGGGCCCCAGTGCCAAGTCAAACTCTAATACACAAACAAAGGAAGAAAGACGATGCCTTTTATAGCTTACAGATTTTTTTTCTTCTTCTTTTTTATTTTAAACAGCCGGACCAACCAAATAACTCAATCAACAACAACAAAAACGGAGATGTGCCACGCAGTGGAAAATGGAATAACAGCTTGAATAACAAGGAGGCCCAGACAAGGGTGGGAATGCGGGTAGAGGAGGCAGGAGAAGGAGCCTATGTTACAGAATATTTATACTTGGTAATACAATGCACATTGATTAATTGGGTTCTTTTAAAGAGGCGCTTATTTATGGCAGGTTCGTGAACAATATAGCATGTACACAGTGCTGATGTTCTCCCGTGGCTCGCTTTTATTTCCATATGTTCCAAAGAAATGAACATCCCATTTCACAGTGATCCAAGCTGCTCTTGAAGTGCTTGCCAGTGCTCCGTCCCTAGTGAGTTGTTACCACCAGATTAATATCCTGTGGGTCACTTAATTTAAGAAACCACATTATAGAGGCATTATGTGATTAGATGGACTGCTTTTACAAGCCAGCTGGGGCGTGTACTTTGCCTCTGGTGAGAAAGACTGGGAAGGCTGACTTTTCAAGACCTCCAACCTGGATGCTCTAAGCGGCCTATGGTAGAGACACCTGGGCAGGCGGGGAAGGAGTGTGCCATCCTTGATCAGAGATCTCCAAAGACCCACTTGCTTAGCCAGAAACAGGCTTAAGCAGCTGGTAGGAGTTATTCGATCCGGAACATTTCAGAATATGGAGGGAAGTCCTATCGTCTTCCCCCGTTAGCCCTGCTGGTCACCACAGCTGGCTAGCAAACAGAAAAGTCTGCTGCTTCCCTGTTGAGCCATCAAACTCAAGTCCCATGTATTGTATTTTACTTGCGAATGCTAAATGTGCCCTTGATTCTTTTCTCCAGTTACATGTTTCTGAATCAGAAGGCAGCATGCTTTTTGAGTCAATGAGAGGGATGTATCCCCCAGCGGCTCCACAGACATCTTGGAAAGGGATGTCCAGGAGTTCCTACAAGGGTTCCAAATGGCTTCGGGTGTGGGGCCTCCTGGCCAGGAGGACACATCGGTCATCATTAGGGTTCACTCCTGATGACTTGGGAGAGGAGAATTCACTCGGACCTCCTCGAGGTCTGGCCCAAAGAGGCTTCAGGCTACTTTGTTAGGAAGGAAAGACATTCTAGAAGGCACCCGGTGGGCTGGTGGGGGCTGGTGAGCCCGAGGGTGGAGATCTCTGGTGATCCTCGTGATCCCTTCCTTAGAAGCGATCTGCAACGAGCCACAGCTCTTGTGAATTGTCCTGGACCCTGACAAATATGGGTACATGGACATCTCTGCCTCCCAAGACATTTCATTCAGTCCTTATACTCTTAGAAAGGAGATGCTTGTCTCACTAAAAGTCAACGGAACCGATCCTTTGGGAACACCCTCGCACCCTGCAGAGGAAAGGGGTGTGTTTATTAGGAGTTTCTGAAGGGAAGGAGTTGGACAACAGAAATGGTGTGCCCATCAGTTTTCCAAAGCAAACCATAACTTGTGCCCGCCTCCCTGATGCTACAGTCGGGCTCCAGTTTACCTTGGAGAGGAGAGGAGCTTCCAGGGCTCCTTTAGGAAGGTAAGACCCTTGCTGGGAGGTATATTCCTACTGGCAGTGAGTTTTTGTGGGGTTAAGCAACCGAAGTCACACAGGCATGGGGTCCCCTGAGCCCCACCACAACCAACCAGGCGTGTGCCTTAGTGGCCTGGCTCCTTCTCTTGCGTGCGCTACACTTCACTGAGCTTTTCAGATATGGTGGGGGCATTTTTGGTTTTCATTGGTCACAGGGACAGTTGGTGGTGGCCCCATTTGGGGCGGGTTGTACGGGCACCATGTTTCCGACAGCCCGTGCTCCCTTCGCGTCTCTGTGTCAGATCTTGGTAATTCTCACCATATTTCCAACTCTCACAAGGCGATTGTACACTTAGCAGCCTTAACTGGCTGCCATAATGGGTCAACAGAACTTCCGTAGGCACAGGCAAACCTTGTGAAAAACCCCTTATTGGGATATTGTAGACTCTATGGAGCCCTGGTGGTGTAGCGGTTACATGTTGGGCTGCAATCTGCATGGTCCAAAGTTCAAAACCACCAGGAGCTCTGAGGGAGGAAGTCTGGGCTTTCTACTCCCTGCAAGACTCACAGGGGGGTTGCTATGAGTCAGCCATGACTCCAGGGCAGAGAGAACAGAATCTGCACGGTCCCTGTGGGGTGTCTGTACTTTGCTTTTTTCTCCCCGGCAGTAGCAGGAAAAAATGTCGAGGTGATAAAGGGAGGGGGTGGAAATGTGAATCAAATGGGCTTCGGCTCTGCAACTTGCCACATGTCTAAAATACCCAGATCCCGAGTCATTAGAAGTTGGGCAAAACTTTCCTTTAGTTGTCTTTTCATAAAGTGCTTGTAGTTCTCAAGGGCTTGATAATGACCAAAGAAAGTTTCTTATTTTGCTGCCTGAAACTGAGCACAGGCAGAGGCCACCCCAGATTCAGCCTGACCTAGAAGCTTGGCTGATGTCCCAGACCAAGCTACTCCCCACGGGTTCAGAGCCGCTCCAGGTCCATGTCCTCAAACCATGCTGCCATCTCACCGGCCAAAGCCCAAATCCATCCCAAGCTGTTGATAGGAATCAGGACTGCAAAATGCTTTTAAAACTAGAAAACACTGATTAGGGAGCACCGGAAACTATGAGGGGAGAAAGACGAGGCTCTCTACTCCCATAAGCAGTGACAGTCTTAGAAACCCACAGTGACAGTCTTAGAAACGCTCCACCCTTCCTAGAGGGCTGCTACGAGTCAGCATCGACTCAGTGGCAGTGGGTTTGCTTTGGGTTGGTGAACAGGAGAAGAGCTCTGGGACACGGTGGTTATATCCCCAGTTGCTAACTGACAGACCGGGGTTCAACCCCACCCCCAGCTGCCTTTCCAGGAGAAAGATGTGCCCATCTGGAAAGCCTATGAGGTGATGGATGCTCTTCTGTCCTGTTAGATGGCTGTGAGTCAGAATCCAACCACCACAATGGGTCTGGGCTGCTGCTGCTGTTGTTGCTTGGCAGTTATGAGAGAGGATGCAAGTATAAATTGCTCACATTTATGAAAGTATAGTTTGATGCCTGTCATTGGAAGATTTTTTGTTTTTGGACACCCCAAAATCCCTACTCATAATGACTCCATAGAGTTAGAGAAACTGTATAGACTCTACAGAGTAATAATTCTATAGAGAATGGAGTAGGGTGGCCCCATGGCATGTCCAAGGCTGTCCAGTCTTTACAGAGGCAGGCTGCCTCACTGTGCTCCTCCAGAGTGACTGGTGGGTTGGAACCACAAACTTGTGGTTAGCCACCCAACACAACCCACCATACCATCAATGCTGGGATGATAAGGTCTTGGACAAGGGCTGTTCCTATGTCTCTCTTTATGTCAAATGTGTACGTAAATCCAATAGTTAGGTACAGTTCATTCCTCGTGTCAGTCAAATGTGTGTCTGAGGACATAGGATCTCATGTATGCATAACAGCCATTGAAGAAACACTTGCAGATCCACTAAAACACAATACAGTAGTAATAATAATGCTTATATGCATGTCTCAAAGTAGAACCAATTTATGATTGCCAACATTGCATCATCTTGAATTTTAATAGGCTTCTTGAAGGCGGGGTTGTAACTGCAGGCTACACATAACTAGATGTTTATAACCTGGGACTCCCTGTAAGAAAAGCTCAGAATCACACAGCTAATCCTCCAAAGAAATATTAAAGAGACAGCATCCGCCTTTGAAAAGAAACTTCGCGATACACACATTTCTATATTTGCTAGTACAGGAGACAGAGGGGGCTTTCTACTACCATAAACAACCACAGTCTCAGAAACTCACAGGGGAACTTCTACCTCTTCTACAGGCTTGCCATGAGTCAGCATCTACTCGATGGCAGTGAGTTTGGTTTTTAATGCCCAGAGGTACACCAAGATGTTTTCACCAAGTGGTTAACATTTCATACGTCTGGAAGTTGTCTTTCCACGCTTTGCCTACCTGAGTCACCTCCCATGAAGGATGTCCATCACCATCACCTTTAGACCTTTACATTTCCCGACACCAAGTGCTGGTCTTGCCAGGTTCGGTCAAGGTATAAAATACACATTTTCCTCAGTGTTGTCACACTAGAGATTTTACTTTGAAATCTCTGGTTCTAATGGAAACAGGGAAGAGAGGAAGAATGTATAAAACTTGGAATGAAAACCAAAAACCTGTTCTAGGATGAAAACAAAGGCTTCATTCTGCTTGACCCAGGGCTTCCCTCTTAAGCAAGTGTCTGCCACTACCAAGGCATCCTCCTCCTAGAACCAGACAGACTTCAGAGACAGGCCAGGGCTGGTTTGGTTCCAGACCACTGCAGTAAAGCCACTGTCAGACGTTATATGAATTTCTGGTTACCCAGTGCATACAAAAGCAATGCTTACCATATGCCATCGCCTATTAAGGGTACAGTAACCCAACCCATTTCAAATTGAGTCAATCCTGACGCAGAGCAACCCAGACTAGCATTTCCAAGATTCTTGTAGATCCTTACAAGAACACACAGCAGCAGCATTTCCCCAAGGATCAGCGGGTGGGTTGGAACTCCTGGCCTTTCGGTTAGCAGTTCACCTAAGAGCACCACCAGAGCTCCTTCACCCTCCTACAAGAACACCACAGCCATCCACTCCATTCCAACCAGAGTGACGGGTGGGTATGAACCTCTTGAAGGTCCAACTCGCAAGCTGGCCTTACAGTTAGCCGTCCAGCACGGACCTGACAGCACCTCCAAGGCTCCTCCGGGGACAATACTAGGATGAAAGATGTTTGAAATATTGTGACAATTACCACAATGTGACAGAGACAAGAAGGGAGCACGTGCTGTTGGGGGAAAACGCTGCAAAGAGACTTGCTCGACACAGACTTGCTGCCACGCACCTTCATTCATCAAAAGCCACCACAGCTGCAAAGCACAGTACAGGCAAGCACACGCAACGGAGGCGGTGGCTGGGCAAGCTCTGCCACCGTCGCCTTGCACCGCCCTTGAAAGCAAAGGAAAGTCAGATTGGCTTTTCTGCAGACTGCCGTCTTTTTCTCTTCATTGGCCTTGCTGGAAAGCTGCTGTTCAGATTAGAAGCTATGCCCTTCTTAGTAGCTACAGTTGCCAAAAACAAACAAACAAGCAAAACCCCTCACTGCCATCAAGTTGATTCCTACTCACGGCGACCCCCTAGAACACAGTAGAACTGCCCTTGTAGGTTTCCAAGACTGTAAATCTTTACAGAAGTAGAAAGCCTCTTCTCACTCCCATGGACCTGCTGGTAGTTTGGAACAGCTGACCTGTGGTGAGCAGTCAAACGCATAACCCACTGCACCACCAGGGCTCCAAACGCATAACCCACTGCACCACCAGGGCTCCAAA
>NW_022108124.1:993375-1000272 GCF_000313985.2 Echinops telfairi | reverse complement strand
TTTTGAAAATGATGATGGCAACAAATGCACAAATGTGCTTGACACAATGGATGGATGGATGGATGGATGGATGGATGGATGGATGGATGGATGGATGGATGCATAGATGGTGATAAGAACTGTATGAGTCCCCAATAAAATGATTTTAAAAATAATAAATAAAAAGAAAACAATTATCATTTACACTCCATTTTCATACTTGGGGAAGTTTCCCAGGTGGCACAAATGTTTTGCCCTTGACTATTCCTCTAGAGGTGGATGATTCAAGTTCACCCAGCAGTGCCAGGGAAGAATGCGGCCATCTGTTGCCTCAAAGACTAGCACCCAAATGTCCAATGGAGAAGTGGTGCTCTGTAACGTGGGGTGACCATGAGTCGGGATGTACTGGATGACAACAGGATTGTTATTGGATGTTGTCCTTTTGTATACCTGGGCACATAAAATCAGTCTCAAGTCAGAAGAGCTATGCCACCAAGACACAGAATCATAGCAAAGTGGATGTTTAGATGGTCATGACGCCTATTCTCAGACATGTGAGCGGAGAAGCAGAGGCCTGGATGAGCCTGCCAATGGAGGGAAGGCGAATGCCTGTGCCCTGATTTCTTCCTTCCCCTGCACTAGGACTTCAAGAACACTTCAAATCCTCTTGCGTCACCTCCCCGGACCCCCTCCCCTCTCTTTTGACCTTTCTGCTCTTTGTCTTCGAAGGACAGTTCCACTCTGGCCACAGAGCCTGCGAATGGATCCGTGCTCCAAAGGGCAGAGCCCTGCCCAGGTTTGTTAACCCCCCTTACTCCCCCTGCTGGTGGGCTGGACCACAACCCAAACTCCCCCACCTAGACACCCTGGAATACAAGTCCCAGCTAAAGATGTGCGTGCATCTTTTTTTCAAGTTAATTCGCGCTGCAAAACACTATGTAGAAGGAAGAAGACAGGGTCAAAGGTAGGCGAATTTTACAGGAGCGCCTAACTCATGATAATATAAATAAATTGGAGGTGTGATGTTGTTTTTTTTAAACTGGCCTTTGTGATTCGATTTGCAAAATGGAAAAGATACGTGTGTAAAATGTTTTCCCTCAGTCTCTTTGTGTCCCCACACCCTTCTCATTTTTGTGGTTTGTGATATTTCCCTTTGTCTCTAAGCTCTAGACTTCTACTTAATAAGTACCAATAAAGATTGTATGTTATCCTTAAACAGTGGTAGTATTCCCCACCTGCTAATTGCTTTATTTGTACTTAGTGTTTCCGCCCTCTCATCAACAGAGGCTTTAGCATAAAGGGCAATGAAGTAGAATGTGATGAGGCGAATGGGAGCCAGCCGAGTGAATGCTTCCGTAATTACACAGTAGCCTGGAGTAGCTCTTCCCAAATCAAATCATGAGCCTGGATTACCTAAAACTCTCAGGACACAGCCCGGGGTTTTCGTCTGTCTGTAGGTTACTGCCGACACCCCGCCCTCTTTCCTCTGGCACTATTCTTCATGGAGATTATCATAGCTCCACTTCCAATGTAATATTCCCAAAGCACTGAGACTCCCAGGAAAAGGCTGTTTTCTTAAAAGGCTTGCCTGGCCCCAGGTGTTTTACCACGCATTAAAAAGAAAAAGAAACATTTTGCATGTGCATATCAAGGTTTATTCCCAGCTGAGCTAGGTCCAAGTTCTTTGGCAAATACTTACATCTCAACATTGCCCCAACCACCCATCAGGCCACTGGAACAAGTCAGTAGGCCTCTGCTATGTGGGAATGTTTGTTTCCACATCTGACCATGATTTCACAAATACACCCTACACTGGAAATAGCCCGGAATTAAAGAACAAGTATTAGGTCAGGCTATCTGGAATAGGGCTGGCAAATCTCTTTTGGCTCTTGTTGTGTGACCTTGAACCAGTCATTTCATGTCTCATTTTCTCCATGCGAAACCCAAAGAACATGAAATTGAGCGCTTATAAGGTTCCTTCTACTTCTAGAGCTTCAAGCATTCATCATGAAAGAGAGGGTAACCGTGGATTCAACGACGACCCAAGTTAACCCAGGGGTAGCAGAATAGAACTAGGCTCCACAGAGTAGCCAGTAACGGATATTTTGGAAGTAAATTGCTAGGCCTTCTGCCCAAGGTGACCCTGGGTGGGCACGAAGCTCCAACCTTCCTTCTGTTTTACAGCTGTTTTACACCTTTTGCACTACTCGGGGACTCCATATCCCTAATATTACCTAGATAACGGACACAGAAGACCTAAGACTAATCCAAGGTGCTTACACATTTGGCCAGAGTAATTAAAGCAAGAGAGTAATCTGGTTTTCACGTGCTTTAATCATGCTTTAAGATAAGATTCGAAGTGTCCAGGTGTCCACTGAGACCTGGGCTGGGCTGAGTGATGTCTCTCGGAGAGGAAGAGAACTGGGGCCCAAGTCGGAGCTCTGCCCCGCTCTGTGCTGTGGGAGGCAGTTCACCAAAGCCTCTGGGCGACGTGGACTGCATGATCCTAAGGCTGGTTCCCACCTTCATCAATGGCTCAAATAAAACAAAATCCAGATCAGCCCATTTTCTGTCATCTGCAGAGGATTTTACTCTGTATTCTTGAGGAAAAGAGCTATCGTTCCAAAGAATTCACTCAATATTCCTTGCTTCAAACGAATCTGTCTTGAAGAATTTTTTCATTAGTAGGCAAATACATATGTAAAGTAGGTAAGCTTACAGCCACGACAAAGTCGATAATTGGTTGTATATTTTGCCTTTACCAGAATATGTTCTGGTTCAGGCCAATTTGTGAAGGTGACCCTTAGTTATCATCAAAAAGACAATGCAAGGTTTGTTTTTGTGGATAAATTAAAGCCATACCCAACCAAACTTAAACTAGGAGTTGCTTTTTTTTAAGCTGTAAATTTCCCATGCTAAAGCCTTTAAAAACTACTCGTTAGTTAAATTATCCAAAAAATAAGTAAATAAACTGAGTTTTAAATTGACTCCACTTGAGAACTAAAGGACTTAGCTAATGATTCAAATTTAATTTTGTTTTCCATGTTAGTTTTCTTAATTTAAAATTGCTAGCACCTTCCAAGTATGTTCTGTGTTGACTTAGAACACAAGCGTAATCCACCCAACCAGTCAATGTCAAACAGAAACACAAAATTAGTGCATAACACCATCAGGCGCCCCCACCCCCACCCCCCACCCCCCCATGGGTCTGCATCTTCTGAAGGACGATGGCCATGCTTTGTGAGGTTACCTGACATGGATGGATAAAAGAACACCACCTAGGAACATTTTAGACAAGAAGATTACAAAAGTATTTAGAACTTCCAAATGCACACATGATACACACATAATTTCTGGTCTTTCAAGTCAAACTTGAAGGCCTTGTCCCAGAATTTTCCTGAAATATTTGGTGAATCATTCTGAACCAACTTTGTGGACAAGAAGGTTCCCAAAAGAATCAGGGTTAGCCTACTTGGGATTCTGTTCTTTGTCATGTGCTTGTGAGGGAGGCAAGTCGGGACACTAACTTTTGCCAAGAGGTGGGAATATTATATATTCATACATATCTAGGTGAACGTAGGCATACAATACTTATCTTTTAGATTAAAGGGTAGAGAGGGTATTTCTTATGCAGACAAGCACAGATGACATGCAAGAGGGAATATGGCTTGGTTTCAGGGCCATGCTTTTAAAAAGAACAGCGATTTTTGTGTCTCCATTTCTAATCAGCAACTTGCTCCAAAGGAGGAGTATACAATGTCTCTCTATGGCATACTGCATCTATATCCAATCTCGGCATACTGCGTCCATATCCAATCTCGGCATACTGCGTCCATATCCAATCTCTGCAGCCAGGCTACCTTGGTTCCCATATTGCTTCCACTTCCTTATCTGCAAAGCCTTCTGCTTCTCCCTTATCTGCAAAACCTCGGGCAGTTGCTCAACCTTGCTGTGACTCAGTTTCCTCATCCATAAAATGGGGATCATAGGGTATTAACATCCTAGGATTGTTGTGAAAATTAAATGAGTTTCTATGTAGGCCAGAGTTAGAATTGTGCCCCCGCAAAAGCATCATAGATTACACATGATGATTATGATTATGATTGGGCTAGTTTATATTGTAGAAGGGTTTGTGAATTAAACTGTCATTGTGGAAGATCGTTCAAGCATGTGAGGTCTTCATCTATGGTATCTCATGTTCCTTCTTTCCGCTTAACTTCATTTATGTGATTTCCACGAGCAGTTACATCAGGAGGGTTCTACAGAGCTGCAGCACCCAATAGAATTGGCCCTGATAATGAAAACAGTCTATGTTTGTATTGTACCTTTGAGTAGCCACGAGCCATGTACCCTTATGAACACTTGAAAGGTGACTAGTATGAGGTTGGGATTAAAATGTTAGCTTATATTTCATTTTAATCTTAATCTAAAGTTGCAGAGCCCTAATGACCATTGGCTACTGCATTAGACCACAGTATAATGATGGATTTTGAAGTCACAGCTGTATCTGGTTATATGGTGCCATCACTTACCAGCGCTATGGCTAATTCTGTTAGAGAATCAGGGTTTGTTTGTTTGTCTGTCTGCTTTAACTTGTTAACAAAGAAGAGTAATATTTACCACCTAGAAAAAGCATACTCATATGTGTAAAGAACCTAGTGTAGTATAATTTAAAATATTGGAATTCTTGCCTCTCTACTCTCCTTTGAATCTGTATGATTCTGGCTCTGAGAACTGGACACAAAGTAAGGAAAATCTCAATCTCATATTCGATTTCGAAACAAAAACACCGGCACCTCAACATCCTCGCTTATTCCACCAGCTAACCAGAGCTGTTCGTCCGGCATGTGAAGGTAACATTGGCTTTGACAGAGAGAGATCCCTGATAGTGCCTGGGCTTTGCTCAAGGCATAAGCTCCGAGAATGCTGGAGACCCGGTCACACTCACAGAGCTGCATGGAGGTGCAGGTCCTGGCAGGCGTTGCCAAGGAGCGCCCATGTCTATGTCTTCCCTTCTGTGGTGAGTGACAATACAGGCAGCTTTTTTGGTTGCCTCTCTGTCGAAATAAGGTCACTGAGAGCCAATGTTCTAAGAATCTTGTGATGTGCATCAAGAATTTCATGGGAGAAATCATCTCCAGTATTTGGGCGTGGGCGGTCTCAAGACCACCTTGCTTTATTGAGAAAATGAGACAATTCTATACCTCGAAAGGAAGTAGAAGTCATGTTCACATATCGTAGGAACATGTTGTGGAAACATACCACGGAAATAGAAGTCCAGTCGCTTCCAAAATCTTTCAGGATACAGTCAGAAGCATCTGGAAGATGCAACCTCAAGGAAAATCTGAGCGGGAAAATGCAAGGCCAGGCCTATTCTGAATAATTTTGTCATGCAGATTGCAATACTAGCACTCCTAAATTTAGGATTTGCCTGCAAGAGGGCAGGATGCCATCCAAGACTCGTCTGCAGTTTGAGCCTTTTTCTGGGGTTATCTCGTGGCACAGCCTTTTGCTAGCAAACCTTTTATTCTTATTCAGTGTTTGAAAGGTTTTAGCCAAGTTGGCTTCTTACCAGGTCCTGAGCACGCAGCCTTTCCAGATAGTCACTTGATGAGAATAATGAATCATGATTTTAATCCCAAACTAGAACAACCACTCACACATTCAACCATTATAGCCTGTATGCCAGATAAATTTGGGGAAGGAGGTTGATTAGAAAACGGAATTTCATTCAAATCACAGCTAGTGTGCACACAAAGGGAGAAGAACAGACAAGGTTCTAAAACGCAAAGGTAGTGAGTGACCAGGTGTCATAAGACCCACGCCTCATCACACAGGACTGGTGGGATTTGGGTCCAGTTACTTGACTTTCCTATCCCTTTGTAATATGAGGATAACACGACTTTATTTTGAGGATTACAAGGATTAATTAGACAATCTGTAAAACGCTTAGCACCATAGCTACCATCTGGTTCATAGCCCACAAAGATTTGTCCTTTTTGCTCCTTAGATGTTTCTAAAGTATAGCGTGGTCATTCCATTTAACTTCAACAATTAGCCCCAGTCTATCCACAAATATTTACTTCTTACCTATATCTCTAAAAGAGCTCTCTCATACAGGACACTGATTTCAGCACTTTTCCTAAGATATTTGATTTCATCCTCCTGTGCCAAGTTAAAGCAGTTGGATGTTATTTTCCCCTGAAGCATGAGTTAGAGCACCAAGACACCCCGAATATTGACCTTGGACATCACTTGCCTTGTTAGTACAGTCTTCCTCCTGCACCCAGGGCTTCTATGGTTGTTACCCAAAAGGTCCTTCATTGAGAGTTCTAGCAATATCAGCCCCTTTCTCGGATCTGATAAACATCCTGCATTACAGACAAGAAGAGGCCTCGTTGAAATCTGGCCCATGCTCCTCACCTTTCCAAACCATCACCTGTCTGTCCGTGGCGACTTGCACGTTGCTATGATGTTGAATGGGTTTAGGTGAAACTTCCAAAGTAAACATGGATGAGGAAGAAGGGGTTGGTAGTCTACTTCTTTTAAAAGTCTCCCACTGAGAGTCCTGTGGATCCTGCCAGTCCAATCCCCATGGGCAGCAGCATTTGGCTCCTTGTGCACCGACTCGACAGAAAGGCAGCTCACACCAACAAGCACATCCTCACTTCTAAAGGTGCCTCGGTGTTTTAGAAGAAATTAAACATGCAGCATTAAGAACTGAAATCATATTTTGTTCTATTTCAAAACCATTCCAACCCTGAAATGTTGCACACTTTTCGTTTGTTTGTTTGTTTTTTCTTGTACACCTCTTTTTTTTAAATCATTTTATTGTGGGCTCGTACAACTCATCACAATCCATACATCCATCCATTGTGTCAAGCACATTGGTTGCCATCATCATTCTCAAAACATTTT
>NW_022108124.1:906058-993275 GCF_000313985.2 Echinops telfairi | reverse complement strand
AAAATCATTTCATTAGGGGCTCATATAGCTCTTATCACAATACATACATACATATATTGTGTCAAGCACAGTTGTACATTGGTTGCCATCATCATTCTCAAAACATTTTCTTTCTACTTTAGCCCTTGGTATCAGCTCCTCATTTTACCCCTCCGTCCCTTTCCCCTCCCTCACAACCCCTGGATAATTTATAAATTATTATTTTGCCATGTCTTACACTGTCCGATGTCAAGTTATAAAAGCTAATTTTCTCAATGACCACTTTCCCTCTATCCTATTGCTCATTTGGTCATGCTGTCCTTTTTGGCAAGTACCAAAATGGGACACACACACCCACCTCCCTCAAAACACACACTTGCCTCCACAAAGCCTTATCCTGAGTAGGAAGTCAACCTCTTCGGTTATTGCTTCCTTAAGATTGTAGTTATGAAAAGGCTTAGCCCCAAACCCAGTGCTGCGCTTGTGATTCGCACGCCACAAATACCTGTTAAGTGATTGACATTGCCCACATCATTCCTTTTTTTGGATTCCACATACTTGCTCGGTGTTTTACTTGTTGTCTGTCTATCCTCTGTGCCTACCTCTATTGTTGCAAAGCGTGGGAGCAACGTTTCTTCAGCTCACTGTAGATCATGTAGAGGGATGCGTAAACAGGCTTTACAATCGATCGATTCATTAGGACGAGGGATGGATGGATGAAGGAAAGGGTGAATGCATTACAGCTTTCTCCATTGGCTCTTCCAACAGGCTAAATTTATCAAAGGGGTCTGCCCTGCCTCTGCCTCTTGAACAAAGCACCAAGGTAGGTGAGGGAGTAAGGTCAAGGAACTGCAGTAGCCCCTACTGCACACAATGAGAAGGAGTCTTGGAGAGGAGATGGGTTCTTCTTTGGCTAATTGCTGCCAAGCGTCTTTTGAGGCAAGGTGCCTGTTTTCTATTATTTCTTCGTCAATTTCTTGGAGCAGCTTGTATTTTGTAAGTGAAAAAGAGTTGTGTTTTTGTAACTGAAAAACGGTACTTTTCTTTCAATCGCATACTTTCACACGTGGGTTTCCTTAAGGACAACTGACTTCCCAGTTGTTGGTCCTTTTGTTATTCTTTTCCTAGGCTGGTCTACGTTCAGGTCCCATATGATGGGTTTTGTTTCATAACCTTTAAAAGATTTTGTTTATAAAGTAGAATTAGGGAAATATTTAAGTTTTTTTTATATTTCAACATTTCATTTAGGATGCATGCTAATTTCAAGTCCAACTTAAGGATCTTGGGACTCAAAGAATACCATATACTTGTTCAAATAATATACCATTTTATAGACATACATATATATGCATTTTTGCCAACTGTGCAACACTCCTTTGTTATTTTTGTAATCATTGTATGTGTAGGCATGCTATTTACATGAACGCATTACTGTCTTGAAACTACATTGTTAATATTTTCCCCTTACGTTACCATTTTTCACTGAATAGAGAGGCAGGCCACTCACAAAGGAAAAAAACCCTGCAGAAGTCTGATCTTTCATGAATCCGGCTGGCAATCTAGAGCTGTGTTGGTACTGATGTCCTTACTTCTGGCTCAATAGGCCCCACGTGAAAGATGAGTTCTCAGGAGGCACGCTCCAGTCACCATCCCATTCCAAGCACTAACTGAAAACCTGTCTCTCTTTCTCCACCACTCCAGAAAATATTTTAGAATCTAACCAGGGGACAAACTGTAACGCAGACAAACTTATTTTTCAATGGTTCGCTTATTTAACAAACGTGAGGTGCCTTGAGGAAGTTCGTGGAAAATTGGAATTATTTGCTGCACTTGTGAAGCCCGCTCTTCAGTACCAAGTGCTCCTCCAGTTAGGTGTCGGGCACAATGTGAGGCACTGTGCATACGACGGTGAGATGACACGCATGTTCTCTGTGCTCAAGAAGCATACATGCCCATAACTGGGCTCTGTGTTTGCTAGTAATCGATTCATTGAACACCATGTGCCATTGATGCACTCATTCTTTTTTGTGTTTGTTTGTTTGTTTGTTTGTTTGACTCCTTGGCACCCCAGATTCTGTCCTGCGGTGAAACAGGAAGAAAAGAACTGTATTCTCAGTGAATCGTCTACTTCCACTGCCACAGGGAAGGCCAGGTGGTGCCTATGTCCTTTGCTTTAGTATTCTGATGGTCTTACTCACCTGGCTCTGCAATCATTCTGGAACTCTCCACTAACCATCAGGGGTTCCTGGGGACTCTCGGTGGCCTTTGAATCAACTCGGACTCAGAAGGATCACCAGTATGTCAGAGGGGACTGCAGGTCTTAAGGTACTCAGCGGCTGTGACCTTTCTGCAGTAGACAGCAAGACTTCTTTACAACACATCCTTGGGTGTCTTAGGCGGTTGGAGAAGACTCTCTCACAACAGTGTCATTGATGATAGACTATACCTGAAAAGTTCACAGAGAAGTTCATAGAGAGGTATGGGCAGCACAGGGCACTGGTGGCATAGTGGCTTCAAGGTCAGCAAGCGGAAGACACCAGGCTTTCTACTCCTGAAAAGAGTTAAAGTCTGGGAAACCCACAGGGACAGTGCTACTCTGTCCGATAAGGTCACTATGAGTTGGAGCGAACTCTCTGGCAGTGAGTTTGGATTTCTGTGTCGTGTGATACCGTTTTTGGTTAAAAGAAAAAGAACATGCGCAGACCCCAATGGCTAGACCGCATGGCATCATGTTGGGTCCCCCTGGGGTGCTGGGGGCAGTGCATGTGAAGACGTACATGCAGATGCATTTCAACGTTTTTGAAATGGTCTGCCATGACGGTGTACTAAATTCTCTCAATACAAGGAGAAAAAAATTACCGCCCCTCACCCAAAAAACTAAACCACCCACATCAGGTACTGCCTAAAAAGGAGTTGGGCGCCAAGGAGGGAGGATCCAGCCTCCTACCTCAGAAACCTCCTTTTGTAGTTTATGGGTAATTGGAAGCCCTGGTGGTGTCCTGGCTACGAGTTTGGCTGCAATCTGCAGGGTTGGCAGTTCAAAACTACCAGCAGCTCCATGGGAGAAAGGCTGAGCTTTCTACTCCCATAAACAGTTAGTCTCGGAAAACGATGGACCGGAGCTCGCTGTGAGTCAGTATTGACTCAATGGTGGTGGGTTGGGTTTGGGTTTGGGATTTGGAGTGTTTGGCTCTGTCCACAATGGGAAGTCAGACCCTCAAGTTTTCCTCATCACGTCTCAGCACCAACTCGGCCATCAAGTTGAAAGCCGTGCTTTTCCATGCCATGTACGTATGGGTGGTAAAGGCTACAGTGGCACAGCCTCCTGAAAGAAATTATGCATTAAGCACACAAACAAAAAATAAATAAATAAAACCACGACACTGAAAGAAACGTGTCTCAAAGCTATCAAACAAAAGGCCTTTCAACAGCTAAACTTCAAAACCTACGTTTAAAAAAAAAAAAGATTTCTAAATCAACCAAGTTGCTTGCTCTCTTGGCCCGAGACACCGCTATTCAAAAGCAAGAGCTTGCTTTAAAAAGAAGAAAAGCAGACACATGGCACAACTTCCTGCATTTTACTCTGTTTCTTCCAACCTGAAAATCCCTTCTGGAAAAAGTGCAAGGCCATTTCCCGGAGGACTGGGGGCGGGGACGACATGATTGTGTGAACTCAGGCAAAATCAAGCTGGTCACAAATTGGCAAATACAGTTAATGGTTAATTATCTGCGAAAACTTCAGTATTATCACTTTTCAGCCTTGCTGATCGGCACTTTAAAAGAAAGAGAGAAAGTGCCAACTCTTATCTAATTAGTAAAATAATTGTTCAGGTCTGATTCTCTGTAAAAGCTCTCGGCAAAGCTTGTTTTTATTTTTGTGCTGTTTTATTTTAAGCATTAATATAATTCCTTTACCCCGACATGAGAGCTAACTAAGAGCTCAACCCACCTTCTAAGCAGGACAATTATTTGGGGAACGGCTATTATTTTTGAAGCCCACATGGAGGCTCGCGGAGTTCCTGCTGCCCTGGAGAAATCTGTGCGGAATAGCAAGTGGGGAGCTCCCCCCGCAGAGAGAGAAAGTGGAGTTTGAGAGTGAGCCCGAGATTTGCCTCACCCACGTGAATTTTCTCAGTATCACCATAGACTCGCGCGCGCGCGGGGAGGATGGTCCCGAGAGCTACAGGATGGTTCAAATTAGAGGTGTAGATACAGATGGTGAACCTTAACGACTGGTCCCATTTTTTCTAAGAGACTCTCTCCTCCAGAGAAAAGAGGGTTTGAGCCCCCCACTTCTTTTTTTTTTTTTTTTTTTTCGGTGCGGGGCTGTGGGGGTTGAGGAGGGTGTGGGGGGGGGTGCTGAGGGGAGTGCATAGAAATGCGAACCTTAATTAATGGAAGGCCCACTAGACCCCAGGCAAGGGTTTCGCTCCCAGGCCGGGGACTCCTCCTGCGCCTCTCCCCGGAGTAACGAGCTAGCCGGGCTTCATTACTGGCAGCTGAGGGGAAGGGTCACTGGGAATGGATTTGCAGGGTCCTCATTGAGCGATCACGCCATGCTGAGAGGAGCTGGCCGTGCTCTCGGACACCTGGTCATTAACATTGCTAATTAGCAGCCATTAATCAGGGCGCTCGCTTTGTGGGTGTTGTTGTTGCATGTCACCGGCTCTGCGGAACCAAGTGAATAAGATTGTTTCATTACCTCCACAAGAGGTGGAATGAAAGCCGTTCCCATCAGCTCAAGATGAGATGGATTAAGGGAGAGGTTAGACAACAGTTTGAGATGCGCTGGGGGAGTGAGAGGCAGGAGGAGGGGGCCAGAGACCTGAGCTGTCTGCTGGGGGAAAATCAGTCACCTATAATTAATGACATCTTCTGCAACCTAATTCTAATCACCGTGTGACCGACAACCAAATTTCGGTATTGTAAAAGCTTTTTCCTCCCCCCTCCCCCCCACTTCGTCTATTAGTGTCCAGAATGATCTCGAAGTCGTTTCATTTGGTTCAAAACTCAGTACGTGTCGAATTTGATATTTTTTCTGCCATCTCATTCTCCATTAATTTCTTTTTCCTGCCCAAAGGTTGTGAAATAATTTAAATGCTTAACTAGTTGCAACTCAACTAGGCATTTAAAATCTCTTCCTCGTTTTATTCAAGTGGAAACAGTCCAACCAACTCTCAGGGGACGACGCGCCAAGGTAAAAGTGGGAGAAAGAAGCATTAGTGGTGTATTCTAACTCTGCACCCAGAAGGCGAGACAGGAATGAGAAAGACTTGTTCTTGATTTGGTATGACATCAAGAAGAATAGCATCTGTGGTTTAAAAAGGGTTAAAGAGTGTGCGTGTTGGCTGAATAAATTGCATTTGCCCTTAAATGTAGTTGTGATCAACCTGCTTCAATGGTGTCTTTTCTCTTCTGGAATGTGGGCTGTCCTATGTGCATAGCATATGATATTTATCTTAATTTCTGCAGTGAAACATCCCCATAACAGGTTGTAAGTCCCAGTGCGTGCTGTTTTGTTTGGGTTGTGATCTACAAGAAATGTTGGGAGAATATTTGTTTAATTAGCAGCTCATTAGCTGCTATGAATGCATTCACATATTTATTAAAATATGCTGGTGCACCCAGGAGCTGCAAAGCAGATCCCCAAACTTGCGTGGGAAACTCTATTAAAGAAAGCAGGGGCACTTGCTTTCAGCCACCTTTTTGCTCTGTGCTTCCCGGCCATGGGATAGGGAGTGTGATTTCAGTGGCACGAACCAGGAAGCAGACGGACTTCCTAGTCTCTAGTGTTCTGGCCTTGTTTAGACATGTGTCATAAACATACATTTGCGCATGTAATACTTACCCCTGCGCTTCCAAAGCAAAGGGGTCCGTTTCATGCGGCCTACATTGCAAAATTAATAAAAGGCTAACCCTGGTTTTTATGTCCTCGTTTGCTCTGTTTACAAAGAACTACCGAGTTGTTGGGGGTGAGGAAGCAAGAATGTAAAACTAATCAGTGGAGCGCTTCAATTGGGTTGGAAATCTGTAATATGATTTCTAGGGCTTCATGGGAAAGCTGACTGCTCCAGGGGGAATTGCACAAAGAACAGCTGAGAAAAAGTTGCATTCTGGCTCAGAATCATGCAAATGGGGCACATTCTTCAGTTTTCTCATGACGGATTGCCTCTGAAACCACAGAGCCAAGCTGCAGCAATGCTAATGAGGGGGATGCATCAATGAACAGTGTCCTCCCAGAGGCTTCTATAGGGGACAGGGGGGCAGGCGGGGAGGGGGGGGGGGGAGAAGGATTTGGAGGAGGAGGAAGGAAGAAAAGAAAAAGGAGAAAGGAAGGAAGGAAGGAGAGAGGTTCAACATTTAATTATTAGGGCTGGGTCATTAAAGAGAAAAGTTTACTTTCTAAGCAGGAAGAGATGGACAGTGCAAATAAACAGTGCTTTAGGATTTGAGAGATTTTAAGAAACAAAATAGAGGGAGAGAGAGAAAACTTTAGAAACTGTCTGCTGGTTTGGCTAAAAGAAAAATGGTATTAAAACTTGGAAGCTGAAATGCTTCTCTCCAGGGAAGACCTTTGTGAGTTGTTTTATTAAGAACTCCAGACTACAGGTGGCAGATTTGAGGATCATCAATGCCAGGGGGGGAAAGTAGCTCTTTTCAGTCTTAACTTCCTGGTGGTCACAAATTTCTTCTTTGAATAGCGAAAGAGTCCTCTTTGCATACAATGGCTTCACATTTACCAAATATTGTCATCCAGTGTGCTTTGGGGCCATTGTTTCCTTTAAAGAATCACAGTTTATATCTTTTTTCTCTCCTGAAAATTACTTTGGAGGAAATCTGTGAGCAGATTTCTTTCCCGAGCCACTACGTACATCGGCATCATTTACTTCCAACTCGGCCTGGTGAATCCAGCCGTGTTCACTCACTTTGCAATTGCCTGTGGCTCGGGGCCTCCCATGCGGTGTTGCTCATGGAAATCAAATCAATAACTACTGACTGAGTACTTCATATGTTTAACTTCTTTAAAAGTAGTTTTATAAAGAAACTTTTAAAATGACACGGTTAAAAAAATGTAGACACTTTAAAGAACCTTCAAGTTCCCAAAATTTTGAAAAGAACTCCCCTTAATGGTCCTGATTGCTAACCACAAATTGGTGGTTCAAACCCACCAGCTACTCCACAGGAGGACAAAAAATGAGGCTGTTTGTTCCAGTAAAGATTCAAAGCCTCGGAAACCCAATAAAGGGTCTATATGAGGTGGAACAAAGTTACTGAAAGAAACGGGGGTGGGAGAAAGCCAGTGGGTTTTCATACTCCCACACAACGGGCACAGCCAATTTGGGAACAATGGGAATTGTTTGGTATACTTCCTCAGTGTCCCCACCAAAATGTGTGCAGTGCTGCTTTATCAACAGTATTGTAATAATGCATTCATGTGTCGCTGTTTTCCTTTCAGTATCTTACTTTTGAGCATCTGGTTTTTAAAATATAAACAGCCACTGTATCCTCCATGCTAAAGTGTCTGAATTCAGCCTTTCCTTGCTAGTGCTGCTGTCTTAGGGCCTTTAACTGGGCAAGTAAACAACTTACATAGAAAAGAAGAAAAAAAATGACTGGCTAACCCTTCCGTTCAAGCACATCAAAATAGGCCGATGCTTAGAATCAGGTCCTTTTAATTATTTTGCTTGATTTCCACCAATAGGAGTCCAAAGATTCAGAATTAAAGCCAGGGGGAGGGGGAGGAACCCTAACTCGCTCTATTGTGTATTACTGTTCATATGGTATAGTTTCCAGGACCACCCACAGTTCGGAGACTGCCTAATGGAAGAGTCTATCAGCTGCTGTACCTAATGACAACTAGATGAGTTAAAAATGAAGTGTGAGCATTCACAGCACTTGTGAGCAAAAAACAGGCTACTCACATCATCCCCCAAATAACCTTTATTGGAAAAGCATCCATCCATGAACACATTTTCTAATTAATCAAGCACATTGTCCACTGGAATTAGCTAAAATCTTAATTTCTTAGCTAAAGATTAAAATCTAATATATTAAAAGATCGGTTTGCATGTATCTAGACAATGTTTAATGATACAGTCCTGGAAGTGGCGAGGCATGCTACAGTCATCTCACAACATCAGTTAACATCGTAACCATGAACAATGTCATTACTGCTCCATCACCGCTGTCCGTCAGACACCTAAGAGATCTCTGAGATCTCAGGACTTCCTGGTGAAAATGCTCGAAAGGCAGAAGAGAATGCGTTTGAACCACAAGACATCTGGGAAGGAAGGCTGGAGCCGCCTCTCGTCTTTCTTCCCTGCCTCCCTTTCCAAGAGGGCACATGTCTTTGAAGTCTCCTGTTTGGTTTATTAAATCCCTATGATCCACTCCACCCTATAGCCATGTGCACTGTAATATAAAAAGGATTTCAGCTATGAACTCCTGAGTTTGCTTGCTTCTTTTTAAAATCTTTGACGAGACCTGGGATTCCTGGAGAGGCAGCACCCTGATTCCCCTGGGAACAGTGACACCAGGTGAGAGGTGCTGCCAGCTATGAGTCTTCTTCCGCTGGGGGTGGGGGGGTTGATTCTGGTCATCGCTTCTGTTGTGCACTGGCCTTGTCGCATCAAGCAAGTCGGTCTCCACTGCTTGGGTCCTTGACTTCCTTACGTGTGAAAGGAGGGGCTAGATGAGGTGCTTGATCTTTAAAGGCTTTTCACGGTTACGATGCTCTAATACTTCTGTTAACACAATCAGTTGTTCAAATGGACAGGAGCAGCTACTAAGGATTTTAAGAGTCCATGGCTTCCTTATGGGTGACTATAAAAATAAAAACCTACTTAGTATTTTGGCAATTTTAACCCTCCTAACACCTGCAAGGGGAGGTCCTTTTGTTTTTTTCATGTTCAGTAAAATCATATTTCATTAGAAATGAGTCGTCAATAACCCTTTATCGGTCAAAACTTTTTCTCGGAGCACGATTTCAAGGGAAAGATTCAGGATGAAACCAAGCAGGTGTATATAATACCTAGATGTCAATATAGGTAGGTATTTTGAATTCAAGATCGTCAAACTTTTGTACACAGTTAGTTATTAACCTTGATTATAAACCGGGGCTCTGGAATTAGCCCTGGGATAAAGTCCTCCCTCCATCAGTCGTCAGTGGTTTCACCTGTGAATGAGGAGGATGATAAAATCTCAGAGTTTATGGAGGACTGGACGAGTCAATTATGTGAAGTTCTCAGTGTGTGGCCCTCGGTAGGCACCTATTATCGGTAGCTCTTATCAATACATTACCACACAGTGAGAATTGATGTGCCCCTAAGAAGCAGCATGAGCCGTTCTATCCCCATGAGCAGTTACGGTCTAGGGAACTCAGAGGCGCAGTTCTACTGCACTACAGGGCTGCTGTGAGTTGCCATTGATAGATGGCAGTGAGTTTGTTTGTCTGGTAAGCATTGGGCAGCTAGCTACAAGGTCAGCAGCTCACAGGTTACAGTTCAAACCCACCAGCCACTCCTCAGGAGAAAGATGGGGCTGTCTGTTCCTACATAGAGTTAGGAACCCTGGTGGTGTAGTGGGTGGCTGAGCTGTCATCCTCAAGAAGAGAAGTTTGAAGCCAGCAGCCACTCCACAGGAGAAAGATGAGGCTTTCTACTCCCATAAAGAGTTAGTCTCAGAAACCCACAGGGGCAGGGTCTATTCTGTCTTCTAGGATCACGATGAATTGGAATCAACTAGATGCTAGTGAGTTTAAGTTTGGTTTTGAAGCATTAAAGGGAGGGAGTGGGTTACACAGTGGGCTGCGAGCTGCAAGGTCAGTAGTTCGAACTCGCCTGTGGCTCCATGGGAGAACTAGAAGGCTGTGTCCTCCTGTACAAATGCACAGCCTGGCAAGCCTAGGGAGCAGTCCCGCTCTGTCCTAAAGGGTCACTGAGTTAGTGGCAGTAGGTTAAATATTAAAGTCCACAGACGAAGTAAGAATGACCCCTGAGACATACTGAATCTAATCTAATAGGAATGCCATCCCCCACACAACTGCTGTCCAAATTCTTTTTCAAAGCCACCCCCTTCCCTCAAAAACAAAAAGCCTTCCATGTCTCCTACCTGTCCTGTCTGCATGGTCACAAGCCAAGGTGTACAGACAGCCCTCTTCCCTGTAAGGGTGAGAGCCTGCACACCAAGAATCAATCCCGACAGATTCAAGTGATGCTAAGGCCCATCCTAGTTGACCAAACACAGCCCAGCCCACCGGTACTCTCAGACTCAGTCCACCAGGTTCCTCGCCCTGCTTCACCCTCCCTTCCGTGCCTAGACCACCTTCACAACACTCAGCCCAACATAGCCTCTTCTCCGATTTCAGTTTGATACTCTTAATGCCTTTATTAACTCCCCATTGCATTCAGTACCAAATCAAAACTTGGCTTATATACATCAGAGGATTTAGAACAGTAACAGGACCATCTTTAATGCATAACTTTAAACATATCTTGATTATAAAAACTATTGTTTTGATAAATTGCACTCAACTTTAGAAGCTCCTGTAACTAGCCAACCACAGAACAAATCTGAGCCTGCTGACCCACATCAACATGGTCCAGCCACACTGACCTGACATCAGGAGCATGCACATTGCCAAGACATCACTTGAAAAACTACTGCATTTCGGTTGAAGTAATATTTGCTATTTTATTTATGCATTTTCAAGTGTGTAACTTTCATTCTAGAGGCTGAAGAAAATAAGAGAAGCCCGTGTAGGAAGACTAGGCTTCATCTAAAGATAACTGGTGTAAAAGACATTTTGGAGCAAAAATCTTAATTAAAAAGGAATGCTGTGCTTTTTCCAACCCCTTTATCAGGGCACTCTGTGTGTGTGTGTGTGTGTGTGTGTGTGTGTGTGTGTGTGTGTGTGTGTCTGCGCGCGCACATACACACGAGACACCCCAGCACACAAACGTGCTCATAGGTGTATGAAGGCAGAACGGACCGTTCTCCCCGGTGAGCACTATGGCTTGAGATAATTATATCAAAGAAGCCTGGTGGCACTGATGAATTAACAGCAGACTGCTAACTACAAGGTTGTCAGCTCAAACCTACCAGCTGCTCCTGGAGAGAAACATGAAGCTGTCTGCTCGGGAAAGATGCTCGCCCTTGGAGGCCTCGTGTAGGGTCACTGTGAGTCCGAATCGAGTCGATGGCAGGCAGTTCGTTGTATCCCTCTCTACTGTGGGTGTTTTACCTGGCCAGACCCTCTTGCACATCACACGGGGAAAGCAAAGTCTCAAATACCTCAGTTCTGATTCCAAATGCTTTTCCAACTCCACCTCACTCCACTATTAACTTGGCCTTCGTTCCACTTTCTCCAGACTTCGGATCCCACTTCTCTCCCACTATTGTCATTGAGACCCTGGAACGTAAGTTGTTCAGGTTGTCCTTAGAACTGAAGTGCTTTATGTTCAATGTCTAAATCTACTACAAAAGTCATCATTGTAACCCTCTCTTTGCACTAGCAACATACACTGAATATAGAACAAGAGCCAAATTCAAAAATAAATAGCTATTCTAGAACTAAAAATCATGGTGGATGCTGGACCACCTGGACCGCTAGCACAGCTCTGGCCCGGTGTTTCCCATATGCAGAGCGGGAGCACACGGTATGGGCACTACACCCTGCACAGTGAGAAAGTTAGTGTTCATGCTTCCTGCTCTTTCCCCTCCTCTGATTCCAGTAAGCACAAAGTCCCGGTTCGAATCCTCAGCACCTTTCCTAAACTTTCCAAAGAGCTCCAACCAAGAAGATTTGACACGAATTTACTGTTTTGTTTTTTTTTGACACGAGTTTACTTTTAAGGTTGTCTTCTCCTTAGGGAAAGTTTGCTTTCCCACTCAGAGCAGTGGCATTTCAGTAGTGATTCACCTCTTTGCAAGTAAATTCTATTTAAAAGGCAAGGCAGTATAAAGGAAGTGAGTGTTCTTTACTCAATTGTGTGTGTGTGTGTGTGTGTATATGTGATAAAAATCATGAGTTGGCAAGGACAGCTGGGTTTGGGTAAACAATATGGCTGGCTGAAATTGTGGATCAGAATTATAAATCACAAGTAGGTATCAGTAATCCTTTAGATATTTCAAGCCCTCAAAATGTTTCCTTTTCTTTTCTTTTTAACAGTCTTATGGGCACTTAATCCTTATATCACACAATTCAGCAGTTCAGTGACATTAAGAAGAGTTGTGCAATCATTACCACAATCAATTTTAGAATATTTTCTCTGCGCGCACCCCCCCCCCCATCCCACCATGGTTAAATCACTTTTAAAATGAATTGTGTAATCACCACCAGTTCTAGTGCTCCCTCCTACCCCAAATGTTTTCTTTAAATCATCCATGAAAGTGACTTCATCAATTCTCCAAGCATTGTTTCAAGGTACTATAAAAAATCCCAATTCTACCTTACATATCCGGCTGGACCGGAGGATGTACACTGTCACAGATAGGAACTGGAAACACAGTGAACCCAGGACAGGTGAACCCCCCAGGACCATTGGAGAGAGTGGCCCTAGCTGGAGGGTGGAGGGAAGGTGAGGGAGAACGGGGGAACAGATGACAGGGTCTACATATGGCCTCCTCCCTGGGGGACAGACAGCGGGGAAGTGGGTGAGGGAGACATTGGATGGGGTAAGATATGATAAAATAATAATAATGTATAAATTATCAAGGGTTCAGGGGGAGGGGGAAGGGGGAGGGAGGGGGGAAATGAGCTGACACCAAGGGCTCAAGTGGAAAGCGGGTGTTGTGAGAATGATGAAGTCAACATATGCACTAATGTGCTGGACACAAATGACGTATGTACGGATTGTGATGAGTTGTATGAACCCCTAATAAAATGATTATTTAATAGAAAAAAAATAGAATCTACTTCTCTCCTGTCCCTTTTCCCTGAAAACCATGCCAGGTTTGCTCCCTGTATTTGGGGGTAAACCAAAGGGTGGAGGGAGGGGGAGAAAAAAAATCCTTTCGTCCCATAATTATGAAAGGAAGAAGCAGAACCTTGAGAAACAAGCTGGCGTTCAAGGAAATCATTTTCACTGCAAGCACCTACCCAGTGGGCCTCTTTCTTAAAAAGAGGATGAGGCCCACGGGTAATAAAGGGTCCTATAGAACCACATAAAAGTGCCACATGTGCTACTCCCTAAGTGGCCTTCAAGGAGGCAAGGGAGGGAGGGGGCAGGGGAACGGGCTAAAAGCAAGGGGTAGGGGTGGGGGTGGGGGATGTCTTCCTTTTGTAGCCATAGCTCATCGCACAGGAAAATTAATTAATGTGACCAACCCTGGTTTGGCGAAGACCTTATTCGTCGGAGAGAAACCACCACCACCGTAATAAGAGTAGCGATAGCAAGAAAAGGAGCCCTAGCCCTTGGGGTGTCTGCAGCGACAGTGTGAATTGCATGAGAGGATTATATGAAGTGCTCTTGGCTCGGAGGGGGAAGCAAGCCTTGCGAGTCACATGCAGCTGCTTGGGGGCCAAGCACCTGCTGGTCCCAAGGCTGTTACCACCTCCAGATGCAAACAGGCCCCTTCTCTTCCCCTTTTACCAGCCCCCAATCCCAAATCCACCCCTAAAAGGCGGCCTGGACAGGGGTGGGGGGTGAGGTGGGGGTTGTAGAGAGGGCAAAATGGAGAGATGAAACAGGAAGCAGGAAGCAGCTAAAATGTTGGTATCCTGAAGCACCACCCCCCATCCCCCCCAGGCCCTGCCACTTAGCCCGCTGGAGCTGAGAGTGGGGGTCAGGGCAGGGGGTAGAGGAGCCGGACAAGGAGGGAATGACTTCATTCTCATGCAGCAACAGACAGGGTGCATCTGATATTGGCAAAGTTTCAAGGAAAATGGGGGAAGGGGAGGGGGGCGGTGAGGGGGTGGAAGGAGAAGAAAGGACTCTTTTACTGTTTCAGGCTTCTAAGTCAGCCCGAAGTGCATCAGCTCAGCGCGACATTCTGGGAATAGCAATGAGGCGCACACCACCATCAAAACACAGGAAATTTGTTTGATGATTCAAACGCATCATGCATCTGCACCCACAAAGTAGCACTTCAATTAAATAACCTTGCAGCTCTGAACGGGAAAGGAGGGGAGAGCAAGAGGAGTCCTAATTAGGGTCTCCAGATCCAAGCAGTTTGGTTTGTTGTTGTTGTTTTTTAAAAAGGTGTTTGCACTACACTTTATTCCAAAGTGAGTGGTAAGTGTGTGCGGTTAGAGAGCGCAGGCAGGCAGTTCTTCCCTACTAATTGTTTCAAGTTCTCTTTCCTTTCTTATCCAGCACAGGCGAGGGAGCGGCTACAACCCGACTTCTATCAAAGAGGTGAAGAAACAGCCAGGGAGGTTTTCCATGCCCATTCACCCAGGGTAACAGGCATAGATTGTCTCAGACTGTTCAGTAGAACGCTGTGTAGTTTCTTAAGGCAAAGCAACAGCAAACTAAACTGAAAAGGGATAAAAGTTTCCATCGCAAAGCAGGTCACTGCACTGATCATGTCCGTTTCTAGTGACATGTGCGCTGGGATTTCTGTGTCTGTGATGGTGGTTGTGGCAGTGAAGCCGATGCTGACTCGTCAGAATCCTGTATCATGTAGGAAGATGGCCCTTTAGACTTTTCCAGGCTGTAAGCCTCAAGAAGCAAGGTAGCATGATGGTGACGGTTCAATCCCACGTGGCAGGAGAAAGAGGTGAAGTCTGCTCCCATAAAAGTCACGGCTTTGGAAAACCCATGGGGCCATTTTACTCTGTTCTGTAGGGTCACTGGGAGTCCAAATGGACTTGGTGGCAGTGGGTTTCATTTGGGGGGGAGGGGAGATGCGGGGGAGAGTGGATCTCCAGGTTTTGTCTGACACCCAGCCACTGCCAGGTTTGAGCCAGCAGCCTGTCAGTTAAGAGCCAGGCACTTAACCATTGTACCACTTGGGCTCCTTTGTTTTGATGGCAGGAATGTTGCTTATTCTTTGAGTATATGATCAATGTTGCTTATTCTTTGAGCATATGATCACTCAGAGATGTGTACATGTGCACTGTAGGCTAATCCATAGTCAACTGTGAATGATGCACTTGAGTACCTCAAACATGCTTTTTTTCCCTCCAAAAATTCATTTATTATCATGCTGACCCCCACATGAGCTTACCCTAGTCTTTCTTTGCTTTAAAAAGTCAAAGGGACATGATTCGTATTGAAAAATGGGGGAGTATTTACACAGCCCTTTCTTTGGACTTTTAGAAACCTATACTTTGCCTGGCAAACTGAGCAGAAGTGTAAAGCAACAAGATGAAGGTTTTAAGCCTCCTGGACTATCCCACCTCATAAAATGACAAACAACAAACAGACTCCAAAGGTATGCAGCAAACAAATGAAATCTACATGAAGCATGCGCCTTTTTTTCCTCAACTTGGATCTCTGGCTTACTGCTAAGACTACTTAGTGGAGCAAAAAAGTCAGATTTGTACATTAACAAGACCTGAAGATTAAATAACTGCGTAGGGACTGAAAGTAGAAATGAATCACAGAAAGGGAGGCAAGAGTTCAAGAGTGGGTGGAATCAGTGAACACTCTTTACCACATTCATATTTTCGATGAGTAATCTGAGCAATTGGCCCTCTGTTTCTTTGTATCCTGGTGGAATTTATACTTTTTCCAAAGCCAACAACTTTGGGTCCAAAGCAGAGCTCAGAAAGAACCTAGCCAGGGACATTGGGCATACCCCTCCATCCCAATGGAAGTGCATCCGTTGTTAAAGCTCGTTTAAGGGTGAAGTAACGATGGGGGGATGTTATTAATCACAAAGGCAGATATCCCTTGTTCCCTTGGTAACTGGTGGGCCGACTGGCACATCTTTGTGGGTTAAATCTTAACCACTGTGCAGCCAATGCTCCTGGAAGATTACAGCTAAGAAACTCCACCAGGCAGTTCTCTACCCCGCCTCTCAGAGCAACCAAGAGCAAAGTCGTTGTCCAGGGCAACCTTTGGTGAGTGTCACCCCTGAGAGCAGGGAAAACTATGCCTGCTTCTACCGAGAGAGGCCGGATGCATGCAAATGTGGAAAGAGCCCAGACATTAGACATTGGAAACAGGGGCCAGAGTCTGGATCCTAACTTAGGGCTACCTTCAGGCAATAAATTGCTTTCCCTGGGCCTCACCGTTTTCCTCTATAAAATGAGAACATTGAGTTCTTTGATCGCGTCGGAGAGGCCATTGGCTTCTGAAATGCTGTGATTCGGTATAAACAGACAGATCGATAACATATTTTGCACCACGGAGAAAAACGCACCTAAGCCTAGAAACCAGTTTCCATTGTGCGGATGCCAACTCACAGCAGCCCATGTGTGTCAGAGTGAAACTATGCTCTGTGTTTCAATGGCTTGTTTTTCAGAAGGAGGTCACCAGACCTTTCTTCTGAGGAGCCTCTGGGTAGACTCAAACCTCCTACCTTTTGGCTAGAGTATAGCTATGCAGATGGCGATACAGAATTGAAGGCGATATAGTAATGAAGTGCTGGGTTGCTAGCTAAAAGATCAACAGAGCCAACCTATCAAGTGTTCCAAAGACGAATGATGTGCTGGTCTGCTTTGCAAAAGATGCCCAGCCTTGGAAACTCAGGGGCAGTTCTACCCTGTGCTGTCAGGTCAGTATGAGTCAGAACTCGACTCAACATCAGTAGATTTGGTTTTCTGTTTGTTTGTTTTTAATAGGATTAAAATCCCCAGGGAGGTGAATCTCCAATAACTCACAGCTTTGACAGAAGCTCTTCAACAAGGCTGCATAATCTTCAAAAGAGCCTAAAAGACTGACAGTTAGCTAGTCAGTTCTAGCGTCACTAAGTGCTCTCACCGCCTGCACACCTTTAGCGCTTCAGGATGTCTCAGAGTGTGTGTAAGATGGAATCATCGCCTTCCAAACTCCTTCCCCCCTATTTCAAACTCTCACTCTCATAAGGCAACGTCCTTGATTAGAATATGTTCGTTGTACCCAACTAAATTCACTGCCATCAAATCAACGCTGACTCATAGTGACCCCCTGGGACACGGTGCAACCGCCCAGTAGGTTTCCAAGAGTGTAACTTTTTTTAGAGGAGTGGGAAGCTCCATCTTTTTCCCATGGAGAGGCTGCTGGATTTGAACTGCTGCCCTTGCAGTCTAGCTGCACAATACATAACCACTATACAACCAGGACTCCTCTCATTTTGCCAGATTCAATCTATCCTTCATGCTTTGGGGGTTTTGCTCCCCCACCCCCCAAGAAGAGTTTGTTGACTGCTCCACATTAATCTTTATACTTCTCAGATTGGTACCATGTAGATTTTAGTTCTCATCTGGTATTATTGGTGCCGGGTGATGTTTCCTACTTTTAAAGCCGCACCGCTGAAGAATGGTATTACTAAATACTGCTTAAAGTGATTCTGTGGACAGAAGCTCACATAGTCTGGATTGAACAAAGTCTAATCCACAGCAGACTATTTCAGAGTATGGTTTACTGTGATACTAACCACTTGCTTAAGCAACACTGGGTCTTCCCAGGTCTATTTTTACAAAGCTGTCATAAAACAAACAAACAAACTAACAAAAAAACATTGCCTAACTTTCAATTCATATCAGGGGCTACCTGAAGAATTAAGCATTCACAAATATATATCCAAGGGACTTCAAAGCAGTGACAATGACAGACATATAAACCAATGTTTCTTGCAATATTATTCACAATATAGTAATCAAATGGTGAAAACAACTTCAATGCCCATCAACATTTGCATGGATAAACAAAAACACAACATATACATACAATGGAATATTACTCAGCCAGAAAGAGAACTTAAGTCCTGATCCAGCATATGACATGGATGAAGCAGCAGTGAAATTAGTCCATCACAAAAGGACAAATATTGTATGACAAATATTATATTATATATGAAGAGATAATAATAGACACATGTTTAGAGACCAAAGTTAAAGAGTTATTGCTTATGAGGCACTGAGTTTCTGCTATGGTGATGGAAAATTGACCAGGGGTAATGGTTGCACACCCTGTTGGTGTCATTGATATCACTAGAGTTAACATTTATAAAAATTTAAATTGGGAAAAATGAGTTTCAAATGCATTGCTTTTAATTGATCATTAATGCAATAATTATTTCACAAGTACACACTTTGTCCCTGGCACAGTTCTGCAAGACAAGGACACACCAGCTTTACTGTCTAATGGAAAAGATGCCACAACTTCTGCCTCGTCAATGAATCATCTCAAAAGGTTACATATGATCAACACTTGATGGTGTTGAAGGAAGAGGTCCAAGCTTCACCGAAAGCATTAGCCAAAAACAAGACTCCAGAAATTGATGGACTACCAACTGAAGTGTCTCCACAGGCTGATGAAGCAATGGAAGCATTCATTAGTCTATGCCAAGAAATTTGGAAGGCACTGGCTATCAATTGGAAGGGTTTCTTGGGGTCTTAAAGGCTTGTATTCAAACAAGCAGCTATCTTAGTGAGGTGTCTACAAAATCCACATCAAAGAAGCACACCAATCTGTGTGATACAAACATTATGATAACAAAATCCAAATATGATGAAGGGAAAGTATCAGAGTTTAAATTGTAAACACCCAATTTGTAGAATGCTATGGAGGAGTGGCGGGAGGGAATGGAAGCCCAAGATCCATCTGCAGACTATCTTGCCGGATTAAGCCTCTGGCAGATCCCCTCTAGCCACAGACAAGAGACTCAAACAGCTTTACTATCAGACAGAGATTATTGTAAACTTGAGTATGGTGGATTGAATCATGGTATGATATGCTACTTGGTCAGTTGACCTCCCTCTTGACCCAACCTGAATTTGCTCTCCACTCAAATATGACTCACTTGTTCCATGCCAGAAATTTCTTCTCTGACTTTGTAAATCTTGTTGATGGTCTTTTCTTTCTTATCCTTTATTTTAATCTTTAGACTATTATTATTATTTCCTTTCTGTTTTGTTTTGCTTTCGTTTTTATTGTTTCTGTTGGGTTTCCCAGTTTAGGAAGCACAGAAGGAGTGCATGCATAGAGACAATCACTGATGCAATGGTTTATCGGAGACAGGGTGGAGGTGGGGAGGGTGACGGTAATTGGGGAGCAAATAATGAATTGGGAAGGAGGGAGGAAGCACTAGAACTGATTGTGATGATGTATTTACAACTCTTTTAAAAAGCAATTCAACTATGAAAGTGTATGATATGTGAAAATAATATTGCGTTAACTACTTTTAAAAAAGAAGAAAGAAACCAAAGTTGACCCATAGGTATCATGGGTAAAAGAGGAGTTGTTGCTTAGAGGGCATTGAGTTTATATGAATGGTGGTGGCAGAATTTGGAACAGGATATCAATAGTGGTTGTACAACATGAAGAGTATAATCAATCACACTGAATTATATAGTTGTTAAATTGGAGAATGTTTTGTTGTGTATATTTCTGCTACCATTTAAAAAAACAGTTACACAAATAACAATGAGTACGTGGAAGAAGAAAGTGTTCCAAATATGATTGCGGTAATGGATGTACAACTCTTCCTGATATGATTGAACTAATGAATTGTATGATATGTGGATGAAGCACCATTTATATTGTTTTAAAAAAATTGGAAGATAGCTACCTGGCCAATCGATTGTAAAACTCATATTTGTGTCCATTCCAAAGAAAGGAGACACAAGAAAATGCAGAAATTATCAAGGCCTATCTGTAACATCACCAAATCAAATCAAACTCACTGTCATTGCGTGAATTCCGACTCCTTTGGACCCCTGTGTGTTTCCGAGACTGTTTACAGGAGTAGAAAGCCAGTGTTTCTCCCAAGGGGCTGCTGGTGGTTTTGAACTGCCAACCATGAAGATTACAGCCCAACATGTAACCCTACACCGGCAGGGCTCCCACTAATATCACATGCAAGCAAAATTTAGCTGATGACAATTCCAAAAGGAGCTCTCGGAAATGTAAATCAGATTCAGAAGAGGACATGGCAAGAGGATCTCCTTGCTGATGTCAGATGGACCTTGGCTGAAAGCAGAGAATACCAGAAAGATGTTTGCTTATGTTTTTGATTTTTTTACTCTTCAAGGGCATTCAACTTTGTGGAAGACAACCAGCGATGGATAGCATTACAAAGAATAGGAGTTCCAACTCAAGTACCCCTAACAGCTGATGAAATGTTCAAAGGAAGAAGAGAGTGATATTTTTCCAAATAGTAAGCTTTTAAAATGGAAAGCCTTAACGCCTACACCTCAACAGATAAAACCAACAAACAACCCATTGTCATTGGTTTAATTCTGACCTTAGCAACTGAGTTAGTTAATTGTGCCAGCCTGGCCGATAATCACATGTGGGGCTAATTGAAAGGCAGAGGGATAAATGGGTGGTGAAGCCTCGCCTTTCAGTTCTCGGGTCTCTTGCTTCGTGATGGTTGCACCAGGGTGCAGCTGCCTTAGCCGCTCCCTGCTTCAGCTTGCAAGAATGACATCCTACAAGACATCCCCAAGGAGAAGCCACATGGACCTATCCCGATGCAGCCCTGGGTGCTGGAGCAGCCATGTGGAGACCCCTGCTAGTGCTGAGATGCTTATTCGTTCACTGACTCAGCTTTCCTCCTGCAGTCAGCATCATTGCCTCTGTTTTGTGAGGTGGAGGACTTTGTGGACTGGTGTTGGGTTATTGGGTTAATGTTGGACTTGTGGGCTTGGGCAGCATTGGGCTGGGATGTTTTCGTGATGCACATTTTCTTTACATAAAACTCTCTCTTATACGTGAGTTGCTGTGGATTTGTTTCTCCAAAGTACCTAGACTAATACAGCAACCTTATAAAAATTGCTTCTTAGAGTTTCCAAGACTGTCAATTTGTACAAGATCATAAAGCCTCATCTTTCTCCCTCAGAACTTTGGGAGGATTTGAATGACTGACTCTGTGCTTAGTGGCTCCATGCTTATGCCACAGCACCACTACTTTTGAAAATTAGAAAATATTTGAATGACAATCACCAAAGAAGATATCATTGGCCAATAAGCACATGAAGAGATGTGCTCAACCTCATTAGAGAAATGCAAGACAAAATCACAATGAGACACTACTACATCTGGGTGCACCAAGAGGGATGTTAAAGGCCCCTGATGGTGCAAAGGTTGAACATTTTGCTGCAAAACAAAATGTTAGCAATTCACAACTACCAGCCATCCCGTGGGAGAAAGACATGACAGTCTATTTCTATAAATATTACAGCCTTGGAAACCCTATGGGACACTTTTCTGCTAATCCTATCACGTCGCTATGAGTCAGAATTGACTCAATAGCTTACAACAGCAGAGTGGCTATTATCAAGGGTGTGTGTGTGTGTGTGTGTGTGTGTGTGAAAATAAGTGTTGGCCAATGTATAGAGAAATTAGAACCTTTTTTCACCGTGAAATGGCGCAGCCACTTTGGTGTTTCCTCAAGCTAAGCAGAGAATTGTCAGATGCTCCAGCTATTGATAATCTAAGGCTATAGCCAAACGACTGGAAAACAAGTACTCAAATAGGCATTGTACACTCTGTTCCCTACAGCATTACGCACTACAGCTAAAAGTAGAAATAACACAAATACCCATGAACAGATTCATGACTACTCATACAATGGAACATGATTTGGTCATAAATATAAACGAATTCATGATACATAATAGAAGAGATGAATTCTGATCAAATGAGTGGAACAAAGCAGAGACAAGAGACCAAATACGGTATGATCCCATTTAGATGAAATGTATAGAATAGGCAAATGCACACAGCAAGCGTCTATTAGTGGTCCCCAGAGGTTTGGAGAGTTGTTGCTTAAGGGTCACGGCGCATCTGTTTGGGTAATTTAAAAACATGTTGAAAATGGATAGTGATAATGGTTGCACAACATGGTAACAATTGGTAAATAAATTCCTTAACTGGCAGAAAATGTGTTTACATTTTACCACCATAATTTTTTTTAAGATGAAATACCTTGAGAGCATTTTGAATCCCATGGAGAGACTTTTGATCATTCCTGGTGATGGTTTGATCTGTAGTTTCCAAGCAGAGTACGACGAGAGGAGAGGCCATGGAATCTGAAAGAAGGAGGTGAGCCTGACATGGCACCCTCTGTGAAAACCTCCACAGACACTGCCACGAACGTGGGAGCCAAACTTCCCTCAGTGACTCACGGGAAATATTGACCTTCCAAGCTACACGTTAAGGTGGTTCACAGTATCCATTTGATCATCCACTGTAAATCCAGTATACATTTATCCTGGTCCCCTATGTGGCATATTGGAATTCCATAATGTTTATACCACTGACAGTCCTTACCCATACATAAATATCATGAGTTCACCTACCTGGACCACACTCTGGTGGCCCGTGTAAAAGAAAACTGTAACACTCATGTGGGCAGGATGGGAAGGAAAGCCTGGGTGGTGGTGTGGTAAAATTCTCACCTCCTTGTGGGAAGCACGTGCTCCATCTGTAGCCATTTCCCATTTGTCAGTGAAAGAGCTTGCTCTCCTGCTGAACAAATCCAGCGGAGCTTACTGACTAAGACCGACTAGAAAGGAAGGTTTGGCTGTTTACCTACAGAAAATCAGTCCAAGAAGGCCTGGTTCATCATCCTGGTCTGCTCAAGGGAAGTTAACCAAGGCAATCTTTCCGCAGGGATCTTCCAAAGATCCATAGCATAATATCCTACATTCTTCCTTTTATCATGCTAATTCATAGAAAGGTGAAAAGATCCTTCCTCCCCTCCCCTTCACCTCCTGCTAATTCCTGTCTAGGTGGCTGAGGGGAAAAAAAAAATCTTTGTCTATTTAAAATCCATTATAGAAAATCTGGTGGTGGGAAGATGGAGCGGGGAATGAGAAGGGAAGGCATTATGTGGGGATCATAGCACTGGCTCCCCATGCAAGTGACAGACTCTCCAATTTGTAGTGGAAAGAACACAAAACTGCAAGGCACACAACTCTACTGCTCACTAACCCTGTGACACCCCAGCTACAAAACCTCATTTCCCTTGTCTTCAAATGAACTCATAATGACCTTCCAGTACCTCTCCCAGGGTGCTTGGGAGGTTCCAATGAGTCAAAATCGGTGACAGCACCATGAAAACGCTGCCGTTCCTGGGGCATTATCTCACACCTCTCTTCTCTACGTGCACTGTTTGGTCCAGAGCTTGGGCTGCAGAGTTAGCCTCACCTGAGTTGGAATCCTGCTCTGCCTGGATTGTACTCGCTGTCTGACCTTGGGTGAGTTTCATTGTCAAAACGTTGAGTTCTTCATTTATAAAATGGAGAGGGCTTGCCCTGAAAGATTTGTGAGCATTTAATGAGATCATAAATGCAGCACTCTGACATGTCTGGAAGAGCCGTCTCTCAATGGAGGCCAGTTTCTGTCATTAGCAGAGAGCAACTGCTGTATCACCCAGTTATGGATTAAAATTGTATCTCTCTGAAATCTATGCTGAAATCCTAACCCCTCTCCCTATGGATGTGATCTTGTTTGGGATTAGGAGTTTCTTCGTTATGTTAATTAGAGCCTGGGCTCTAAATCTAATCACCTCTGAGTTGTGAGCAAAGCAGGTTAGACACAGAGTAGACGCCATTAGAGGATCATCTACAAGCCAAGACACCTGGACAATAACATGCCCCTGATTCGGATGGTTATCTTCCAAAATTTTGAGAAAATTAACTTGTGTTCTTTAAAAGCATGCGCTTGTGGTATGCCTATTACAGGGGCATTGGTAAACTAAGGAATTTCCAGATTGGTGCAAGTGGTTAAGGAGTTCTACTACCTGAAAGGTCAGAGGTTCAAGCCCACCAAGAAGCACTTTAAAGAAAGGCTTAGAGCTCTCTATTTGTGAAAAATTAGTCACTGACATTCTAATCTGATACATATGGGATTGCTATGAGTTCGAGTCAACTTGAAGGCAACTGGTTAGGTAACTTATAACACTCTCTAATCTACAAGTTGGGACACTGAAACCCAAGTATGTTTGGCAATGCCATCAGATATAAAATTCATGTGTCAGTTCTTCTGTGGGAGTAACAGTAATGGGTACAAAATGAAGACAATGTTTTAAAATTGATTGTGGTAATGACTGAACAATTCTATTTAATATATTTAAACTACTTAATTACATGTCAATAAAGCTGTTAAAATAAAGAAATGTTTGTGAATGGATTTAAAAAACCTATGTAAAGTAAACAAAAATATGAGGAAAAAACATGAGCCACACACATGACTGAGTCCCAGTTCTTTTCTTTCTTTGGCTTTTTTAAAAATGAAAATATATATAGCAAAATAAACCCCATTTAATCATGTTCCCATGATTAACAGTTCAATGACACTGTTTCAGTCATCATATTGGGCCACTATTTTCTCCATCTATACCCACATTATTTCACCATCTTTAACTTAGTCTCTCTCCTGAACTTAAAAAAAAAAGCGTCCTTCTTAAAATCGTTTTTGCTGTTATTGAAAATATACACAGAAAAACACATACCAGTTCAACAACTTCTACATATATAATTCGGTGACATGAAATGCGTTCCCTAAGTTGTGTAACATTCTCTTTCCTTTTCTGAGTTGTTCTTCCTTCATTAACACATGCTCCCTGCCCATTAAGCATCCCATCTAGCCTTTCGAGTTCTGTTGTCAAGGCAGCTGATAAAGACAGTTCTTTAAAAGAACACAATACTCAAGCAGACAACCTCTACTAACTAAGCTAAACTATTGTTTGGTTTACAGAGGCCTGATGGGTAGTAGGTTAAGTATTCTTTGGTTTTAAAAAGACTCCATAATGTATTAGTCTGGGTACTTTGGAGAAACAAATCCACAGCAACTCATGCGTAAGAGAGAGTTTTATGTAAAGAAAATGTGCATCATGAAAATATCCCAACCCAATGCTGCCCAAGCCCACAAGTCTAACATTAACTCGTTAACCCAACACCAGTCCACAAAGTCCTCCAACTCACAAAACAGAGGTAATGATGCAGACTGCAGGAGGAAAGCTGAGTCAGTGAACGAACAAGCATCTCAGCACTAGCAGGGGTCTCCACATGGCTGCTCCAGCACCCAGGGCTGCATCGGGATAGGTCCATGTGGCTTCTCCTTGGGGAATGTCTTGTATGAAGTCAATCTTGCAAGCTGAAGCAGGGAACTGCTAAGGCAGCTGCACCCTGGTGCGACCATCACAAAGCAAGAGACCCGAGAACTCGAAAGGTGAGGCTCATCACCCATTTATCCCTCTGCCTTTCAATTAGCCCCACATGTGATTATCGGCCAGGTTGGCCCAATTAACTAACTCAATCCACCCCTTTCCAACCTGGCACCTGTATATAATTCTTAGCTTCACAATTGCAATTAAGTAACACCTATACCTTAACCCTATAATCCTGTGAATTTTTTCCCCGACCTATGAAAGTTTGTAAGCCAACCACTTCATGCCTTTATCTCCCCCAATTTTGGGTATCCAATTTATATACTGCCCACTTATATCAACCCAGTTCTCAGAGAAGACAATCCTGTTTTTCGACACGACGTCTTCATTCCAGTTGGAACCTTGTGAAGTCTGCATTCTTCACAGGCTTCTTTCTTTTAAGTTTTAAGATTCAAAGGCTTTCTGAGGGAAATCTTTGGGGTCATTCATCCAGCCTCAGTGACTCCAGAAAGTCTGGTTTCCAGGAGAATTGGTCATTCCATCCTGTGTCATTTTCTTTGTTCTTTTAAGAGCAGAATTCTTCAATAGAATCTCTGATCAAAATGCTAAGTGACAGCAGCTGGGCACCATCCAGTTCTTGTCCCTTGGCAAAAGAGGCAACTCTTCCTGGAGGCACTATATCTCCTGTACTACCAGCAAGAAAGAGACAAGAGCATTAACTGAGTGCCCATTACATTGCTGGTCCTTCTCACCTCTAGAAATTGGGGGTTGTCTCTGGGTAACAAGTCTCTGTGTAGTTGGTAACTACTCTAACTTCTCATAAAAAGTAACTGAGGCCATAATTAGAGCTTACATAAGACTCCAAAGCCCATCTTTATTCGTCTGCCACATGTTGTCTGGCTTGAGTTTTACAATACAGTGCAGGAAAGAGATCCTTCTAGAACTAATATAAGAGGCTGTGAGGGGATGAAACACAAAGAAGACTGAGAGCACGGATTCCGGACTAACCCACTCCTCAGGGACCACCCATACGCTAGTGACCAATTTGGAATCTTCAAACCTGACCACTGCTTTTAAATCCCCTCCTTGACACGAACCTACAAATGTCATTTTTCTTAGATAAGAATGAAATATGTTCAGAACTGTCCATTGGAAGGCAAAAAGAAACTCCTCAAAGACGTAAGCATTTTTACTGGGAGGAGAGTAATGTTTAACTAAGTCTGTAATAAAATGTGGGGGAATCACAGCACAGAGCCACCCAAAGACAGGATGGGAGAAATGGGTTTAAAGCACAGCAGAAATTGCTTCAATCCTTTACATGGGAAAACTGTTGGCTGATAGTGGGGGCTGTCGAACAATGAAAGGGTTACCAGGGCAAAGGAAGGAATCTCCTCCACTAGTCCTTTAAAATAGTAAAATGTTCTTGGTCTGAATGGCTTTCCGTGTGGTCTTCCTTGAGGCCAGGTGGGGTCAGGGAGCTGCAGAGGGAAGGATGACCCCTCCAAATCCCTTCCCAAAGCCTGGCATTCTCTCTACCTGACTGTCCTCACCTGGAGGGACAGAGGCTTGGCCATTCATCAACCTGCTCTCTTCCTAGTTCTTGCCTATCTTAGCGGTGCACTAATTTCACCACTGCTTCAGACATGATTGAAATATTTAGACATAATGGAGGAAGTGCAATAGGGTCCAGTGGGAAACCCAGGTGTTTAGATCAGCTTAAAAATAATAACCACCTCCCCTGCCGGGGGCTTTCTATTCACAATCAACTCTGCTTTTATTCTTCACCATAAAGGCTACCTCGGACAGGAAATTATTCACGGGATTGGTCTTTGCAAGTGCTGTTGGGTTTAAACTGAGGGCTGTAGAGGTCATTAGTGGGCAGTCATGTGATTAACCTTTGCCAGTCCGTCGCTTTTCACACTTTGTTAACAGCTTCCATTATGCCCCTCTGAGTCCAGAGGAAGCTGTTTATTGACAGTATTAAAAATACATAGCTACAAATTCTTAAGAGCCTTGTGTCAAAGGGGGGGGAAAGTAACATAAAATAAACCCTCCCAACCTCATCCTGAAGCCAGCCAACTGGGGAAATGAGAAACCTCTCATTTGCTGTGAAGGTTTATCAAGAACTGGATTAAGTAATTCTACAATTAGCTCAATAGTAGCTCCCTTTGATTTCATATTTATGTTACGGGGACACTGGGGAATTTCAAATTTTGATGGGGGGAGCTATAAAACCCCTACCAGTATTTGAGGATTAGGCACTGTTTTTTCTGAGGAAATTAGGTTGCATGTAAGTTTGGAGAGGAGAAAGGGAAACAAACGATAAGGAAAAAAAAATGTTCCTCTGGAGAAAATGTGAAGCCACTTCACACAAATCTATGGAGAGCCTTAGGAAGATTTTTTTTTTTTTTTTTTTTTTGAGCAAGGTGGGGGGAAGTCTGTGAGCCAGCACTTACTCTGATGTGAATAAATGATGGTTGTTTTCAGTTGAGCCCCCGACCCCCATCCCGTGCTGTAAAATGTCCTCAGAGGCATTTCTAGCATTGTTTGTACAAGAAAGGCCATACTGACGGTTTCCCTACCAGTGATGGGCCTAAACCCTGCTTAAAGGACAGCATTCTTCAAGTGATTCTTGGTCCATGACCCCTCCCACTGCCCCCATGACCTTCCTGCAAGAATTGAATGGCCTTTCTATGACCCTCCACCTCAGCATTAGATTTTTCCCAAGCACTCTGCTTTCTGAATTCCAGTGACAAATTCAACTCCTTCCCTCCGAAGGAGCTAAAGCCCCCACCCCCCTCCTCAGTCAGAATCCATATTTCAGGGGACAGAAAGCTTCAAAGGTAGATGATTTTCAAGAACTCACGTGTGTGGGAGTTTGTGTGTGTGTGTCCCAAATGCATGCATAAGAGCAGAAAACACACACACGTTAGAAAACCATACAACATGTCTGTGCTTAAAGGAAAAGAAGAATGGCTTTTTTTTTTTCAGCTGTTGCTTTTGTTTTCTATTTTGGATGTTTGCTCTTATTCATTGGTTGTTAAAACATGCAGCTATAGGTGCAAACGCTTTTCTTGGGAAACACATCACAGAACCAGTCTTGTTTGTCAAACAAAATGTGAATTAACTGATGCTTTTCATGAAAAGTTGACCAGATTAGTCAGATGACTGTCTGCTGACGGAGCCGCCAATGCTGTAAATGACCTCCGATGTTCGGCTGGCTGATGCTTGAGCTGGACGTTAGTTCTCCTGTATATATTCCAGCCAAAAAAATCCAAGCGAGCCAACAAAAGAAAGCATGATTCCCTTTTCAAAATGTCTTTGCAACTTTTAAAACTGCTAAGCCACATTTGCCTATCTTTCACGATGATGGGTAAAGGGGAAATTGTTGCTAGGATAAGACTTCATGTTTTATGTCAAATTTTATCTGGAGGCTCATTTTTAGAGGGGAATTAGAACCTGCCCACCCCCAAAAGCAGGAATTTGAGATGAACATGTCAAAATAACTTTAATTATAGGTTTGTTGGGGGGTGTGACATTAAAATATCAATCAGTTGAAAACTTCACATTGTTAATGTGTCACTCAAAAAAAATTGAAATTTGTGTTATTCTATTACTATTTATTTGTACATTCTTGGTCTCCATACATAGGCTTGTATGCTAAGAAACCAAGTCACTACCACCAGTGACCCAGGATGCCCAAGATTCACTTAGAATCAGCATCCAACATATCTTTTGTAAGCTTGTCCATGTAAACCCTGGATTCCACTAATTGATAATTCTCAAAAATGGGCTGAATCATACATATCTTTAAAATATACACAAAAATTTCAATTTGATCTATAATCTGTTCATGTTTCCCCCCCTACAAAATCCAAAATAATATGTTGGCTTGGGGGGGTGGAGGGGTAGGGAGTAGTAATCTCTAATATCAGGCTACTGTTTCTTACCCTAGACGTATTGTAGACAATAATTGGTTTTCTCTGATCCCTCTCCCAAGTTGCACAAGAAAGGAAACCATGGAAACTGGGCTTCCATAAAGCCAAGCTTTCTAACCTCAGCTGAGTTCTCCCTGATCCTTAGAAATGGTTTTACACATCCCTTGTGGACTGATTTTTGCAGGGGGACCATGGGCGTTGTTTGAACCCTTCTTCATCCTCCCAGGCCCCACCCCTTGACTTCCTTCGATTGAACCTCTCTCACAGAAGATGACCTCTGGCCTGCTTCCCTGAGGAAGGCCAGTCAGCACGCGAGGCTCACGGGATGCTTGACCAAACTAGTTCTGCACTGGCCTAAGTGGGCCCCGCATGTGTAGTCGGCATAGTTGTCCTGACCTAGGCTCTCCACCCTCACCAGGAAGTCTCAGCTTGGCAGATTATCTTTCTTTCAGGCTTATATATTTTGTCTGGTCCCAGTTCAACTTGATCCTAAGTCCATCTTGACTTTGAAGGGACTCAACCTCTTTCATCAGTGTCTAGAACAGTGGTTCTCAACCTTTCTAATGCCGCGACCCTTTAATACAGTTTCTCATGTGGTGATGACCCCCCAACCATAACATTATTTTCGTTGCTACTTCATCACTGTGATTTTGCTACTGTTATGAATCAGGGGACCCCTGTGAAAGGGTTGTTCGACCCCCAAAGGACTTGCGACCCACAGGTTGAGAACCGCTGGTCTGGAACATGGCCGGTTTTCCCATCCCTTATGTTTGAGAACATAGTAGATTCTTCAATAGTCCTTTAATGTCTGGTTAGGCCTCTCTCTTCGCCACCGTTTCTTGGTATTTGAAAGCTTTGCTCTCTCCCTTCTCCCCTACTTGCTCTCTCTTGCATCAGCTTTATTCCTTGGCGATGCCATCAAATCCCAGAGTTGCTTCACTCGTCTCAGCAACTAATACCTAAATCCCTAGATTCGACTTTCTGACTTCAGAGCCGTTCATTCATTCCTGAAACCCTCATTCCTCGCTACATGAACCTATCTTTGTAACATCTTCATTTTGCTAAATATTGTCCCTCATGTCCCAGAATCAGGGGCATTTCTTCTTCTTTTTTTTTTTTTAGGGGCATTTCTTCTGTAAAAACAGTTACTGCAGTCAAATCATTTGTCATCAGAATTAGAGTAACTTCCAAACTCTTTTCCATGACGTATAACTCTCTGTGTCATCTATGATCACATATACCTCAACCCTTTCCTGGCTCACCACGCTGACCTTGTTTCTGTTCCTCAGACCCACAATCCTTGTTCTTTTCTTAAAGTGTTTGTGCTTCCTGTTCACTTTTTAACTCTTTCTGCAGCTTATTATAGAGCAGCTCTTTGTCATCAGAGAGATGGTCCGTGAACATCCCCCCATTACAGGTGTCATTCACATTTCCCTCAAAGCAACGTTCCTGGTGAGTAACAACTTCTTGTATATTTCTGAACAAGTTTATGGTTCATCTTCTCTAAAACAGAGCCCTTATAGTTTTTGCACTATTGTAATTTGGCGGCCAAGGACAGTGACCTACAGAATTTCAATAAGTATTGGTTTTATGAGTAAGTAGATAAATGAAGGCAGATAGATTGGACTATTGCAATATTGCTCCAATGGATTCTTCCTTCATTTGCTGCCTGTCATCGTGAAAGACCAAGCCCTCAGTATGGACCACATTGACACTGCCTTCAACTTTTTGTGTTATGTCCATGCTTCAAGCTACTGCTAGATTAATCCACATGAGCACCCATTCTCTTGCTCAAAATGTTTAATAAAAGGAAAATTGTATAGCCAACATTAAATATAAATGGATTGCCATCACTTTCAACATCCCTCATTTATTCACTGATCACTTGGGTGGCACTACCCATACAAGATTAGAGGCAAGGATGGAAAAATTTTATCTTACATAATTTGGACATTTTATAAGGAGAGACCAGTCCCTGGAGAAAGACATCCAGTTTGATAAAGTGGAGAGGCAGCCAGTGAAAAAGAGGTGGACCTTCAACAAGATGGATTGACACCACGGCTGCAGCAATGGGTTCTGGGATGGGAATGATTGTGAGGATGGTGCAGGACCGGGCAGTGTTTCCTTCTGTTATGCATGGGGTTGCAATGAGTCAGAGCTGACTTGATGGCATCAAACAGGGACCACCACCACAGAAGCCTTTGTGTGGAATGTTGTCTATGTGAAGATTACATAAGCCATACCACAAGGTCCTGTGCGAGATGGATGCCCAAGAAGGGAAAGTGAGCAAAGGAGAAATCCCTAATGCGGATTTGAGGAGATGACACTTCAGCTGCATCAAGAAGAATCCCTAGGGATTTTCCAGGCAGCCAAACTGTACGTATGCATGGATGAAGCATGAGCATCTATTTTCCAAGAAGAAGGAGCAGCATAGGGATAGACACATGGAACACTGAGCTACTGCTGGCATGACAAGTGGGTTAGTGGGTTAGGATGATAGACCGTGTTTGGAGAGGGGCCAAAAATGAGACAAAGTGATCAGAAAGAAGCAGATCGGTAAGGACCTCTCGTGCTGCACTAACAGCAAGGGAGTCAGAATAGAGAGCTATTAAGAGCACAGACTCTGGAGTCAGGCTGTCTTGGTTTCATTCCTATCCATTAAGTAAGTTGCTTATTCTTGCTCTGTCCCTTTTCACGCATTTATAGAGATGGAGATATAAAGACAGCGACTTACCTCCTATGATTACTAGGAGAATTAAACACGTTCATACATAAAGCAATTCGGAAAGTACTTGGTTCATAATAAGTACAACAATATGTTTTAATTGTTGTACTATAAATCGTAGAGAATCCTTAAAGAATTTTAAGTAGGAAAATGCCGTAAGACCTAACTCTTAAGCAAATTCTAACAGTAGTATAGAGAACAGATCAGAAGGAAAATCGGACTGAAATCAGAACATTCAGTTGGGATTTCAAGTGTTTTAGTATCTGAACCAGTGTTTCCCAAAGTGGTGGTAGTGGTGGGGCACTGGAACAACCAAGAAGGTTACAAACACAGATGCCTGCACTTTATCCTGAACTCTGGGCAATTGGACAAAAACATTTTAATCGCCCAGTGAGGTGGGGTGGAAGGGCACTGATTTCTTTTTTTCCTTGAAAAGGAAGCAGTAAGCCAAATACGTTTGGGAACCCATGATTTAAACTAGGTCATGATAATGAGCAAATGGAAGAAAGCACAGACTTGAGGCTCGGTTAAAAGGTTGACTCAGGAGAATTTGGTGGCAAAAAATTTATGTACAAGAAAGCAAGGATGAGAGAGTTATGGATTATTCCTAAATTCTTGGCCGAAGAGATTAGTGTATGATGACATTGCTAAGCAAAATCAGAAATACAAGATAAAGAATTGATTTTGGAAGGGAGACAATGAGTTTTGTTTGGGGTGGGCTATTGTATCGACAGTGCAGAAATTGAAATTGCCGCCAACCAATTGGATATGTGGGTCCTGAGATCAGAAGAGAGCTTTTGAAGCAGAGGAATAGAAAATATGACTAGAAGTCCTTCTCTTCTCCCATAACATGAATTAAGCCAAAGAGAGGATTCAGAGACCACTAGAGAATGAAAGGGAAGAAAAGCTCAAGAAATAGAAGGAATGAAAGAAATTGTGGCATTTGGAATAAAATGGAACAGGGAACCCAAGACAAATAAACCCCTCAGGACCTATAATGAGAGTAGAGATACCAAGAGGGTAAGGGAATGGTGCGGGGAAAAATGGGGCACTGATCATAATGATCTACATATAACCCTCTCCCTGGGGGATGAACAACAGAAAAGTGGGCGAAGGGAGACATTGGTTAGTGTAAGACATGAAAAAATAATAGTAATTTATAAATTATTAAGGGTTTGGGAGGGAGGGAGGGAGGGAGGGGAAAAATGAGGAGCTGATACCAAGGGCTCAAGTAGAAAGCAAATGTTTTGAGAATGATGATGGCAACAAATGTACAAGTGTGCTTGACACATGGCGGATGTATGGATTGTGGTAAGAGGTGTACAAGCCCCCAATAAAATGATTTTTTTTAAGCCATTAGATGGTGAGGGAAGGGGCGGAAGGGGGACCCTACGGCAATGGCCAACACATAACTATGACCACCCCCTCCCACCACTCCTCAGGGGGGCACAAAATGAGCTGTCAGGGAAGAGAAACAGTGGTCGGTGGAAAATATGAAAATAATAATAATTTATAATTTATCAAGGGGTCACGAGGGTGGGAGGGGGCAAGGGAGAGGACAAAGAAGAGCTAATACCAAGGGCTCAAATAGAAAGTAAATGTTTAGGAAATAATGATGGCAACATATGTACAAGTATGCTTGATATAATTGATGTATGGATTGTTATAAGAGCTGTAAGAGCCCCCAATAAAATAAATATATATATTAAATATTTTTAAAAGCAAAAAAAGAATGAAATAGAGATGAACAGTGTCATACACAGATGCATTGCCAAACACAAGAGCTTTACTATAAACGTGCCCACTGGACTTTAATGATTCCGTTCAGGAGTTCAGTGAGAGTAATTTCGGAAGAAAGACAGAGGCAAACCCAGGAGGTTCTGGGTAGAAGCGTTTAAGAAACAACGTGAGAGGAGGAAAGCGACTTCAGACCACTCTTACGTAGCTGTCCTGTAAGGAGGCAGAGAGAGTGAAGGCGACACTTCCGGGGAAAAGATAGGATAGAAATAGGTCCTTTCCTTTTTATAATGAAAGAGATTGCGTTGTGTTGTATGTAGAAAGGGGAGAAGGGCAGATGGAAAGAGGAAGAGACTTTCAAGGACATCCTGGCTGGCACCGGCCTAAAGCTTCTGGTCTTCTCTCTCCCGTCTCTATTCCTCCCTTTCGAGCACGTCCAAGCTGGAGCTGGGAGCTCCGAGAAAGGCACTGGAACAGGAGGGGACAGGCAAAAACAGAGACTGCCTCCTCGGGCAGACTCCTGCCAAGCGGAACTGCAGTGGATGGATGACTCAGCATCCCTCCGGTCTGGTCTGACATGTTTACCACGCCCGGACCAAACTTTGCTTGGGATTCAGAGGGTGTGTAAGGAAAAGTACATGTACCTTGGAAGGGAAAGCATTCCAGGTGCCATCAACATTTTAAGTTGACATTTGAAGAGGACATTTCATCCCACCCCAAGTCCTCTCTGTTCTAAACAGAAATTTATCTCTCTGTGAATGATTCCTCTTGTATCAAGACTTTGAGAATAAAAATCAGGCTCTCAGGTTTTAAATTACATAATGCCCATTCATATGATTCTCAACTAGAGAAGAAAACGGCTCCTTATAAAGAATTCAACCTCTTCTGTACTCCTGGCACCAACGTGTCTCATAAAAAGCATTGCAATTAAATAATCATCTTGTACTTGGAGTGTCCTTGATCTTGGCCCGCTTAATTAGCTCTCAAATGAGAGCTACCAATGTGGGAGCTGAAGCAGGTCACCTGACTGTGTGACGGTGAGCAAGACACTTCTCAGAGTGTACATTTTCTTTCTTTTTATTTTAAGGTCATTTAATTGGGGGCTCTTCGAGCTCTTATAACAACCCATGCATCAATTGTATCAAGCACATTTGTACCTACGTTGCCGTCATTATTTTCTAAACATTGACTTTCTATTTGAGCCCTTGGAGCGGGTACATTTTCTACCCAATTTGCTTTCAGCTCAGTGACATCCCAAGACCACATCTTGTATTATAGCCTCACCACTTGTGCTACTGCAGGTGAAGACATCCTGTAAACCCACTGGGGTGGGCGGGCGGGGCTCTTTAGCGCTATGCAGGAGAATGCCCATTCAGTTTCAAAGTCAAGGCAGAAGCCTGAAAATGGAGTTCTCGGAGCACTTGCAAGCTCACTCAAACTAACAGAAAGATCAAATAATAGTACTGCTATTGTAATCCATTCTTCCATAAAGATGACGGCTGCTGTACAAGCAAGTTCAGCAAGACCTTGGGTTATCAGCCAAATAAATGCCACTTCAGTAAGTTATTGCTGCCTGGGGCTGGCTTTAACTTGCATAGTCAACTTTTTCCCTGTCTAAAGTTCTACTGTAAGTTTTGCATTCATAAACTGTGTTCCCCCTTGGCTTTATTGCTGCCCTCTTCTGACTTCTCCCATCATCTTAATTGCTAAAGAGTGCCCCATTGTGTGCACTAGCACCCGAGAGAGCTTCACTGAGTGATGTAGAAAGGCCACATTCAGATAGTTTAGGGGTAGAACAAAATGCAAGGGCCCACCGAACAGTTCCTTACTATATGAAAACTGTTGGCCGGGGCTTTGCACCGCAGTTCTGGGAATTCAATTCCAAAGAGATGCGTTCAAAAGTACATGATTTTGGCTCCCATGTATGATCCTGAGACAATAGAGAAACAATAAACTTTGTGACCATTTTTCAAATTTGTGGTTCTATGAAAAATTTCACCAACTTTCCATCACTGGAAGTAAATTCAAAATGGATTCAGAAAATCTGGTACTTGTCTTAATGAAAATAAATGTTGTTTCAATCGCCCTTTCCCCACCCCCACCCCCTTTAAATTGATGATTAAGAGTATAACAAAAGGAGAAGACAACAAATAACATATACATACTTGTCTGAAAAAGCCAAAAAAAAAATGCCACCCACACACACGAAATACCACACACAGATGCTTTATGAAGAAAAGTCAGATGCTGTATAGGGTAACTCTTGAATATTGATGACATTGTTTTCTATCCTGTACAAATTACTCCTGCTAAGCTGCATCCAGCTTACTTATTCTTGCCCGTGTGTCCCTCCATGATGTTGTCCAGAGAAGATGAAGAGCACATTCGAGGAGCATACTACATAAGAACAGTTCTCTCACGGCTACTGAAACATGGGGGCCGATGAACCCTCTCTGTGCCATTGGCCTCTGATAATATATGATGTCTTTTCTTGAGGAAAAATTAGCAAAGTAAAGCCTCTTCTATGAAAAAAATCAATAGCGTAAATAGGTAATGCAGCTAAAGCCCAGAAACCTAATACAAATTCTCCTGACCATGACGATTCCTGACATGTCTACCACGTATCATAAGTGATTCTAAACCAACTTTCAGTAAGTTGTTGAAATTGATGCTCTTAAACATCTGCCATGCTATTAAAGAGAGGCCTGGCTAACCCTACAACACAGACTATCTTGAGCTGGGGGAGGAATCCCTGGATTTACTAGGAAGGAACTGGATGCCCAAGGGGCTCTGGGTGTGCAGTGGTTAGCACTCAGCTACTAACTAAAAGCAAGGTGGTTCAGGGGGAGAAAGAGGTGGCAATCTGTTTCCTTACAGATTGACAGCCATCCATACCCTATAGTGCTCTTCTATAGGGTTTGCTACCAGTTGTAATTGAGTGAACAGCAGTGGATATGGTTGATATCTAAGAACTGATAACATAGCAATAAATAGAGCCACTGTCAAGTTCTGAGTCCTCTACTTTGCCTCCAGTGCTCAACTCATCCTCTCTTCCCAACTCCAGATTAAGCATCTATTCATTAAGGCAACACATTTCCACTGCTGCCAAGGCAATTCTGGCTCACAGTGACCCCATACGCAGAATAGAATGATTTCATAGGGCTTCTGAGGTGGTTAAATCTTTACAAAAGCATCTGCTTTGTCATTTCCCCATAGAGTGGCTGGTAGATTCCAACCGCCAACCTTTCAGGAAGTTGCTCACACTTACCAAGCTTGTATGAAGCGCCTAGCATGTGACCAGCACTGTTACAGGCACTGAGGATGCAGTGGTGAACAAAATAAGCATTCATTCCTAATACAGAGAAACACCCGCCCAGCATCCCAACTGACCTGACCCTGTGCTTTTACAGAAGAAGGGAGTCAACTGTCTAAGAAAGAGAGCTCTACCGTCTATTTCTGTAGAGTTAAACAAGATCTTCATCCAACAATCATCCACTCAACAATTGTTGATGAGCATCATCTAAACGCCAGGTTTTGGAGTGGGGGAAGCAAGATGAAAATCGCACAGTGCCTGATAGGCTTTAAAGGTTGCTATATTTTTATGCTCAGATGTAATCGAATTGATGATTGTTTTAATGGCTAATAATTGTTCAGAGCCCGCTGATAGCTGAGAGAGAATGACTTTTCCTTTTTCCCAGGTCAAGCATGTCCCCTTGAAGCACTTAAGGATAGACTCTAGGGGTCATGGCCATTTCTCGAAAAAGTGCTACTGCCCAACTTGAAAAGAGTAAACTGGAGTTGGACGTGCCTCTGAGTGTTCTCACTCCATTTTCCATAGTCACAGTGCTTGCTGTGTTTTCAATTAGTGTCAGTCACTGAAATTAATATTCTGTTACACTTTTTTGATCGTGCTTTAATTTAACCAACAATAATGATCAGGGCATAAAATATCCCAAGTCCTTTGTTTAGGGTTTGGTGAATAGAACCATATGCCGGACCTCAACCCATTGGGGAACGGGCATTCAAAAACTATTTACATGGCCCCTCAACTTTGGTTTGTTATAGTCCTGTTGCTTTTTTGGTCGGCGTGGTTTTGATCACTCGCTATATGAGGCTGGAATCAAGGGTTTGGCTTCACTTCTGGAATTGCAGTACCGGAGAATGTTGCCCCATTTATCAGTCATTATTCATCTTTTCTGCTAAGTATTTACTCCAGAAGCCTTTGGGCAAAGTGTACATAGAAATGAAATAATGCTTTCCTTTCAGTGTATGTGTGAATTTGTAGATAAATGTTCCTTACAGGTTGAAATCTAGCAATGCTGCCTGGAGGGAGAGGCTAACAATCGATCCTCCACAGTCCCTGTTGGGTGTGTAGGGCATCGGGCTGTGGACTGTGCTCCTCCCACATCAGGTAAACATGTTACAAGTTTGGAGCTCGATGTGCCTAAAAGCAAATCCTGGCTTTACCTCTTCACAGTCTAGAAGTTGCTTATTAAGTTTTCTGAACCTCAGTCTGCTCCTCTTTATGATGGAAATGTTCGATGTTATTGGTCTTAGTGGTTGGGTTATGGCAATGAGAGATAAGGTAGGTGTTGAACAGAACAGAAAACCTCTGGGAGAAGCACAAAGAGTTGGAAGACATCCTTGTTATTCTCATGACAATTCCGTTCTTCTCCTTTCATCGTTTCCTTGCTCCAGCCACCCGACTTCTCTCCCACTTCCTTTTCACTTTTCCTCTTACTTTCTCATTCTTTCATTGCCCACCTCCTTCCTGCCAGAGCCTCTGCTCTGTAATCGGCGCCCATGTGCTCTGCTTGGCCCAGCAACAGCACTCAGAGACAATGGTGTTGCATGGATCCTGTTTCTCCAGGATGCTCAGTCATCTTTCTACACCTTGAGCCTTGTTGCTCAAGTTACCTTATTACCTCTACGGTGCTGAATTGGTTTCTCGCAGGTGCACTCAAGTCCTAGAAAGCCACTTGGTTTCTCATTTAAAAAATACATGAAAGCTATATGATGTGTTGGATCCTCTGCTAAAATTGAAACTGTGGGAGTTTGCTTCTTATTTTTGTATGAACTTACTCTAGATATATTGGTTGGATAAATAGAGAAGGATAGAGAAACTCTTGCGTTCCCAATTTTAATGGTCTTGAAAAGGGGAATGCTTTCATTTCATAAATAAAGGCCAAATATAGGGAACATCATGATAAACGGAGAAATAGTCCAAGTCGAGGATTTCATCTTACTTGGATCCACAATCCATGCTCATGGATGCAGCAGTCAAGAGATCAACCGATACATTACCCTGGGTAGATCTGCTGCACAAGACCTCTTCTAAGGGGCAAAATGCAAAGCTGTTACTAGGAGGACTCAGATGCCCTTGGCCAAAGTCATGCTACTTTCAATGGCCTCTGATGCATGTGAAAGTTGGACATTGAATGAAGAAGAACTGAGAAGAATCGATGCATTTGAATTGTGGTGCAGGAGAAGACTGAAAGTCCCTTGGACTTCGACAAGGGCAGACAGACTATCTTGAAAGGACAGCCAGAGTGCTCTTCGGAGGCCAGATGGCAAGTCTTCCTCTAAGTACTTCGGCCAGGTTGACAGGAGACACCCGTCCCTGGAGAAGCACAGCGTGCTTGGTCAAGAAGAGAGGCAGCCAAGAAGAAGATGGCCCTCAACGAGATGGAGGGACACTGTAGCCACAACAATGGGCTCAAGCATAAGAACAATCGTGGAGATGGCTCAGGACCCGGGCATTGTTTCCGTCTGTTGAGAATAAGTTTGTCGTGGGTCGAAACTAACTTGATGGCACCTCATGACAACAACATCTGGCGGGTTTTGAACTTATAAACCAAAAATAAAAACAAAGCTAACTGCCATTGAGTCGATTCTGACTCACACCGACCCTACTGCCTGAGTGGGTTTCAGACACTAACTCCTTTTGCGAGTAGAAAACCCCTTCTTTCTCCCGCAGGGGGGCTGGTGGGGTTTCTCACTGCTGACCTTGTGGATCGCAGCCCTAGATGCTTCATGCCTAACCTCTGTTTAACTATGTTGTCAATTCAGTAACCAAGCAAATACACCTGATAAAACCCAAATCACATCCAATAATCCGACGGCCAGGGAAGTGAGGAATGTCATTGTCAGTCCTGGGAGCTCCACGACTCACAAGGCACCTCTAGAAAGGGTTGGAATGGGTGGAGTCAGCCAGTCCTTATAATTGGCCACAGGGGATAACAGCGCGTCTCTCACGGGGTTGTTCTAGAGCGTTGGAGTATGTGAAGCTGCTTCCACGTGTGACAAACTCCTGACACCATCTCCAGCACACCTGTCTTCACACTGTGTCCCAAAGGTCCTTCATCCAGCCTGAAAGCCCAGTGCTGAAACCTCAAACACCACCAGTGCTCTAGGGCTACATCTCGCTTCCAGCATCCCTTCCTCCTATCTAGCAGGCCTCGCTGGCTTACTGAATGGACCCCAACCATAAAGGGACAAGTCCCTGTCCTCCAGCCCTTGGAACCCAGGGTGGGTATTGTGAGTCATAGGGACAGAAAGGTAACTATATTGGTAAAGATCCCGGGAAGACGTCAAGTTTCATCAGCCTTGAACATGGCAAAATATAATCACTCGCTTTTCAATCTGGTAACGAGGTGCAGTCTAGGAAACTCACATGGGGTGGTTCTACCCTGAGATAGTTAAAGTTTATTGTGTCAACCTGACTGATAAACACATGTGGGGTTAATTGAAGGGCAGAGAGATAAATGGCTGAGTGAGCCTCATCTTTCTAATTCTCAGGTCTCTGGCTTTCTGATGGCTGGTTCCAGGTGCAGCTGCCTTAGCTAGTTCCGTGCTTCAGCTGGCAAGGCTCACTTCCTGCAAGACATCCCTGAGGAGAAGCCACTGCCACACGGACCTACCCCGATGCAGCCCTGGGTGCTGGAGCAACCGTATGGAGACCCCTGCCACCGTTGAGATGCTTACACATTCACTGATTCAGCTTTTCTCCTGCAGGCTGCATCATTGCGTGTGTTTTATGAGATGGAGGAGGACTTTGTGGATTGGTGTCAGACATATTGGCTAATGTTGGACTTGTGGGCTTGGAGAGCACTGGGTTGGGATGGTTTCTTAATGTGCACTTACCCTCTATATAAAACTCTCTCATACATATGAGTTTCTGTGGGTTTGTTTCCTTAATGTACCCAGACTAATATATACCCTGTCCTAAATGGTCACTAGACCTCCACTTGTTGGCAGAGTTCGGTTTAGCTCATTTGATTCCTTTCTTACCTGATCTATAATCCCTGAGTGGTCCAAACGGTGAAACACTCACAATGGGGGCTTTTCAAACCTACCCATGTTCTTCACAAGAAAGGTTGGCGATGTACTCCGAAAACTCAGTCCGTGCAAACCCTGTGCAGTAGACTTCTGTCCTGACGCCCTGGCAACTCTGTTGCTTTCGTCATCTCATGCGGCAGTTTCAGCAGGAAAGGCTGCTTATGTGAACCATCCTGTATGGGTGCTTAACTGTTGGAGTCGTTGGCATTCAACACTAAATCTGATCAGAACACATAAAAGAAAACATATGCATACACAAACACATATACATATATATAGTTTCTTATTCTTTTTTTTAATAATCATTTTATTAGGGTCCATACAACTCATCACAACCCGTACATACATCATTTGTGTCCTGCACATTAGTACATATGTTGACTTCATCATTCTCACAACACCTGCTTTCTACCCAAGCCCTTGGTGTCTGCTCCTCATTTTCCCCCTCCCTCCCCACTCCTTCCTCCTCCTGAACCCTTGATAATTTATAAATTGTTATTATTTTATCATATCTTACCCCATCCAACATCTCCCTCACCCACTTCTCCACTGTCCATCCCCCAGGGAGGAGGCCATATGTAGACCTTGTCCTCTGTTCCCCCTTTCTCCCTCACCTTCCCTACACCCTCCCACCATCGCCACTCTCTCCACTGATCCTGGGGGGTTCATCTGTCCTGGGTTCACTGTATTTCCAGTTCCTATCTGTGCCAGTGTACATCCTCTGGTCCAGCCGGATATGTAAGGTAAAATTGAGATCATGGTAGTGGGGTGGCTTCTTTAAAATGTCCATGTTCTGAGTTATAATAAAAGTACACACTTACCAACGAAAATCTGGGAGATACTGAGGCACAAAAGGAAAACAGCAAAGCTTTTCACCTCATTGCCCAGTTCACCACTGTTAACCACTTGGCATTTCTTCCTTCTGAGAAAACACTAGCTAAAAGCAAGTAGGTATAGCTACTTTAAGGGCAAAAGCTTTTATCCAAAGCATTTGTTGTTGCAAATAAGAATGGTCACTTCGCAATAATAAAAGCTTCCATTCACAAGGAGCATATTAATCACTTAAAACTCAGGCATGTGGTACAACTTCAAAATATATGAATCTAAAATTGAGATATTTGTTAAGAGAAATTGATATGTTCACACACATGCCCACACTTGTCCTCAGTAATTGATAGATCCAGCAAACAGTGAACAACACAAATAACAAGCCCCGAGGTAAAGAACATATTATAGAAAACGGCTTCTAACTACTTGTCAAACACAAATGGGCTCTTTATAAATATTACCTATGTATTAGGCTAAAATCAAATCTGAATACATTGCAAAGGCTCTCTATAGGCCACTTCCTCCATATACCATGTCGTAAAGATGACTTTTTAAAACAAGAAAATAGAAATCTATGTTATTGGAAATTTTAAAATAGATTTTAAGTCATTCATGGGGGAAAGTAAATCGCCATGTGTAGAAGAACCCTCATCCATCGATGGTGGGGTTGTAAAATGATGCAGCCACTAACCAAAGCAGTCTGGTTCTCCTCAGAAAATTAAACACGGAGTGCCCATCCAACCCAGCAATTCCACTTCTAGGTGTGAGCTCACAGGACTTGGTTGCAGGAACCACAGCAGACATGCACCTGTGTCTGTTGCAGCACTATTGACAATAGGTAAAAGGTAGAAACAACCTAGATGTTCATCGACAGATGAGTGGATAAACCAAATGTGGCACATGCATGCATGGAATGGAATATTACTCAGGCAGAAAGAGAAACGGAGTCCTAGTGCATGCTACCACAGGAATGAACGTTGAAAATGCTATGCTGAATGGAATAAGTCTATCACAAAAGGGTAAGCATTGTTAGGATCCCACTTGGAAGTAAGTGTAAAGAGAACAATGTCTATTCATAGTTGCCAGGTCTGGAAGAGAAAGGAGGGAAGAAGTTACAGCTTGGTGAGCGCTGAGCTCGGGAGCAGTGGAAACATTTGGAAATAAAGAATGACAATGGTCACTCGGCATGGTGATCACAACTAAATGTTCCTAAACTGTACATGTTTTTTTAAATGTGGAAAAGGCTAAATGTTTTGATGTTTATATACTTACCACAATAAATAAATAACCATTGATTTGGGTTTAAACATGAATTATGATTGAAATTAAATAATATAATACTTCAAAACTACACATATGAAAAAGCATTTCCAAATGTGAGCAATACAGCTACAGCATTACTTAGAGAATGCTTACAGGAGAAAGAAAAGGACATTTCATAGTTAGGGGATTAAACATATTTGTTAGAAAATTAGGAAAATAATGGTAGACTGAACTCCAAGCCAGTAAAATAACTGGAATACAACTAAGGTAAAACTATATCAAATGGAAAAAAGTAAGCAACAGTATAAAATAAAAGTAGGGTAATTTTAAAAGACTAAGAAAATTGAAAACTTTCTTATAATATTAAATTTAACAAAGAGGATGAACAGCTAAACAATAATAAGAATAGAGAGATCATAAACATAGATGCTACACAAATTTTAAAGATAATTAGATAATAATATGAATAACTATCACAATATCTTTAAAAACTTAGGAGAAATATATTTCTACAAGCATGCAACTTAGCAAGGATGACTAAAGATTACAAAAACAGGAAAAACTTAAAATGTCTCTAAAAGCATTGTTTATCCCAGAAATGCAAGGTTGTGATAATATTAGGCAATATTACCATACAGATTATATAAGTACCCACATTAATAAAATAGGGGGGGAAATACTCTCCACAGATGTATAAGATCATCTGAATAGATATTTTTTAAATAACATTTAATGTAAATACAATAGCTACTTATTATTTAAAACAAACAAACAAAAAAAACGGAGCAAAGTAGGAATAGAAGTACCTGTATAGCCCAGCAAAGGGTAACCCCAAACACCTCCTATAAGTGTCTTAATGGCAAAATGATTATACTGCTTCTTTGAAATATTATCACGCCTCTATTTACACAAACTGTAATATTTCACTTCCATCTCTAGCTCTCCCTCCCTCGGCTGCCCTCACCCTCACCCGGACAGTTAGGGCAGCTCCTGGCACACAGCAGGTGTGCCATTATGTTTGTTGAGTGAACACATGAAGGAGTCGAGTTCCTTGGTGCTAAAATGAAGGTGGCATGTAGGTCACCAGGTGAGTTCTGATTTCCCAGCTGTATCCATTTAACACTCCAAACCTCTTTGCATGGAATCGGAGAGCTGCAAATGTGTTGCCATGTGATATTTTAGACATTCCAGATGGCTCTTGAGCAGCCTCAATTTTACTGTGTAAACATTATATCCCCAACTTGTTTTCATTTACTTAGCTGCTCTGAGAATATGGTTGTTTTGTGTTTGTTCTCGTGTTTGTTTTTAGTGGAAGTAATGATAATAATAATAAAGCATGCTTCCCATGTTGCAGTGAGAATTAAATGACTGTTCATGAAGCCGTTAGCACACTGCTCGTCTCTGACTTAGGATACAATACTGCGGAGCACCAGTGGCACAGAAGTTAAGTTCTTGGCAGCTAACAGACAAGTTTATGGTTGCAGCCCACCAGTACCTCTACGGGAGGAAGATGTGGCAAGCTGATTTTTTAAAGATTACCGTTTTGGAAACCGTATAGGGCAGTTTTACTCTGTCCAATCAGATCACTATGAATTATCAAGGTGTTTGATAGCGGGTGTTTTGGCTGTGGTGGTGGTGGTTGTATTGGTTAGTAATTCAAGTTCACTGCCATCCAGTCAATTCCAACCCAAAGCAACCCTACAAGACAGTATAGGACTGTCCCTTTGGGTTTCACAACTGTAAATCATTTTTGTAAACTAGCTATAAATCTTTTTTATGAAATAAAATCTTTTTAATATGAAAATATTTTTATAAAAATAAAACATTTTCTCCTACATTTATTAGTAGTTGTTGTACTTATTAATAACATCAGATACATTAGGGATATGCTGGATTTTCATCCTATTACAGTGCTTTGCACATTAAAAAAAACAACAGATTGTCAAATGAATAACTGATGAATCAGCAATCCAAAAATATACTGGTGGCCTTTACGTAACCTGCACAGACTCATTTATTTATGAGTCATTCATTCATTTATTCAATAATTACTAATTGCATGTGGAATGCATATCAAATATGATTCTAAGTTCAAGAACGACATAGATGATTAATGATTAAGATATGATCCCAGCCTTTGGAGGGCTAACAATACATTTTAAATCACTAAGCAGCATGATACCTGTATTGGCAGATGTCTACTATCATGCTTATCTCTCACAAGCAAAGCACATTGACCTTTCAATACATGTAGAAAAATATCCAACTATGTCAAGACAGAGACCCTCCCACTACCACTTGAGTCCAGGGCTAGGGTGAAGTAACGTAACAGAAGTGATTGGTCTTAACGGGCAGCCAGAAGGTCTAACATGGTATCTCAAGAGAATCACAAGCCAAGTTCAGACTCAAAAACTCTTTGGCAACTGAAGATGCACTTAGAGGCTGGGCCATATATACGAAAAATGTTAACATACTAAGAATGTTATGTTGAGTCCTATTTGCAGATCGCCATTGGATGAACTGTGAATCCTGGTGGCCAAGTGGTTACACACTGGGCTGTAATCCTCATGGTCAGCTGTTTGAAACCACCAGCCGCTCTGCGGGAGAAAGACACACCAACCACTCCACCTAGTGTTGCAAAAATTAAAGGATTCTACCCATGTCTTCAGTCTGAAATTGATCAAGCATGCAATCGAGATGCATTGATAATTATTGGTGATTGGAATTCAAAAGTTGGAAACAAAGGAAGAAAAGTAGTTGGAAAATATGGTCTTGGTGACAGACACAAAGCTGGAGTTTGCATGACAAAATCTTGCAAGACCAACAACTTCTTCGTGGCAAATACCACTTTGCAGCAACACAACAATACATGTGGACTTCTCCAGATGGAATACACAGAAGTCAAACTGACTACATATGTGGGAAGAGAAAATCTCAGCAGCTAAAATGAAGGCAGGGCCCAACTGTGGAAGAGGCTATCAATTGCTCAATTGTAAGTTCAGGTTCAAGTTGAAGAAAATGAAAACACATGAGCCAAAAATACAACCTTGAGTATACCTACTTGAATTTCAAGGACAGATTTGATGCACGGGACACCAATGAGAGAAGACTTGATGAGCTGTAGGAGGACATCAAGAACACCATTCATAAAGAAAACAAAAGGTCGTTTAAAAGACAGGAAAGAAAGAAAAGATCAGCGTGTGTCTTAGAAGAGACCTTGAGACTTCCCCTTACTTATAGAGTAGCTGAGGCGAATGGAAAAAGTGATGAAGTCAAAGCGTTGAACAGAAAATGTTCTAAGGGCAGGTCCAGAAGACAAAGTAACACATTATAATGAAACAGGCAAGACCTAGCATTGAAAACGAAAAAGGAAGAACATGTGCAGCATATTTTAAACGGAAAGAAATGAAGAAAAAACTCTAATGAGTTATGATATTGAAATATTCTATGAACAAGATCGCATCAAAAGAAAATAGAGAGAACACACAGCACTGTTCCAAAAAGAACTAGTCCACATTCTACCACTTCAGGAGGTAGCATATAAACAAGGACCAATGACGCTGAAAGAAGAACTTCAACTTACACTGAAAGCATTCACCAAAAACAAGGCTCCAGGAATTAATGGAGCTATTGAACTGGTTCAACAAGCTAATGAAGCACTGGAAGCACTCACTCATCTATGCCAGGACATTTGGAAGACAGATACCTGGCCAACTGACTGGAAGAGATTCATATGTATACCCATTCCAAAGAACGGTGACCCAACAGAGTGCTCAAATTATGGAACAATATCATTCATATCACATGCAAGTAAAATTTTTTCTGGAGATCATACAGCATTAGTTGCAGCAGTACATTGACAGGAGGCTACCAGAGATTCAGGCAAGATTCAGAAGAAAACTTGGAACAAAAGATGTCATTTTTGATGTCGGATGAACTTTGGCTAAAAGCAAGAGTACCAGAAAGATATTTACGTGAGTTTCATTGACTGTGTAAAGGCATTTGACATTATGTGGATCATAATAAACTATGACTAGCCTTAAGAACAATGGGAATTCCAGAACACTTCATTGTGCTCATCCAAAACGTGCATGAATTAAGAGGCAGTTGTGCAAACAGAATTAATAAATACATGGTTTCAATTCAGGAAAGGTATATCACTGGATTGTATCCTCTCACCATATTTATTCAATCTGTACGCTGCCCAGCAATAATCATTGAAACTGGATATAGGAAGAAAAAATGAGGCTTCAGTATTGGAGGAAGGCTTATTAACAACCTGAGACGTGCAGATAACACAACTTTGCCTCCTGAAAGTGAAGCACTTGCTGATGAAGCACAATCATTGCCACCTTCAATGTGGATTACAACTCAATGTAAGAAAAACACCAAAATCCTCACAACTAGACCGATAAGCAAGATTGTGATAAATGCAGAGAAGACTGAAGTCGTTAAGGGTTTAGTCTCGTTGGTTCTACAATCAATGCTCACGGACGCGGCAGTCAAGAGATCAAATGACGCATTGCATTGGGTAAATCTGCTGCACGAGACTTATTTAGAGAACGGAAAAACAAGGATATTACTTTGTGGGCTCAGGTGCACTTGACCCCAGCCATGGCATTTTCAAAGTTGCATATTGAATAAGGTATACTGGAGAAGAATTGATGGATTTGAATTACGGTGCTTATGAGCCCACTGTTACAGCCACTGTGTTAATCCATCTCATTGAGGGTCTTTGTCTTTGCCATGGACCCTTTACTTTAGCAAGCATGATGTCCTTTTCCGGGCACTGGTCCCTCCTGATAACAAGCCCAAAATAAGTGAGATAAAGTCTTGCCAATCTTGACTCTCAGGTGCAATCCATCCAAACTACTTCCCAAACAGCTTTGTTCGTTTTTCTGGCAGTCCACAGGATTTTCTCACCTAAGTACTAGCGTATAAAAAATAAGGAAGGCCTACCTTGTGCCTCCATGGAACTGAGTTGAGTAAGGAAAGACACATACTCAAGTATAAGCCGACCCAAATATCCGCCAAGGCACCAAATGTTAACACAAAAACAGCATTAAAAACTGTGCTGGAAAACTCGGTTTATATAGGTACATGTTCTACAACTTACAAATATATATTAGATACATACACAAGAAGTTATGGAAGTCATGTTGACCTTCTACACAAGTAGAGAAGAAGCATTTGAAAGCTTTTATGCATGAGTAGAACTTTGGTGAGAAAATCAAAACATCCTAGGAAGAAGCAGCAGTATAAACATTAGGTGGGAAGTATAAAATTGAATAGGAAACATCAAATAATCTGCTGGATTCTGGAATAAGGCGTGTGACACAGAAGATGGGGGTGGTGGGGATCAGAGTTCTCGGTGTCTTCCTCAGTTAGAAAGGAGCCGTGTACTATTCTTCCTGATGGAAACATTATGGAGAAGCTGAAGCGCAAAACTGAAGAGGAGAAAATCCAGACGACTCAACCCAATGTTCCATTCTCTGAGCGCTTCAAAGCTAAATGGCAAAACTCTTCATTTTATTTAGTTAAAACATCAATTTTTTTAAGAGGAAGTGTGCTTCTTTGATAAAATTCAACAGAAATATTTTAATTCCACTCAAAACCAACGAGAGGAGGAAGAGGAACCCGAGCAGATTGCCATACGACTACAGTCCGTAGAGAAAGTAGTCCTGAAAGGGAAATAGTCAAACATGGAAAACGGAGTTTCTACTCTGGGTGCTGAAATGGCTAAATTTTCAGGATACTCCGATTTCCTCTTGACTGGTTCACACACTTCTAGTTCCTTCCTTACCTCACCTAAGCCCTTTTTGCCTCCTGCAAAGTGGGAAATATCCCTCTTAAAGAGATCAAATGAAACCGGGAAAGAAACTATATATTTTAGTCTGAGTCCCCCATCAGCTCAGAAAGGAGGTAGCTGTGACCTAACTTAGCACCATATACCTCACCTTTCAGCTGGTACCTTTGTGTGCCCTTGGCTGATGGCAGCAACTCAGCCCCAGGTCTCCCACTCAGCTCTCCCAGGCTTCTTGGAACTCAGATTCCCAAAACAAAGGACAATTGAGGCCCAGTTAGTGCTCAAGTTTACTGAGAATTAAACCATAGGCAGATACCATCAAAACACATTTCACTTGTGACCTTTCACAGCCAACGAATTGGAAGGATTTTCCTTAGCCGGGGATTGAATTTAAAACGACTTCCCAGGAGCGAAAGGTCAGCCCATGGAATCATGATATCCAGTTAAACACAGCTAAATAGAACGTTTTAGCATGACAATAAATGGAGTTATATTTAGCTGATTTGGGAAACTATCTGGCTGGGGGAAAGGGAGGAGTACTGAGATTCCCCTGGCTGGGAAAAGTAATGGAGTTGTGCAAGAAAGCATAAAGGTGAAGATTTTTACTGAATCTGTCCAGTGAGACCGTTTTTGCTTTCCCAACATTACCATGTTCCGAGTAGGGCATGTTGGTTGAATTGACAATACGCATAAAGGGCATATTGTCCCCATGATGTACACATGAAATCCCTATTAGCGTGACTGGATGGACCAAGAAGAACTCCAACGGAGAACAAACCCTCAAATAACTCTCAAGGCAGCTTTGATTTCTAGATATGGACAAGGTGAAAGCACATTAGCCCAACTGGCTTTGATAACAAATGCATTCTTCTTGAACAAGGAAAGGCTGAAGGGAAAAAATCGTTGGCACTCCTCAGCCCTGCACTTGAAATGCCCCCATGCCATTTTGAAATAGCCTCATAGTTTGCTGTTGTTCCCTAACAGGTGGTTTTATTAGCCAGTGACTGTTTCTCTAAATAACTCCCCACAATAAAAGGCTGTGACACATGAGAGCAAAATGGGGACCATAAGTGGTAGCCTTTTACCTCCCGAAGCTTACCCTGTCCATCCTGAAACTTGATGGGTGTAATTGCAGCCACTGGGAAGGTGTGGAGCGCTATAGCATCGCAGATCTGCCAATAGTTCTGAGAGATTACAGGTATATGCTGTTTTCTTAGAAGGGAAAAAATATATTTAATTGAAACAAATTTAGAAATCAGGATCCTCAAGAGTTGGGAGTGAGAACTTTTTCAATGAAACACTGTTTTATCCTGGCTATGAGAGACGCATAACAGTTCTCTCCCAGGCTCACTTGTGCTATTTGATAGGGAATGTGGTGCTATTTGATAGGGAATGTGGTGCTCATTCTTGTCCCGCAAGACCCTATTTCCCCCACAACAAACTGGTACTTTGGGCAAATAGAATCCTGTAGTTATTTGGCAACCTCCATAAACCTTGTGGATTTTGTCTCACATTCAAATTCACGTATAGTGATCAATTGCTCCCTTTATGACCTCTTTTGCCTATAAACTTGCCTTCATCCACATCTTCTCAAAGATCTCACTTGATATGGCTATCATTACTGATCTTTTATTATCTTATCTGTGTTTGGACAGTCAAATATGGGCACAATCATACTGCTTGTAGGATTGCATAACATTGATGATTTTCAGTTCCTTAGCTTCGGAAAAGGTATGGCCAAAAATTACTAAACATATAGAACTGATACTCAAGCTTCAGATTCTAAATGTCAATATTCGCCTAGACACTTAGAATCTGCCCTCAACCTGGGAAGACCTCACTATCATATACAAATCTATGTAACCTGTATGAAATCCAAGAAATATTCCCCACTTACAACATGGTAAGTGTCCAGAAAGTAACCATCTTACATGCCAAACATTATCTTGCTCTCTTCTCTCCATATATTCGGACCTCCTATAGATCTCTCACTACCTTTACCTACCTTCTGCAGCATGACCCACGGATGCCCAGAGTCCAAAGCCATCTCCAACTCCTGCCTATTTATTTACTCTCTCACTTTTGGTTCAAACTCAAATAGCCAAATCCATTGACTCCATTTCAATGCATAACAGTGCTGCAGGACAGAGTAAAATTGCTCCTTAGGGTTTCTGAGTGTAAATCTTCATAGGGCAGGCAGTTCGTCTTCGTATCACAGAATAATAGATTGGTTTGAAGTCATTGACATGGTGGTTAGCACCTGAGATAGTTAAAGTTTATTGTGCCAACCTGGCTGATAAACACATGTGGGGTTAATTGAAGGGTGGAGGGATAAATGGTTTGGTGATCCTCACCTTTTGAGTTCTCAGGTCTCTTGCTTTCTGATGGTCGGACCAGGGTGCAACTGCCTTAGCCAGTTCCCTGCTTCAGCTGGCAAGGATCACTTCCTGCAAGACATCCCTGAGGAGAAACCACATGGACCTACCCTGATGCAGCCCTGGGTGCTGGAGCAGCCGTGTGGAGACCCCTGCCACCGCTGAGATGCTTACACTTTCACTGATTCGACTTTCCTCCTGCAGCTGGCATCATTGCGTGTGTTTTGTGGGATAGAGGAGGACTTTGTGGATTGATGTTGGACTTGTGGGCATGAGCAGCACTGGGTTGGGATGCTTTCTTGATGTACACTTACCCTTAATATAAGATTCTCTCTTATACATATGAGTTTCTGTGGATTTATTTCTCTAATGTACCCAAACTAAGACACCCAGCACTTAGCCCACTGTATCACTAAGACACCCTTTTGGCCCAAATGGTTTCCTAAATATTTTAGCCTGATACTAAACAATCACTCCAATCAGCAAGTAGTTGTAAGCTGGGATTCTTTCTAGATTGACAAGGACTGTGTTGAAATGGCAGTGGATTCAGCTCATGGACAGTCTACTCATCAAAAACAAACAAGTTAAACACACTGCCATTGAGTAGATGCTAGCTCATAGAGACCCTATAGGACAAAGAAAACAGAAGACACTAGAGAAATTTAAATATAGGTCATTGAAAATAATAGAAAGAATTAAATAAAAGATCAAAAGAGAAAACAAATGGTAATACGTTAAATTTTAGCCTAACTATATCTGCAATATAGTTGCCAATGTACTCTGCCTAAAGGCAAGACTATTCACATTTCTGATCAATGATTTTTAGGAAATTCGAAGGAAGCTTAATCCATGTGAGTCTCTACAAATGGATTTTGGTCTTTCATTATCATTCATAGCCATCTGAAAACCGGGTGCTCAGAATTTAAGCTGTACTATCATTTCCTACTCTGCTCTGGGATTTTATTATTTATAATCCTTGTACTCCTTCTGTGTGGACTCAACTGACACCTCACTTAGATAGATGCTTGTTTTAAGACAAGCCTCTAAGGTTCCACACACTACTCTTTCTGACAGCCAGGCACTATCTGACTCATGGTAGCTTCATATGTGTCAGAGTACACCTGGGCTCCTGAGGGTTTTTAATGACTGATTTTTTTTGACAGATTGCCTGGCCTTTTTTCCAGGGCACCCTGGGTGGACTACACCTTCCAACTTTCTGTTAGTAACCTAGAGTGCTGACTGTTTGCATGACCCAGGAGGAATATTGATATAGATGTGGTTCACCCTCTCCCCGTGTGTGTTTTTTGTGTGTTTATGAGTGTTTTAAAAGTATAGGTATATACCTGTTCCTACATGTATACAAAATAATAAGCCCACATTGACTTAATCAAGAAAATAAAGTTTACTGCACCAAAAATAAACCAAATCCATTGCAACTGAGTCAATCCTGACTCATAGAGACCCTACGGACACAGTAGAACTGTTCCTGTGGAATTCTACAGCTGCAACTCTGCCCAGAAGTAGAGAGCCTCACCTTGTTCCTTCAGAGTGTCTAGTGAGTTTGAACTGCTGACCTTGTGGTTAGCAGCCCTACTCATAATTTCTGTGCTACTACTGGTGATGACAGGTACCAACCAGGCAGAAAGAGAGTCTATTAGTTGATCAGTGGTTAAGTACAATAACAATTTTAAAAGAGAGAGAGGCAATATATTACTGAGTGAACAGCACAGAGGTCACATCTGGCCTCCTTTGGTCACAAAAGGAGAAGGGAAATCCATCTCAACACTCGTCCAGGATCGATAACACAAGGCAGAGGTCAGACATGTCTCCGCCTCTCACTCTTTTTTTACCCTATCCTGACAGTAACTGCGCCACTCATGACACACATCTAACAACAACAACCAATGGGCGTCTCTTTATTGTGAATCAGCTCAGATCCCACAGCCTCAGCTCGTCTTAAATCCCCCCACATCCCCTTGTTGTTTGGTAACAGTACTGCAACTAGGAATCTTACTATCACCTTAATATCTTTTTAGTTACCATAACCCAGGAAGGTGAATTCGAGAAAGATATAAAATTAAGATTAAGAGTATAATTAGAGATAATGAAGAAACAAACAAAAAGTTAATTGCAAACAGTTCTAGTCTAAATGTGACCATTTTTGTGTGTTTTGCAATCACTGGAGTATTTTGTCATCAACACGATGCTTTGCATGTTTGATTTATTTAGGAGGATTGTTTAAAATATTTATGAGAATGATGTATACTAAACTTATAAATTGAATTGAAAGTCAAAGGGTATGATTAAATGTGCAACCAATATTTATATCTTGGGAGACTTATTTTAATTGAGCCATACACATTTTGGTAATAGCTGGGTCAACAGAGTAAACATATTTAAATAAGGAATCAGTGGGGATTCTTTGTAAAGGGATAAGCAGTAAATATTTTAGGCTTGCAGAACATCACAACTAGAACATCACAACTACTCTTCTCTACAGTTGTAGCACAACGGCAGTTGTGGAAAATATCTAAGTGAATGGGCATGACTGACTTCTCATAAAACTTTATTTACAAAATCAGGCAGCAAGCCAGATTTGGTCCATTGGTCATAGTTCTCCAACTCCTGATTCAGAGGGAAAATCATTGTTTTATACTTAAAATACTGCTGTTGCTTTTAAAGAAAATCCAACAGGTCAATAAATAGAACATTAAAAATAAAACACAAATGCTGTTAGGCACTTTTTTTCACATGAAAAAATTTCCCTGGATATTAAAGAAGCAATCCCACTGTAGCTCAAAGTCAAACCTGCGGCCAACCACAGACCCAGTTTCTCCTCCTTTTGCTCGGCCCGTTGCTTGCCGTCTATCAGCACCCCTTAGTTTGATCACTGAGGTGAAGGCACCCTGGCCAACTGACTCCCACCTAATGTTTTATTTCATCGTCACATATTCTACTAACTATTCTGGAAAAATGAAGAATGTAAGGGGAAAAAGAAGACAGAGAGGGAAAGAAGAAGAAAGTGAGAGGGGAGGGTGAGGGGAAAAAATAGAGAGGAAGAAAAAGGTAGAGAGACCTTGTGAGATACCAAGTTGCTAAAAATTGGGAAAATCACTAGATACACAACCTTATATGGATAAGAAAAAAATAAAGCACAAAAACTTAATTTGAGGATTCTTGTAAATGTAAATTATATTCATAATATGAATCTTGCCTGCCCTTGCTCATTGTATATCACTAGTATGTAAAAAAGAAGTGTCTGGCACATAGTAGGTTCCCAAAAAACATTTGCAAAAATAAATAGTAAAGAAATGAACACCTGGAAGTGGGTACTCAGATCAAATTTCCCAGGATGGCTGTTACCATGATAGCCAGTCTGAAGTTCCTACTAGAAGCAAATACAAAGACAGCATTAGACATACCAAAAATTGTTTCATGGCATAGGACATAAGAAGCAAAAGTGTAAAGAGAAGTGCTGCAGACTACTATGTAGATATGATAGCTGTGAAAGAAAAGATGGAAGAGAGGCGGATTGGGTTAAGAATAACCTCTGCCCATGGTGTAGCTCAAGACAATGCCAAATGGACCAATGGGGAATCAAAATTTTCTCACTAGAGGAATTCCACATTGAACAGAAATGACCAGGCTCTAGTATTCCTACTATGCTCAATTACTGGCTATGAGAAGTCCTAGAAGAACACAGACTTGGAGTTGAAGGCTACAGTGGACACAAAGTTGTAACAGCTGGAAGTGGCTTGCTAACTATAATTTCAATCAAGTTTTCTCTTGAATGGAGATCTGAGTGGCACACCTCCATGACCTGCTGAGAAACCAAAACTGCTTCCTGTCTCTAATGACAAAGTAGATTTGAACTCTATGAGGTTTTGTCTCCTTGGATGACAATGGGACATTCCTTTCATCCCATTGCAATCTGACCTTGAATTTAAAACATTTCACTTACGTGAATATTTCTTCCATTAGGCAAATGGTGGTGGTAGTAGATGCCAGCAAGTCAGTTCCCACTCAGAGCAATCCTATATGCAACAGAACAAAACATCGCCCAGTCCTGAGCCATCGTCACATATGTTGTCATGTTTGAGCTCATTATTGTAACCACTTGGTGGATCCACCGCATCTGGGTTCTTCCCATTTTCACTGTTCTTCAACTTTAACAAACATGATGTCCTCCTCCAGGGACAGCTCTCTTCTGATAACATTTCCACAGGATGTGAGATGAAGTCTCGCTGTCCTGTCTTTCAAGGAGCAAAAGCAAAACATTCAGGCTGTACTTTTCTCAAGGCAAATGTGGTATTACATAATTTCATGTGCACTTGAAGTGTAGGGGTGGATTCTAGCCTGCCAATCAGGTCACGGCCTATGGTACCTCCTGGTGAGTGTGACCTTCTCATAAAGGGGGTCCAAGGAACTTGCTCTCTCTCATTGCTTCACCTTCCTGCTGTGGAGTCACTTAGTGAGTTTCCAGAGACACCACCATTGGATCCACACAATTCTGCACCCACCGGCCTGTGATCTCCCTGCATTCTGCATCATCGCATGTGACTGCCTGAATCTAAAGAGGGATTTATGGACTAGTGTTGGACTTATGAACTAGTATCAGATTTACGGACTCGATATGGACTGGGCTGGCATGTTTTCTTCATATACAATTACTCCTTAATAAAAAGCTCTTTCTTAGACATATATGAGTATCTCTGGATTTGTTTCTCTCTCCAAGCCAGCCTAACACAACACATTTGTTCATCTGGCAATCCGTAGTACTTTAAATATTGCTCACCAGCACCATCATTCAAATGCATCGATTCTTCGTCTATCTTTCTTAATTCAATGTCCAACCTGCACATACGTATGAAAGCATTAAAAATACCATGGCTTGGGTGAGGTGCACCTTAGTTCTCAACACGACACTCCTGCTCTTCAACACTTTAAAGAAGTTTCGTGCAGCAGATTTTATTTGGGGGAAGTTACTTCAATGAGCACTAATTATAGATCCAAGCCAGAAGAAATTCTTGACAACTGTATTATTCTGGGTAAACTAGAGAAACAAATCTACCAACACTCATATGTATATAAGAGAGAGTTTTATATAAAGGGTAAGTATACATTAAGAAAGCATTCCAACGTAGTGCTGTCCAAGCTCATAAGTCCAACATTAGCCCATATGTCCAACACCAGTCTACAAAGTCTTCCTCAGTCTCACAAAACACACACAATGATGACGACTGCAGGAGGAAAGTGAGCCTTGCCAGCTGAAGACTGGAACTGGCTAAGGCAGTTGAACCCTGTTCCAACCATCAGAGAGCAAGAGACTGGAGAACTAGAAAGGCAAGGCTCACTAAGCCATTTATCACTCCACCCTTTAATTAATTCCACATGTGTTTATCGGCCAGGTTGGCCCAATAAACCTTAACTATCTTAACAACTTTAATGTTTTCTCCATGTATCATGATATTTTCTATTCCAATTGTGAGGATTCGTGTTTCTTAACATTGCATGGTAAACCCTGCTAGAGGCTGCAGTCCTCGGTCTTTATCAACAAGTGCTTCAAGTTCTCCTTGCTTTCTTGGCAGGTTCTTTTATTTTTTCTCTTGGCAGGTTCTTAATAAGGCTTCTTTCAGTCCTGAGGCCAAGTCTGTCTTTATATAATCCAGCTCCTGGGATTATTTGCTCAGTATAAATATTGAATAAGTACAGTGAAAAAATACAAACCTGACACATACCTTTCCTGGTTTTAAACTGTGCAAGAGTGCCTTGTTCTGTTCTGTTGCATCTTGGCCCATGTACAGATTCTGCATGAGCATGATGATGCATTCTGGAATTCCCATTCTTCTCATTGCTATCCATAGTTTGTTATGATCCACAGACTAGTATGCCTTCGTATGCACAATAAAACCCTGGTAAGCATCTTTCTGGTATTCTCTGCTTTCAACCAAGATCCATCTGACTTCAACAATAATATTCTTCATCCCATGCTCCTTAGTGAATCCTGCTTGAATTTCTGGTAGCTCCTTGTTGATGTACTGCTGCAATAGTTGTTTAACGAACTTCAATAACCTTTTTTTCTTGCATGTGAGATTAATCATATGGTGGCATAATTTCTGCATTCTGCTAGGTCACCGCTTTTTGGATTGGCATGAATATGGATCTCTTCCAGTCTGTTGGCCAGGTAGCTATCTCCCAAATTTTTTGGCATAGATGAGTGAGTACATCCTGTGCTTCATCAGTTGATTGAAACATTTCAATTTGGTATTCTGTCCGTTCTTGGAGCCTTGTTTCTTGCTAATGTCTTCAAGGCAGCTTGGACTTTTCTCCCTCAGTACCATTGGCTCTTGATCATATACTCCCTCTTGAAATGGTTAAATGTTAGCCAGCTCTGTTTGATATAGTAACTGTATAGTCTTTCCATCTTTTACTGATTCCTGCATCATTAAATATATTTCTCATAGAATCTGTCAATATTTCAACTTGAGGATTGAATATTTCTTCAATTCTTTCAACTTGGTATACACTGAGTGTGGTCTTTTTTCCCCCAGTTTTATTGGGAGCTCTAAAGAGTTATTTATAACAATCCACAGTTCAATTAGATCAAGCATGATTGAAAAGTTGTTGCTATGATCATTTTCAAAACATTTTTTTCTTCTTGCACTCTTTGATATCACCCCCTTTTATCCCCACCCTCCCTTACCCTACCCCATCCTCCCCTGCCCCAAGAACCCCTGTTATTTTATTAAATGTTGTTGTTGTTGTTGTTGTTAATCCTTTTTTGCTGTATTTTACACCATCCAATGTATCCGTTCACCTGCCATTCTGTTAGTCTTTCCCCTCGAGTGGAGCTATATAGTCATCATTGCTATCAGTTTCCCATCCCCCACCCTCTCTTTCTGTACCTTCAGGAAATCATTACTCACTTTACTATTTCTCAAGGGTTTATCTATCTTGGATTTCATGTATTGAATGATCTTAATTATACAAATGGGCATATGAAGTCCACCAGGATTAATGAGGTAAAACTAAGACCATAATAATAGGGGAAGGAAATATTAAAGAAATAGAGGTTATGTGTTTCAGCAGTGCTATACTGTACCCTAGATATATCATCCTTTCCATGTGGCCCTTCCATGAGAGACTGTCCAATTATCTTTCAGGTAGTTTTTGGGTCTCCGCTTTGCCTATGCTCTTTCACATCAATTTGGTTGCTTGTTTTTGAACTTCTGATACCTGTCCCCTTTGACACCTCATGATTGCACAGGCTGGTGTGCTTCTTCCATGTGGATTTTGTTGCTTCCCTGATAGATGGCTGCTTGTTGCACTTCAAGCCTTTATGAGCCCACAAACTATATCTTTTAATAGCCGAGTACCATCAGCTTTCTTCATCACATTTTCTTGTACACCCATTTTGTTCTCAGCAATCATGTCGGGGAGGTAAGTATCATACATTGCCACATTATTAGAATAAACTATTCTTGTACTGAGGTAAGATTATTGTAGAGAAGGGAGACATCGGTCAGTGTAAGACATGAAAAAAAAGGTTTACAAATTATCAAGGGTTCATGAGAGAGGAAGGGTGGGGGAGAGAGGGAAAACAAAATGAGGAGCTCATACCAAGAGATCAAATAGAAAGAAAATGTTTTGAAAATGAAGATGGCAACATATGTACAAAGGTACTTGACATAATGGATGGATGTATGGATTGTGATTAAGAACTATGCAAGCCCACAATAAAATGATTAAAAACTAACAAAAAAGATTAAAGTAGAGGTCCAAAGTCCATTTGCTTCCTTGTTGTATTTACATATATATATGAACATTGCAGCGATGAACATTAGTGTGGTAGTGGCCTGTGGTAGTGGTCTGTGGCCTGTGTCTTATTTCTTCTGGGTATATGCTAGTAATGTAATTGCTGGGTTGTAAGGTAACTCGATTTCCATGCTGTATCACCAAATCACTTTCCACAGTGGCTGTATGTATCTACAAGACCACCAGCAGTGAATGAGAGCTCCTATTTCACCACACCCCCTCCAACATTTGTTGCTTTCTGTTTTCTTGAATTGGGCTATCCTTGTGGGTGTTTGGTGGTATCTCATGGTTGTTTTAATTTGCATTTCCTGGATGGCTAATGATTGGGAACATTTCCTCATGTTTATTGGCCAATCAGGTTTCCTCCTTTGTGAATCTTCTGTTCAAGTCTTTGCCCACCTCCTCAGTGGCCTATTCACTTTTTTTTTATTGTAAAGTTGCAGGGTTCATTTAGTTTTTAGAAATAAGACGTTTGTCTGATATGTCATTACTAAATATCTTTTCCCAGTCAGTAGGGTCTCTCATTCCTCTCTGATGAAGTCTTTTAATGCACACAAGTGTTTCATCTTTAGTAAGTCCCACACGTCTGTGTTCTCTTCCTCTGGGTGAGTATCTTTCATTGTAGCTGATAGCCCATGTATTCCCTGTGTTAAGGTTCTTAGCTGTGTGCCCATTTTTGGATTGATGAGACTAATAGTTTTGAGTTTTACCTCAAGTCTGTAATTCACCTGAATTTGTCCTTGTGTATGGGGTGAGGTAAAGGTCTCGGTTCATTCTTCTACAGGTTTGTATCCAGTTTTTCCAGAACTATTTTTTAAAAGGACATTTGATTATTTGGGCGGGGGGCCTTATGAAATATCAGTTATCTGTATTCTGCTGTTTTTAGTTCTGGATTTTCTGTTCTTATCCATTGGTCCGAGAATCTATCATTATACCAGTACTGTGGTGTTTTGACAACTGTGGCTGTATAAGAAGTTGCAAAGCCAGGTATTACAAACTCCCAACCCCCACTACCACACACACATACTTTATTCTTCTTCTTGAGGAGTTCTTTGCCAATTCTGGGCTTTTCCATAGGAAGTTGGTAGTCAGTTTTTCCATTTCTTTGAAAAATGATGCTGGTATTTGTATTGGGATTGTATTGAATTGACATCTGTACAATATTGAGTCTACTGATACACAAGCATGGGATATTTCTCCAATTGTGAAGGTCCGTTTTGGTTTCTTGTACTAATATTCTATAGTTTTTCTCATACAGATCTTTTGTTTTTATGGTTAGGTATATCCTATATATTTCAATTTATGCTTGGCAATTGTGAAGGGCACTACCTTGTTGATCTCTTTTTCTGTAATCTCATCAGTTGTATATAAAAATGCAATTGACTTCTGTTTGTTGATCTTGTATCCAGCTACTGTACCACATTCTTCTATCGCTTCAAGCAATCCTATTGTGGAGCTTTTGGGGTTCTCAATATATACAATCAAATAATCTGCAAATAATGATCATTTCACTTCTTTCTCCAAATATAAATTTTTGATACCCTTCCGTTGCCTCATACTATTTGCTAGGACCTACAGGATTATGTTGAATAAAAGTGGGGACAGGGGTATATTGTCTGGTACCCTTTTTCAGTGAAAATGTTTTCATCTTTTCTCCCTAGATTATAACACTGGCTGTTGGATTTTCATATATAGCTTTAATTATACTGAGGTAATTTCCTTCCAGTCCTATCTTCTTGAGTGACTTAATTAGCAATGGGTGCTGAATGTTGTAGAATGCTTTTTGTGTATCTATTGATATTAGAATGTGGTTCTTGTCCTTTTTCTTCTCAATGTGGTGGATGATGTGGATGGATTTTCAAATGTTGAGCGAATCCTGAATCCCTGGTATGAATCCCACTTGGTCATGATGGATTATTCTCTTTATATATTTCTCTATTCTATTGGCCAAGATTTTATTAAGAATTTTTACATCTATATTCATTAGAGATATTGGCCTGTAATACTCTATTCTTGCTGGATCCTTTCCTGGTTTTGGTATCAGTGTTATACTAGCTTCATAGAATGTGTTTGGGAGTTTACCATCCTTCTCTATGTTCTGAAAAAGTTTGCATAGCATTAGTTTCAGCTCTTTCCTGAATGCTTGGTAGAATTCTCCTGTGAAGCCATCTGGGCCAAGGCTATTTTTAGTTGGTAGCTCCTGGATAACCTTATCTATTTCTTATTTTGCTATGGAGGCTGTTCAAGTTCTTAAAGTCTACCTGGGATAATCTGGGGAGGGTTTGCTTTTCCAGGTATTTGTCGATGTCTTCCAAGTTGTTGTATTCCTTGGCGTACAGGCCTTCATAGTAGTGTCTTTTGATTTTATTGGGGTCCGTTGTAATTGCCACTGTTTCATCCCTCAACCTGGATATTGATGTCTGCTCCTTTCTATCTTTTGTTAGGTTTGCCAATAGTTTGTTGATTCTGTTAAACCTCTGAAAAACCAACTTTTTACTGTTAATGTTCTCCATCATTCTTTTGTTTTCCTACTCATTTATGTCCACCCTGTTTTTAGAATCTCTTTCTTTTTTTTTTTTTGCTATTAGGATTATTCTATTGAGTCTGGTCCAACTGCTGAAGGTTTTGTGAGAGGGTATTCTCCGTAAGTCTCTCTTCCTTCTTCATTTGTGCATTTATTATTATCAAGCATCTTCTGATAACAGCTTTTGGTGTATCCCATAGGTCTTGACATGTTATATTCACATTCTCAATCGTTTCTGTAAGCTTCCTGGTACCGTATCCTATTTGGGCCAATACCCACTCCTTTTGGAGAAGTAAATTATTCATCCTCCAAGTATTTGCCCTTGTTTCTTCATCTTCCTTTTGTGGATTTCCAAATATATGGCGTAGTGGTCAGAGAAGGAAATCTGATTAACCTCTCTATGTTTGACTTTGCTCAAACTTGACTTGTGTCAAAGCATGTGGTCTATTTTCAAATATGTGCCATATGAGCTTGAAAAGAATATGAATTTTTTTGTAGTTGGGTGGAGAGCTCTGAATATGTCTACCAGCAGGAGTTGGCTCAATGTAGAGTTTAGTTCTGTAGTCTCCTTGTTGAGCTTCTTTCCCACTAAACTATCCTTCTCAGAGAGTGGTGTATTGAAGTCTCCTACTATGATTGTCAATCTCATTCTTTTTTTTTTTTTCCAAGTTTTGGAGGATTTGATTGATGAATTTTACGGATTTCTCACTGGGCATGTATATGTTTATTATGCTCACTGACTCTTGGTCTACTGATACCTTAAGTATTATATAATGCACATACTTCTCTCTTGTTATGCTCTGTACCTTGAAATCAATTTTATCCAAGATTAGAATTGTGACTCCTGGTTTTCTTGGCCTGATATATCTTCCATTTTCTTGCCATTAGCCTGATATACCTTCCACCAATCTTTGATCCTCAACCTGTTTTTGCCTGTTAGCTTGAGATATGGTTCTTGCAGACAACAGATTGCTGGGTTTTGTTTCCTAATCCAGTCTGTTAGCCTTCGTCTTTTAAAGGGGGAATTCAAACCATATCTGTCATCTCGTACCTTTCCTGATAGACTTTTTCTTCCCTCCCTTCTTCGCAGTGTGTTATGTATGTGTGGGGAATTCATACTTGCCTTCTTTTCACCACTGGGTCAAAGACTTCCTGGGCATTGCTTTCAGTGCTCTGACTTTTGGATGCAATTATACTATGTGTGGTCTCATGTTTGTGCTCTGTGGATGTTGTTTTTCTGCCTAAAGTGAGTTGGAAAGTAAATTTTGTGGTGCTGTGTTATTTTGTTCTTATTTCTGTTTTATATATTCTCTAAATTTTTCCTGATCTGGGAAAACCCTTACCTCTCCAGTTATTTTGATAGAGAGTTTGGAGGGATATAGGATTCTTAGGTTAGCATTATTCTCCTTCAACTTTTAGAAGATGCTTTTCATTTCTCTCCTCCTCTTCCGATTTCTGCTGAGAAGTCTGGGCATAGTCTTATCTGATTACCCTTAGTGGTGACTGCCTTTTTTTCTCTAGCTGCTCTTATGATTTTCTCATTTTCCTCAAAGTTGGATAGTTTGACTACTATATGCCTTGGTGTGTTCTTCTTGGGGTTCAGTCTAATTGGTCCTCTCTGTTTCCTGGATGGTGGTCTGATTCTCCTTCACTAAATTGGGGAAATTTTCTTCCAGGAAATTCCATGGTATCTTGGCTGTTGGTTTTTCGTTTTGTTTTGTTTTTTTCATTAAGTCTTGCTCCAGCAACGCAATTATTCTAATATTGAGCCTATTCATAGCATCACTCATTGTTCTCAGGTTTTCTTTAGCTTCTTTGATTATCTTGTTTGATTGTCTTTCACATTTGTTGAATTCTACTTGGCTATATTTGAGGTCACTAATACGATTCTCTACCTCTTCCAGTCTAGCGGTAATGTCTTTTACCTTTTGCTCTGCCTTTTTTGCATTTCTCTTAACTCTTATATTTCCCTTTGGTAGGCGGACTCTATCCTCTCTATTTCTTCATCCTTTTTATGTGTTGATGCCCTCATATCCTGTATGACTCTAAACAACATACTGAAGATTTCTTTCTGTTGTTGCGTTAGTCTGTGGTCGTTACATTATCTGTTGTCAATTTGAGACTATTAAAAGTGAAGAGGTGGAGTTTAGCCTGTCAGTCAGGTCACAGCTAGATGGCCTCATTTGGAGGCGCTAAGAATATAAATAGCTTGCTGGAGACGGTGCACAAGCCCACTCCCTGGGAGACATTCCTGCAGACAAGACACATGGAGCTACACTAGTACCCTGGAGCTGGAGAAACCATGTCAAGACTCCTGCCAGAGCTGAGATGCTTATGCCAACACTGGCTCCACAAGACTTCCCACTCACTGGTTTGTGATCTTCCACTGCATGTGTTTCTTGAGTCTGAAAAGGACATTATAGATTTGTATCAGACATACAGGTTAATATTGGACTTATGGACTTGATCTGGACTGGGCTGGGATGTTTTCTCAATATGTGATTACTCTTCTGTATAAAGCCCTTTCTTATACACATATGAGTGTCTATGAATTTCTCTAGTCAACCCAGACTAACACAGTTGTGGTTCAAAGTCTGGCTCTTCTTTACAAGTTCCTAGGTCCTCCTCAGCCATTTGAATTTTGTTTCTCTTGCTTTTTTGTAGTTGTTCCTGATGTGGGTTGTCTCTGTGGCATTTTGGTGTAGCTCAACGCCAGTTTCCTGGAAGTCCAGGAGCCCTGTGAATTCTCTCATAGGCTAGTAGGGAAGATTCTAAGAACTGACTAGAGCCCATTGTAATGCAGGTTAGAGCTATGTCTCTATTTCACTAGGGTTGACTCTCCTATAAGAATGTTTCTCAGACCTTCCCGGATCCCACTATGCTGTGGGATCATGCTGCATTTCTGCCTCACTAGAGTTTCACTTTCTGCTTAGGCAGCCAGGATTCTTTATTTGACAGACAGTTCGGGTGGCCCTTTTAGGCAGTGAGGGTGGTCTTGGGTAGCAGGGTTGGTGCTATGCAGGCTTTTGCATGGGGAGCATGAGGTAAGGACCCTGGAGTGTTCACAGCACAGGGTTCCGGTGGGAGGAAGCATGAGGGACTGGCATGGTGTTGGGATGTGAGCCTCTGGCAGGAAGAACAGCGGGTTGGGGCAGAGCCACAAACTATGAAGCAGCAGTAGCAGACAGGGGGTAGGGCCATAGGTGCCCTTGCAGGTCAGGCGGGTAATGCAGGCAGATGTGACTCAGAGACCAGGACATATGCTGCTGCAGCTCGGCATAGCATGCAGGGGAGCAGGGTGGATCAACACCATGGGGAAGGTCTGACCACCCACTCATACAGACCCCTAGGGTCCCAGAAGGCCCCATTGCATGTCCTGGACCCCTCCACTCAGTCTCCTCTCCCCCAAACTAGCAATTTCCTGCTGAGTTCCCAATGTAATTACCTCTACCTTGTGGCCATCTTTCCGGAAGTGTGTGGTCTTTCTTTCTTTCTTTCTTTCTTTCTTTCTTTCTCTCTCTCTCTCTCTCTTTCTTTCTTTCTTTTTTAAACTCCAGATCTTTACACATTTCATTATACTTTACGCATCCCCTCAAGGTGCCCTTTTAAAATTTTTGTTCACCTGTTTTACTTTATCATTTCTTTCATTTGATTTAGCTAGTCTTTGGTCAAGAACAAATTTCAGAGACTTTTATGACAACTAGATTGAATTTTTTTTTTCTTTCTTGTCTCTTTAATGATCTTACGTTTTCTTCATGTGTGATGTTCTTGGTGTCATCCTGTACCTCGTTCAGCCTTCTGTCAGTGGTATCCATTGAGTCAAATTTATTCTTGAGATGTTCTATAAATCCAGGTGGGACATAGTAAAGGTTGTATTTTAGTTCTCTTGGATTTGTTTTAATTTTCTTAACTTACAGTCTAAATGTGTAATTTATGATATTGGACTTGAGCGATTTATGGTCTCTTTCAGAGTCAGCCCTTGGCCTCATTTTGGCTGCTGATATTGCACTTCAGAGCTATCTTTCCCCATATATATAGTCAATTTGATTCCTGTGTATTACATCTGGTAAAGTCCCTATGTGGTTGGAAAAGTATTCGCAAAATTCTGTCATGAAATCTCCAGCTTCATTTCTATCACCAAGGCCATATTTGCTAACTACCTTCATTCCTCTTTGTTTCCAACTCTTTGTTTCAATTGTCAATAATTATGAATGCATCTTGATTGTATGTGTGATCAATTTCCAACTAAAGACATTGGTAGAATTCTTCAATTTCTTCATCACTAGTTTTAGGGGATAGTGTATAAATTTTAATAATAGCTCTATCAACTAAATTTCCTTGTATGTATATGAATATTATCATATCACAGACAGCATCATACTTCCAGATAGATCTTGAAATGTTCTTTTTGACAAAAAATGTAATGTCATTCCTCTTGAATTTTTCATTCTGGCGTAGAAAGCCAATATGATTGCCTAATTCAAAATGGCCAAACCCAGTCTATTTTAGCACACTAATGCCTAGGATATTGATCTTTAGGCCTTCCAAGTAATTTTTAACACCTTTTTCTTATTTTTGATGACTTTTAATTTTCTTAGATACAAACCACATACGTTCCATATTCTGATTATTAACTGATATTTGTAGCTGTTTCTTCTCATTTTATGCCATGCCTTATCAACAAATGAAAGTCCCCAAAGCTTATTCCATCCAAGTCATTATGATCCCCTCTACTTTGGAAAGGCTACTCTTCTTCGGTCATATTTTGAGTGCCTTCTTGCCTGAAGGGCTTGTGTTCTGGTTTTCAGTAGCTATTGCTCAAAATTGATCTGCCTATTCCTTCTTTGTAGTCTGTTCTTAGTCTGGAAACTCTGCTTAACACATGCCAACCAAGTTAACATATGCCAAGTACACATGCTGTTGCTGCCAGGTGGTATCAAGTCAGTTTCAACCCATAGAGTAAAACAGATTAAGCACGATCCAGTCCTGCACCATCCTCACAATTGTTATACTGAAGCCCATTATTGCAACCACTGTGTCCATCCTTCTCCTTGCTGGTCTTCCTTTTTGCCATCCTCCTAACTACACATGGGCATCTCTATGTGTTAATGCCATCAAAGACTGTATTTCACCATTTTTCAAATATCGGCCACTTAAGGGCTCTGCTTTTAGTAAATGTCCATATTTAGATTGTAAACTAAAACCAGCAATCTTTTTATTCCATACCTAATTCTGGTATGGAATAGTGAGGACACCTCAACCTACTATTAGTCTAGAAGAAGAAAAAAAATACCCCCAACAATAGCATCAGATATACAATTATATGTAATAGAAATATGCTTAAAATATATAACAATCTCACCATACAGTAGCATTGATAATGAAAATAATAAAGTACAAATAAATGCTGTGGAAGTTCACCAACAAGGAAAGACCATTTCCAACTGGGAGAACTATTTGGAAAGGTGGCATTTAACCTGGATTTTCAAAGATGAGTAGGAATTGTATATGTGGAGATGAGGCAAATGGGATCCAAGAAGTACAACCTTACTAACAAAGGGAAAAAAGCTCAGTATAATACTTTTTATAGCAGCCAGATGACAAATTTAAGACAGATCTTGCTTCTTAAGCTTTAAAACTAAAATACAGTCAGTATGTTAATCATTGGTAGGTATACTACTACTAATGATTCCATTCACTCGACATGAAAAAAAAAATCACTTGAGCATAAGTCTGAAGATTGGCTATCAACTCTAAGGACAATTCTGCCTGAAGGGTACACTTTATTAGTAAGTTTGACATATGTAAAAAGACTGAGCTGAAGACACCCATAACGTGTAGCTATTTCATGACAGAGTGTTTAAAAATAAGTTTAAGAGGGTGTCATTAGTTCAAGTAGTGGCTCTGACATCAAATAGCTGCTCTTTGACTGATCTAAGAATGAACACATTCTCTCTGTATAGTGTGCCATTAGTGATTTTAATTGCATGCTAAGCTTCATAATTTGTTGCTGTCATTTAGGTTCATGTACTGTACTAATATTTATTCTGCATATTATATAACACCTTATTAAGTTTATTGCCCTCTTTCTATAAACTTTTACATCTGACTTTCTTGCACATGAGCAGCTAACATGCATATCTATTAAAAGGCAGTGCTTGAATAACAGAGCCTCTTCATATTCTAAACAGAAGTTGTTAATGGAGTAAGTCTGTTTAAGGAAAAACAGATGATTTGCTTCCTAAATAGAAATAGAAAATTCATTTGTGTAAATATGTGTGTATCTATGTATGTATATATTTGTGTATGTGTGTATAAATACTTGCATGTATATACAAGTACACACACAATCCAGTATATCACATGCTTGCACTTAAAGACATCAATAAAACAAATTTTAACTTTTGGTTAGTCTTCTCCATGCCTTCCATGGAGCCCTCCCTGCCAATGGGGCTCTCTTAACTTACTCCACCATGTCCCACCTTTCACCTTAACTGCCTAGTACAATGTCTCACACATGATAGATGCTGAAAGTTTGATACATTGAGTAAAATGCGATGAATAAGATTCAAGGAACCCTGGTGGTACCATAGTTAAGTGCTCAGCTGCTAACTTAAAGATTGGTGGTTTGAACTCACCCAGTGACTACACAGGAGAAAGACTTGCCTACAAAATCTTAGGGGAACATTTTACTATGTCACATGGGGTCACTATGCATCGCAATCTACTCATCAGCACCCAACAACAACAGTCACAACAAATCTTGCTTTTCTACGCACCCCTTGCATCTTATCACAGCCTACCCATATTCTTCCATTCGGGTGCAGGTCTGCAGAGTGTCTAAGTGCCATCCTCTCAGGGGTTCCACTAGACTCTATCAGACCAGTAAGCCTGGTCTTTTTTTAAGATTTGGGATTTTGTTCCACATTTTTCCAGCACCTTTTTGTTGTGACCCCTTTTTGTTGTGACCCCTTTCTGTCCAGCACCTTTTTGTTGTGACCCCTTTCAGAGTCTTCAGCAGGGTAGCCAGGCGCCATCTACTTCTTCTAGTCTCAGGTCGTGAAGGCTGGGGTTAATGCGGTTTATTAGTCATTTGTAGCCGTTGTTTCATTGGGTCTTTGATTCCCTGCGTTCGTCTCTGAGCTGGTAGAGAAGAGATCAATACTTGCATTTTACGGGGCTGCTCATAAACTTTTAAGACTTTAGATTTATTATCACCTCCATGGATGAATATACCAGACAAGTGAAGAGGTGATAGGGAAGAAACAGAACCAATGGCAATAATGTATGACCCTGTTTCATCTGTTGTGAAAGAGCAAATTTAGCAGAGAAGGGGTAAGGAAACACAAAAAGGAAAAGAATGAAGGGTGCATCTGACAATGTGATCTACTAGGATATCAGCCTTGTAGCTAATTTTTCAAAGACTCACTAAAGACATACAATTTTAAAAATAGACTCCTTCCCATCAAAACTCCAAAACCAAACTTACTACCATTGAGTCAATGCCAACTCATAGTGACCCAACAAGGAGCTGGTAGTTAATAAATTAAGGTTTTGATTAATGAAAGTAAAGCGATGTGTTTAGAAGGGATACATAGATTAGTTTGCTACCCCAAATGCCAAGATACATAGTCAAAGATCTGTGAGTGCCTTCCTGGGACCCACAGAAAATAATACTTAGAACCTGGATATAGAGTCAGATACAAAGCTACATCTCTTTGAATGTGTAATACAACCCAATATAATTTCTGCAAGACATATATCCCCTTTATGTTTTCTTTAAATCGATGTTAAGTAGCGGAGAGAAACAAAAATCTTGGCTTATCAAATTAGTGTAAGTTGGTTGGTTGTCCCACCTTGTTTCTTTGAAGTAAAGAAAAGGTAATTAGATGATTCTGAAAAATTAAACTATACTTACTAAAACCTTCCAAAATGAGAGCTGTTTAATATATTTGGTTTTGTTGTGGTTGTTTTATGCTACTGTTGTTTAAAAGGAAATCTACTCTTTAAAAGATGCCCAGAATGATCTGAGAATGACTTGAACCAATTAAGTCCCCATCACAATGGAACATAAGAACTTCAAAGATAACCTCCCAGACACACCTAGTCAAACATTAGGGGTTCATCCTCCCAGGGGGTGGAACTCTCTGTGAAAGTGAAGGGGAAAAAACTGCCTATATTCAATGAACCAGAGGTGCAAATATAGTTAATGATATGTTTTTACAACAAGTTCTCATTTTTCCTTTCATCCCCACTGAGACCGTGGTCATTTTGACATTTCCATATTTGATGCTAACCTAACAGCTAATGTGTGTTTTCAAATGGAATAGCTAAAGAAGAATTCTCGAATAGAACTACCACAATGTAGCTTTTAAATATACTTTCAACTATTGTTTGATCTGCTTGCAAGGAAAACTTCTTCTGAACTCTAAAGTATTCTTTCATCTATTCCACTTTAGTGACCTGCTCACTTTATTTCCCCCTTCCTCGTGCATATCCAGTAGCCCCTCCCCACCAAAAGCTTTATTTGTTTTATCAAGTCATAGCATTTCATTTTCAATTTGAGCTTATATGCCCCTGACAGGACAGAATATGGAATAAGATGTATTTGTATGTCTTGCCCGACTCACAATTAAGGATATATCTATATGATTTTGTGTAAACTAGGTCCTGCGCTCCTTAGCAACAGATACAAAAAGAAATCCAGGACATTTCCTTCGCAACAATCTTCTTCCATCTTAGTCTTTTGTTGGGTCTTTTCGTTTTGGATTTTCTTCCCAAGAAAGGAGGTAGAGAGGGCCACTGGCATCCCTACAGTCTTTTGTTAACACCGCAATGACAGGAGCAGATCATTCAAAGGTGTGCTTCAGCTAGGCAATTTCCAGTTCCTTTTGAATTAGACTAAACAAAATCCAAGGTAAACCATTCAAAAAAATGGGTTTTAGGATTTTCCGTTTCCTATTTCCTACTTACATAGACACTGTAAGCAATTTAGGAAACTACCAAAATTACACTGAGGAAACTGTGGGGTCAGGGCGGGGGTGGGGGGTGGGGGAGGCTGTCTCACTTGTTTTGTAAACAAGCCTTAAGAAGCCCATATGTTCATGGTAATTTTCTTGTATACCGTTTTATCATGCTGCAAACCATCATGATCATCCTCGGTTGCAGTAACAGCATATTAAATACAGTGAAGCAACCAGGAGATACACTCTTGCCATGCTACTAGAGGACTTTTTTTTGCCATCCAAAATGTATGAATACTTGGAGAGGGAAAGTGAAGCTTGAATATTGATTCAAAAATGAATTGTGGTGCATGAAGGCTTAATGTTAGAAATTAGCCTGAACATCGTTTTTATTAAGGGACAGGGAAAACCCATAATAAATGGACACAGAGCAGTTAAAATTTTAATCTGATTTTTTTTTTTTTTATTAACCAGGGTACAATGTATTCTTCTTTTGAAGAAGATGTGAGCACTGATTACCAAGATGCCCTGGAGGCCCTAGTAAAAAAAATATTTTCCTCTAACTTGATGGTTAGGACTTAGATGTTGGTGATCCTAGCTTCTCAGCAGTGACATCTCATGCTACTAAAAATCATTTAAGATTAAATATGTTATATCACAACTAAAAACAAACACTGCCATCGAATTGATGCCAATTCATCGCGACCCTACAAGACAAGGCAGAATTGGCCCTGTGGATTTCTGAGATTGTTTGTCTTCGTGGGAGTAGAATACCTTGTCTGTCTCCCATGGAGCAGCTGGTGGTTTCAAACTACAGACCTTGTGGTCAGCAGCCCAATGCATAACCACTCTGCCACCAGACTCCTCAATGTATTTTACAGCAGATTTTTAGCAAAGACATGAAAAAGAAAGGAGACCTGGGAAACTGGTGTTTCTAATATAAGGGTTCTTAAACTTTCGCCACCTGTGGTGTATTTTCTTGATATGTAGTTCACCAACCACGGCACAGAATTGTCTGTGGTGCAATGAATAGTCAGTCAGCTCTTTTATTTGAGACATTGGGGACTAAGGGCTTGCAGGGAAGTTATATATTGGAAATTATGAACAGTACAGTCTTTAAAAGGAAGCAGAAGATAGCTGTATCAATTGTGGAGAACTGCTGGTAGGCAGGCAAATAAGGTCTGGGCACATCAATGCCCTCTATGTTGTATTAAGATATGTATTATTCTGGCAAACCTGGGACAATCATTCTGATGTATTTGGCTTTTGTTTGTTCATATCAGAGGATATCTCAGAGGTGCTATGGAGTGGGGCATTACCCTCTTGAAGCCGTGAAATATTTTTTCTGGTTTTTTGGTAAATGAAACCCAAGATTGATGAACCTATAGGGAAACAAGTAGAACAAGGGTGTCAGGGAGGGAATGCGGGAGTGTGTGTGTGTGTGTGTGTGTGTGGTGGGGGGGTCAACATAAGGGAGATTATGTCAAGGTATCCAGGAAGAAATAGGATGTTTGGGAACTGATTCTAGAAGCAATGGTACAATTCTGCTTGATGAGATGGAATGATGCAAAGACGTGATGGATGGGTTAATTCCCAAGTAAGAATAAACTGAAAGACCAAAAACAAACAAACAAACATAGATCCAGGAATGGTCTGGGGACTCACACTAAATCCAAGCTCCAACTTAAGAACAATTACTTCTTACATTATGGCCCTGCTCCATACTCCCTCCAGGAAGGGAAAAATTGGAGACGATGCTATAGCCAAATGAGGTAAAGAAATCAGGTGGTACGTGACTATCTGATAAAAAGGCATCTGGGGTCTTAAAGGCTTGTCTCCAAACAAGCAGCCATCTAAGGGAGACGTCAACTAAGTCCACACGGAGAAAGCACACCATCATCCGTCACTGAAGGATTAAGAAACATATAATCCAAAATTGAAGGCAAGATTAGTGTCAGAGCCTAAAGTCTGAGACTCTGTTTTGCAGAAGGCAATAGATGACAGTGGGAGCCCATGATTGATTGGTGGAACGATATAGGAAATAAAGCTCCAGTGAAATCCCTCTATCCACAATTAAGGGATAGGAGGAAAGTGGTCACTAAACAGAGTGCATCGGTGAGTGACAATAGAAGGTCAAAGGCGCATGAGCCTGACTTGAACAGTTAAAACTTGCCAGCAGATTCCCGTATGATGCATACTGGACCTGATCTGGTATCCAAAACCTCAAATATTTGAGGGTTGTATTGTTTTGTTTGGATTTTGACTGTATATGTTATGGGGAATCTCAGGAGTGTTATGTCATCGGGGGTCATCCTCTTGACGTTGCAGTAACTGTTTCTTCATTTTTTTGGTTTATGTAAACCAGGACTGATGAACCTATAAAGTCAGCACTTGGAATAAGGGTTGGGGGGTGCACAGAGGTGGTGGCAGGGGGAACAGGCGATAACATCAAGAAATCCATATAGAAAAGGAATGTTTGGAAACTGTGGGAGCAAATGTACACTTTTGCTAGATGTGATTGAACTATGGAATGATTTGATATATGTATTACCGGCAATTCCAATTAATCATTAAAAAAAAGAATGCAAATGCAAAAATAAACACAAATAACAGGGAAACTCTTACTTGAAGTCAAGGAAAATGGTAAGTTCAGAACTCGGTTACAGCTCATATTTCTCTTTCTTTGGCTAAACTGTAAATACCCTTGATGGGAAATATGAAATAAGAACATTGAAACTCAGAATAGCTCATCTCACTCCTTTTATCAATTAGCTGTAGAATACTAGGTAAATCACCTACCTCAAGATCTTGCTTTTTCAGAAGAGACTAGCCAGTCAGGGTGCAGTATTGGCACTGATGAAACATACAACTTTCCTCCAGTTCTTTAATGCTTCCTCCATGCCCCACCACCCGCCCCAATATCACGACCTCAATTCTACTTTACAAATCTGACTAGACCAGAACATGTACACTGCTACAGATAAGAGCCCACAACACAGGGAATCCAGGACAGACAAACCCCTCAGGACCAATAATGAGAATAGAGATACCAGGAGGGGAAGGAGAAGATGGGGGGAGAAAAGAGCAATCGATCACAAGGATCAACATATAACCCCCTCCCAGGGGGAAGGACAACAGAAAAGTGGGTAAAGGGAGACATTGGACAGTGTAAGACATGAAAAAATAATAATAATTTATAAACTATCAAGGTTCATAAGGGAGGGTGGGTAAGGGAGGGAAAGGCAAAATGGAGGAGCTGATATCAGGGGCTCAATGAAAGAAAATGCTTTGAAAATGATGATGGCAACAAATGTACAAATGTGATTTGCACAACGGATTATGGATTATGATAACAGCTGTAAGAGCCCCCAATAAAAGTATTTCATTTTTAAAAATCTTGTTTTTTATCTGTAAAACAAAGGACTTCCCACCTGGATGGGCTGTAAATCCTTTCTAGTTTGAACATTTCTGTAACTCTGTCAAGTCTTCCATGAGAATTACTTGACTGAAGGAGTCTCAGCTTCAAACCAATATACTTTCCACTCCCGGTACTTAATTTTGTAAACCTCTAATGCTGTGCTTTTTCCTTACATCTGGAATGGATTCCCTTCTCATACATTGCAACCCAACTTTAAAAAACAAGAAAAGAAAAAGTTGCCATCTTTTTATACAAAGCGCACACACACCTTTCTTCCTTAGGCTTATCAGCACCCCACATTGTTTTTTAAAGAATTCTCTATCTGTGCTTTTTACATGTTCACGATTTCAATCATTTGTCCCTGTTCTGCGGATTTCATGTTCAGTTTTTTATCTCCATGCTGTCGACACGGAGGTTTGGTTCCCGGCAGCAGACACTCGCTAGCCTCGCGTTGAGTTTCTCAAACAGGTCCTTTCACAACAGGATTCCTTCCCAGCTCTCAAACACTGTCTCATTGAGAAAGAAATCGTGTTTTCCGCCCAGGAAAAGCCCTCTCCAGAGCGGCCAGTCCCAGCCAGGAAGTGCGTGGGTCTGTGCACCTGGGGCTGGAGAGACCACTCAGCCACTCAGGTGCGTGAGACTGACATGCAGCAGCTGCCTGAACCCCACTGGCAGGGGCAGTGTGCTCCCCATCCACACCTTCCTGTCCCTCGAGTTGGAAGCAGCACCACAGGACTTGGGGGGACATGGGCAAAGGCCTCCTCTTCCATCCCAGCCTGTGCTCAGGAAGTGGAAGCCAGAGAGCAGCCTCTCCCGCCCGCCCCCCCCCCTCCCCCACTGCCAACCTACCTGGGCCCTGATGGGCTGCCAGGAGCTCCGCTCTCAGACCCAGCTGTGAAGTGCCCCAGCCGTCGCACTGTTGGAATGGTTTATTTTACGATCACTACCCGGAATTGTTTACTTTGTGATTACGATCCAACTTGAAGGGAGTCCTGGTGGGTAACCGGCTCCCATAAAGATTTATAATCTCATAAATACACAGGGGCAGTTCTACTCCGTCCTACAGTCACTAGGAGTCAGTATCAATGCATACTTGACCAGGGCTTACACCTTTCTTATACAAATATGTTTAAAAGTAACATTTTCAGACTACTGAATAGGGGTGAATGAAGCAGAAATTCACTTCTGGAAATGTCAAGAAGCATGAAGTGCATACATGGACGTGCTAAACCAGAACTTTTTAAAACATAATTTTGACATCTCTGCCTGTTACATGTGTGTGTCCATTATTTATGTGGACACTCTTAATTGCGGGGGGGGGGGAGTCTGATATTTAATTTTCCATTGATTCTTGCACCAATGCTAGTCTTTGCATTTTTCTTAAAAATTATAAATTTCATTTAGCCTTTCAAAGTTATTGGTTTAAAATATTTAAAAGTTATTGGTTTAAAATATTAAAATGTTTGTAGTAGTGCCAAGATTTTTTTTTTAAGTCTCTACATGTAATTATATCTCCTCTTTCCATTCTGGTATTGCCTTAATTTGTACCTTCCTCTTTTCTTCTTCTTGGTCATTTCTACAGTAATGTACTTTTAAAAGTACTTGTTAAAATTGTTTGCACCTAATAGGTTACCTATGATAAAAAATAGATTTCTTATAGGTGAGTCCTTCAAAAGTAATATATTTTCTGTTCTACACACTAGACAAACTATTAACATTGTTGTTCTAAAGATTTGGGGGTTGGCTTGATTCACCAGTGTCTAAGAGAGACTGGCAAATCTCTCACTGTGAATGGGATTTGTTAAATTTAGTACATGGAAGTTTGTGCCTGTAATACTTTCCTTAGTTAGTTGCTCCATTTGCTGGTTGAAGTGTTCTTCTTTATTTCAATGAATGCCATTGAGTCAAATTCTATTTCTCTGATGTGAATTTTGCTGTTCTAGTTTTCCATGCTATCCTTTAACGTGCCATATATTTGTGAGACTTTTTAGTTGTATCCCTTAAGAAACATACAACTGAATTTTTCCCAATCTTCTCCAGTAATTCCTTTTCTTTTAATATGTGAGTCTAATTTATTAATTATTAGTAGGGCACTGATGATCACAAACATATCTAGCCCTCTTTATACCATTTCATCTTGTGTTTTCTATTTACCATTATTTTCTTTTTCTTCCTTTTAATCTCTATTTTCTGTTAAGCTGATAATCCTCTTAAAATTTGTACTAATTTTAATGCTATCCATTATATTCCTACTGCTGTAGTAGTTGCACTTAATTTGCTAACACGTGCATTTAGCTATAAAATGTAACAATTAATAAATGCATTCAACAGTCTTCACTTTTCCTAAATGCTGTAGATTTCAGTATTCTGATTATAGACTATTACCCCTTATAAACGCATTATTCTCACAAATTTTAGTTTTATGCCTTTGAGCTGTGTTTGTTTGTCTTCTTATTTGTGATGGCTATCAAAGTTGAAACCTATCTGAAGCAAGGCCCATGTTCATTGTTCTTTCTGATCTCAAAGACTTCTTTCTGCATTCACTTTTGTTTTACAGAAGGACACATTTAACAAATCTTTGATTAAGGATGCATGGATGATACTCCTCTTGGACTTTCTACACATGGAAATGTTTTAATATTGCTCTCATTCCTGAATTATAGTATAACTAGATATAAAATTATAATTTCATAATTATTTTCCATTTCACATTCAAGCTCTCAGTTGGTTATTTTTCAGTTTAAAGTGCTATTCTGCTAGAGATGTGAATCTTTTATAGATCATCTATTTTCCCTTCCTGATAACTTTTAAATACTTCATAATGCTTGACTAGCTAGAGTTTTACTATGATTCTTTCAGAGAGACGTTTTAATCAAAAGGATAACTTCACTATTCTATTCTGGGGAAATGTCTCTTGTGTTTATTCTTCAAATATCACTCATTTTTCTTTCTTATCACTCTCTTCTGGGACTCATACTGAACATATATGTAACTTTCAAGACAAAATAAAAACTTTTTATACCTCTAATCTTGTGCATGCTTATATTTCTGTTATTTTCACTGGACAAATTACCTACCAACAAAATCAGAGAGTTCTGACAGTTATTACACATTCATTCCATCACTGGAATGAATCATTTATTTTTTGCTTTTTGTTTTAGCTAATTTAGTAGTTGTGTATTTGCCATTATGATGTGAATTTGCATTTTCCTGATGACAAATGATGTTAAATATCATTTACCTTCTTATTGCACATTTGTTTATTTTCTTTGACCCAATGTATGCTCAAAATTTTTCCTAGTTTTTAATTGGGCTATTTTTTTCTTATTAGTATTTAATGGTAAAATTTCATTAAATATTTTGATTATGAGTCCTTTCATAAAAACCTTTTTTGAAACTATTCTCCAGTTTGTGGCTTTCTTTTTAATGGTTTTCTTAATTGTGCCATTTAAAAAGCAGAATATTTTTGTTTTAATAACAACCTTAATCTGAGTCCTTTTGGAAAATTGATTTTTTTTTAGTGTTCCATTAGCTTTTATTTTATTTTTTTAATTTTAAATACTTTTATTAGGGGCTCTTACATCTATCATCACAGTATATACACTCTTCCATTGTGTCAAGCACATTTGCATGTATGCTGCCATCATTGTTTTGATTTTGATCATTTTTTAAAACATTTTGTGATTAGTATTTTTTTATCATGCTTTAAAAATATGTGCCTCAAAATAGTTAAAAGAGAACTCACAGATTGGAGGGGGCGTTAATATTTATTAATGATACATCAGAGAAAGGGATAATCTCCAAAATCTAGAGAAAACTACAACATCTTAACAAGAAAAATACAAATAACCCAATCAAAAATGGCCACAAGACAAGAATAGACAAAGACAACATCAAGGAGGTGAAAACTATCTGAAAACTATTCTCATTCATTAGTAATAAGAGAAATACAAATGGCAACAACAATAAGATACCACCTCACACTGACACTTTTAGCAAAATTCACTAAAACACAAAATAATAAATGCTGGCAAGGATGTGGATATATTGGAACACTCATACAATGCTGGTGTGACTGTAGAATTATACAATCACTATGAGAATCAACCTGGCAATTTCTTAAACAAATACAAATATGCCTTATAATACAGTAATCTCTCTACTGGGTATATACCTTAAAGAAATAAAGAATACAACATGAACGGATATGTGCACACCTATATTTATTGCAACATTTGCACAACAGAAAATTATGAAAACAACTAAATATTCCAATTATAAGAAGAATGGATAAACAAATTCTGGAATATTCATACATGGAATATTATGCATCAATAAAAAGCAATGAGAACTCTACTAAACACCTCAAGTTATGGGCAAAACTAGAGAACACCGTGTTTAACAAATTTAGTCAATCCTATCAACACAAATTTTAATGACACCATTATAATAAGAAAAATCAAAGGAAAAGAAAAGTGGGTTTAGTTTAGTTGCTTTTTTTTTTTTAACCAAAAGATAAAACATTGAAGACTACAGGATAGGAGCCATGACAGGGAGAGGAGAGGGATAGAAAATTTTAGTTTGAGGGAGGAATGATGGGAGGGGGCTTAGAAAACCACATTGATAGGGGGGTTAATGGGATATGATTACTTATTTCATTTGTGGAGATTGCCTTTGCAACCATATAAAATATACTTCTTTAAAAACACAAACAAACAAACAAGCGTGAAGACTCACAGTCTTAAAAACCCTCCAAATTCCTTACCCTTTTGATGTGGTCTGAGTGGCTAAAAAATGGAAAATAAAATTGAAATGGACTTGGATTCTTTAGTGACATACAAGTTCATTTCAAACATGAAAAAAAGAAAAAGAAATCTGTGCCCATACTAATGTCATGAATATTTTCTTCAGCTGTCTTATAGTTTCAGCTATTATAAATATCCCCATGATGTTTTTAAATTAGTTGTGCTGTATGTTGTGAGGTGTAATTTTTTAAATTGATGATTCAGCTATTCCAACATACTTTTTCAAAAAGAATTGTTTTCATATTGAATTACCTCAGTGTCTCTTTAAAAAATAAACAGACTTCATAGGTGTATGCCATAGGCTGGGTTCTCTATTGAAGGAAAACTAAAGATGCCTGTATATGAGTATGTACAGATATGGAGAGGTCTATATCAAGAAAATGGCTCAGACACAATTGTAGAGATAAGTTCCAAGTCTGGGGGTCAGATGTCAGACTGGGGGCTTCTCCTGACTCACATAACTGCAGGGACTGATTAATCTTAGATCAGCAGGTCAAACGGCAGTCTTTTAGTTACAGAAATGGATAAATCCAAGATCACTAGATAAGATGGTAGGTGTCTGGCTTAAGTTTAAAGAATTTGAAGTTAGATAATGAACCAAATGAACGATCCAGACCCAGCAAGAAGCAAGCAAGATTTTCTATAGTGTCACATATATTGGAAATAAGCCACACACCTTGAGCACAGGAAATTTCCCTTCAATTGACTGGCTGCTCACAGCAGATCTCAATGGAAGTTATCACATTCAATTAAATCACATTATAAGAAATCGTTCTGCCTTAATTGCCAACCCTATGGGAATCCTAGCTCAGTCAAGTTGACACATAACATTAGCTATCACATGGTGTAACTGTTTTTGTGATCTCCATTCTGATCCATCAATCTATCCATCTATTCTTTTGCTAATATCAAATTATGTATCTTTAGTCTTAAAGTAAATCTTAATAACAAATAATAAAAACTTTTGCATCTCTATATAAATTTTAAAATCAATTCAACATTTTGTATAAAAATAAATGTTTGCTGATTTTGACAATTGTTGAATCTATATATTAATTTGGGAAGAATTGATATCTTAGCAAAATTGAATTATTTGATTCATGATTGTAGTATATCCCCGAAAGTTAGACATTCCCTGAAAATAAGACTTACTTACAGTTTTGCCTCTCGCTGAAATATAAGGCATCCCCCCCGAAAATAATACCTCCCTGAAAATAAGGACCCCCTGAAGCTACCATAACTCTGGGCACTGGACTGTAGCAGCAGGCACTGCCGCACAGCTCACTGTTAGCCACAGAGCAGCCAGAGCAGACAGGAAGTGAGAGGTCTCTTTGAATAAAACAATAAACAATAAATGTGTACCGTATTCTTCTTCATGGAAAAATAAGACATCCCCTGAAAATAAGACCTAACACATCTTTGGGAGCAAAAATTAATATAAGACACTGTCTTATTTTCAGGGAATCGGGGTACTTGCACTCTTTGGTCTTACATATTTTCTTACAGCAATGTTCTGTGGTTTTCAGTGTAGCACTGTGATAAATTTATACTAAGCATTTTTGTTAGTTCTATCTTTTGTGGTATAATTTTTGTGATTAAAAAAAGTTATTTGGTTGCATTGAGAAAATCTGACAAAGACCTCTTTAAAGTGTTAAAAAGCAAAGATGACATTTGAGGATCCAAGCCATTGTATTTTCAATAGTTTCATGTGCATATGAAAGCTGTATAATGAAGAAAGAAGACCAAAGAAGATATGGTGCCCTTGAATTATGGTGTTGGTGAAAAATATTGAACACCATGGTCTGCCAGAAAAAGTACAACCAGAATGCTCCTCAAAGCAAGAATGGTAAGAAGAAGGACAAAGTGGGAGGGCTTGCTTTACCTGACTTTAGCACCTATTATACAGCCAGAGTGATCAGAACAGTGTGGTATTGTAAAATGACAGATTCTCAGATCAATGGAAAAGAACTGAAAACCCAGAAATAAAAGAATCAACATATAAACAACTGATCTTTGATAAGGGCCCAAAAAATATCAAATGGGAAGCAGATGCCCTCTTCAATAAGTGGTGCTGGAAAAATGGATATCTACCTGCAGAAAAGTGAAGCAAGACCCTTATCTCACTCCATGCACAAGAATAAGCTCAAGGTGGAGCAAATACCTTGAGGTAAAACCCCAAACTATTAGGGCCATCAATGAGGGAATTGGGACCAACCTGAGAACTTTGGCTTAGGGATTATATAGGCTATCAGAAATAGGGAAGGACACAAACACAGAGGCACAAATTTATAAGTGGAATATACCAAAGGTAAAACACCTGTGTACATTGAAGGAATTCACCAAGAGAATAATAAGAGAGCCCATAGATTGGGAAAATATCTTTAGCAATGACACATCAGACAAAGGCCTTATTACTGAAATCTACAATATTTTCCTAGCTTAAAATATGGGGGGGGGACTAATTGTCCACTAAGGAGGTGGCCAAAGTACCTGAACAGATGTTTCACAAGGGCAGAAATCCAAATGGCCAATAAACATATGAGAAAATGTTCCTGATCATTAACTATAAGAGAAATGCAAATTAAAACAAGTATGAGATATTATGAGATACCACCCAACACCCTCAAAGATAGCCTAGTTAAAAAAATCAGAAAGCAACAAGTGTTGGAGGGGCTGTGTGAGATAGGAACTCTCGTCCACTGCTGGTGAATCTGTAGGTATGTACAGCCACTATGGAAATTGATTTGGCGATATCTAAAACAGATGGAAATTGAGCTACCATATGACCCAGCAATCCCTTTTGGGCATATACCCAGCAGAGGCGAGAAAGAAACCATGGCCAGACATCTGTGCTCCAATGTTCATTGTGGCACAGTTCACAATCGCAAGGATTTGGAAACAACCCAAATTCCCATCAATGGATGGATTGATCAAAAAATGTGGTACATATATACAATGGAGTACTACGCATCCCTAAAAAGCAGTGATGAACACATGAAACACATCACTGCATGGGAAGAACTGGAGGAAATTATGCTAAGTTAAGTAAGCCAAGCACAAAAGGACAAGTACAACACGAGTCCACTGAGATAAGCTTTAAAAATGTAAAAGGGGCCTAGGGGGGAAAGCTACTATATACATACTTTCTTGGGGTAAGGTCCAGGTACTATGGCAGGGGTCAAACCCAATCCAGAGATACATATGGCAACCAACTAGATAGGAGGGAAAAAGAAATAGGGGTGGGGGGGCAGGGGAAGGAGAGGGGTAGTTGGGGAACAGGGTACTAAACCACCCAAAGGGAGGGTATTGTTTATATCACCACAGGAGATGGAGAGAGGGACCAGGCTTCAACTCAGTGCACCAACACATGAATACAACACACCAGTATGTAGCATGGAACCAATAGAGTTCTGCAGGACTGGCCACAATCCAAACTACATGGAGCCTCCCCCACCCACCTTCCCTTCCCACACACACAGAAGAATGCACTTCAGAGGATAGCACTGAAGATACAGCTTGGGGAGAGGGGGGTGTCTGAACAGTACACAGAGGAGCAAATGAGGAGGGAAGGAGAGAAAGTGGAACACACTCTGGCCTACCAAGCCCCAAGGATGATATTCCTATTCAGAGCAGCCAATGCACAGAGAGGACCATAGGGCTGGCCCCACCAGGAGACACAGACACAACGTCCCTCACTGACTCATAGTGCTCTGGGGGACAACACTGGGGACACAGTCCGGAATGGTGCCCTATCTGACCCCATCACACTGGAGCGAAAAACTAAGGGTATGCAACAGAGCAGTAAAGGGAGCAAAGCAATGAAGTCCCTGGGGAATACCAAAAATAGATTTTGGGGCCAGGGTGTAACACCCCATCAGTCTTTACTGGAAAACACTGCTAAAACCTAAAGATAAACAAACAGACCCGGAATTATTTATAGGTTTTTCTTTTTTTGTCATGGTTTTATTATTGTTATTGTAGTGGTTTTGTTGGGTTTTTTTTTCTGTTGTTGTTTTGTTTTGCTCTGTCTTGTTTTTGTGCTTATTATTCTCTGCATGTCTATCTAGATTAGGCAGGATAAACAATCCAGAGGAGAAAACAACAGGACTGACAGTTCTGGGGGTGGCACGGGAGAGGGGGAGGCCAACCCAGGGACAAGAGAATAACAAGTGATCTAAAATCGATGGTGAGGAGGGTATAGAATGCCTGGTGGAGCTTGATGAAGGGCAGTGTAGCTGAGAGGAATTACTGAAACTCGAATGAAGGCCAAGCACGATAGTGGGACAAGAGAAAAGTAAAAGGAAATAGAGGAAAGAACTAGAAGACAAAGGGCATTTATAGAGGTCTAAATACAGGTATGTACATATGTAAACATATTTATGTATAATGATAGGGAAATAGATCTATGTACATATATTTATATGTTAACTATTAAGGTAGAAGGTGGACACTGGGCCTCTACTTAAGTACTCCCTCGATGCAAGAACACTTTATTCGAATAATCCAGCATTCTGTGATGCTCACCTTCTCGACATGATCACTGAAGACAAAATGTGTGCATAAGCAAATGTGGTGCAGAAAGTTAGTGGTGCCCAGCTGTCCAAAGATATAGCATCTGGGATCTTAAAGGCTTTAAGATAAACAAGCGGCCATCTAGCTGAGAAGCCACTAAGCCCACATGGACGAAGCACACTTGCCTGTGTGATCAAAAGATGTCGATGGGATCAGGTATCAGGCATCCAAGACCCAGAACAAAAAGTCCTATCAATGTGAATGAAGGGGAGCACAGAGTGGAGACCCAAAGCCCATCTGTAAACAATTGGACATCCCCTTACAGAAGGGTCACAAGGAAGAGACGAGCCAGTCAGGGTACAGCATAGCACTGATGAGACATACAACTTTCCTCTAGCTCTTTAATGCTTCCTCCCCTTCACTATCATGACCTCAATTCTACCTTACAAATCTGACCAGACAAGAGCAGGTACCCTGCTACAGATAAGAGTTGGCAACATAAGGAATCCAAGACAGGACCAATAATGAGAATAGAGATACCAAGAGGGTAAGGGAAAGGTGGAGGGGGGGGCAGGAAGAACCAATCACAATGATCTACATATAACCCCTTTCTAGGGGGATGAACAACAGAAAAGTGGGTGAAGGTATACAGCAGTTGGCATAAGACATGGGGGGAAATTTTTATAAATTATCAAGCGTTCACATGGGAGGGAGGGTGGGGAAGGGGAAAAATGAGCAGCTGATACCAAGGGCTCAAGTAGAAAGAAAATGTTTTGAGAATGATGGTGGCAACAAGTGTACAAATGTGCTTGACATATGGATGGATGTATGGATTGTGAAAAGAGCTGTAAGAGCCCCCAATAAAATGATTTGAAGGGGGGAAAAAAAGCAAGAATGGTGAGACTGTTGTCTCATGCATTTTAGACATATTATCAAGAAGAACCAGTTATGGAGAAAGGACATCAGATTTGATCAAGGGGTAGCTAAAAAGAGGAGGACCCTCAATGAGGTAGATTGGCACAGTAGTTGCAACAATGGGCGCAGAGAGTGGTAGTTGTGGGAATGGTGTAGGATAAAGTATGTTTTTTCTGTTGTACATAGGCTGCTTTGAATTGGAATCAGCTCAATGGCCTATAACAACAACAAAATATAAAAAAATACAGCTTCTTGATGGTAGCTTATAATCCAGACATAATAAATTCACTTATTAGTTACAATTGTTTGGGGGACACTTTTAGAGTGTCCTCTACATGGTATGCAGCACTTTATTGATGCTGAAAGAGCACCGGCTCCTGTGTCATTCTCATGATTGTTGTTATACGCTTGACTGCAGTTGGCAGCCACTGTGTCAACTCATCTTGTCAAGAGTTTTCCACTTTTTCCCTGCCCCTCTTCCTAATCAAACATGATGTCCTATTCAAGGAACTGCTCTCTCATAATTCCATATCCAAAGTACAAGAGACTGAGTCTCGTCACCCTTGCTTCTGAAGAGCATTTGGGTTTCTCCTTCCAAGACAGATTTGTTTGCTCTTTGTTAGTCCAAGAACTGCCAATGTTCGTTATCAGCGCCATAAGTTATCACTTAACATCCTCCATAATGTACAGTCTATATGGTTGATGAAATGGGACATTCTGTGACTGGGTATTTTACAAACACCATACTATTTATTTAGCAGGTATGTCTAAATAACAGTAATAGTATTTATTGATGCTCCACTTTCATGTTGTTTAAGAAACTTTTAATTCACTGTCAGATCTACACGTTCCCTTGCTCTTGCTGCGGCTTTCACTAGCATTGGCTTTGCTGTATTTGTCAGCCATGATGAACTTCAGTACTATTTTGAAAAGAAAATTAAACAGAGGGATAACACTACAACATGCAGGAGACAGATGTTACACAAAATTGGATACTGCTGCCTTGAGTTGAAATACACACTGGTATATAGGGAAAAAATGTTTAAGTAGGAAAAGTTCACATTAAAATTATGATAGAAACAAAAGTACAGAACAAACATAAACCAGTAACATAGACATTTATTATATGGCTACCATTATACCCCAGCTAGCACAATTGCTTTTCACTAGAGATGTGTGATATATATGATATGGGAGAGTTGTGTTCACTTCATCTGGTTACCTTCATTATATCCCATTTTTCTTAGCACTATTATAACCTTATGAAACCATGAACATAAATGTGGCCGGATATTATCTGAATGCATATTATAGGACACAGGATTATTCATAGTCATGTTATTCTTAAATCAAGTTTTACTTCTTCCTTTCCAATTTATGTAATTTTATTTCTTTTTCATGCCTTACTGCACTGGCTTGGGAGATGAAAGTATGGACCTTTGTCTTGTTCCAAATCTTGGAATGAAAGCATTAACTTGTCCATAATTAAATATGATATTAGTCCAGAGTATTTAGTAGCTGGCCTACGAAAAGAAGAAGACTCAAGAAATGGATTGGCAGAGTGGCTGACACAAGGGACTTAAGTGTAACAACTGTGAGGATGATGGAGAACAGGGCAATGTTTCTGTTCTTACAGGGTCACTGTGGCGGAACCAAGTTGGTGACAGCTAACAACTATCACTAACAGAGAAAACACCTTTTATTTCATATTTTCTGAGTTTTCATGCTGAAAATAATATTACATTTTAAAATAAAGATCTATTTAAGTGATTGCATTATTCAACAGTTCAAAATATTTTATAATTTCTTTTGCAATTTCTTTAATGAATGAGTTATTTAAAAGTATGTTGCTTAATTTCTAAATATTTCATTATTTGTTTACATTCAAAATATTTCATTGTTTCTTTTCAAGGAACATATTTTGCATGATTTCAGTTATTGAAATGTGCATGGTTAGCCATTATATTCTTTCTTAAAAGCCCAGGAAGTGCCCTGCAGTGTTAACAGACACTGTTCCCTCTGATTTTCCAATATTCCTCCTCCTGTTTTTCTCTTTACTTTGTCCCTACTTTCAGTAGTTGCCATACCTTTTTGTATTGTATGTCTCCCTTATTAGATATAAAGCCTAAACACACTTAGAAATTTAAACTTTAGAAAGTGAAAGCACTGTATTAGCTATCTATTATAGCATCACTGAGCATTCCAAACTTGGGGACTTTAACCAAGTACTTACTATCTCAGTGTCTTTGGGGCAGGAATCCAGGAATGAATTTTTATTGTGAATTGGGTGGGAAGTTTACATTTCAGGCCATCAATTTTGCATTCAACAGTTCAAAGTACTCATCAACCACCACTCTCATCTTGTATCCCCTCCATTGGTTTCTCTTCTCTATCTTATGGATCTCCATCCTCCCTTTCACTCAAATCAAATCTCTCTACTTTCTAGCTCATTGCTCCATCTCCCCATTCTCTCTCTCTCTCTCTCTCTTTCTCTCTCTCTTTCTTAGGAACCTCCAAAGTCTGTCCCTTTTAGTATGACAGTCTTTGTCTTGTTTTTTATTGTTATAGTGGGCTTAAATAACATTAGTCAATAATTTCACTTAGTTCTCCAGTTCCATCCATGTCATGAGATTCTTCACGAGTTCATCATTGTTTTCTAATGATGCATAGTATTCCATTGTGTGTATGTACCAACGTTTCTTTATCCATTATTGTACTTATGAGCATTTGGGCTTTTTCCAGCTTCTTGCTATTGTGAACAGTGCTGCAGTAAACACAAGAGGGCATATGTCTGGATCTTACTTTTTTAGTGTATACAGCCAGAAGAAATACTGCTGGATCATATGGAGTGCCTATACTCATTGTTTGAGGTAGTACCATATCACTTTCCACAATGGTTTTATATATATATATATCCAATCTCTCCACCCCCATCCTGCACTTGTTTTCTGTTCTTGTGAATTGGGCTGCCATTAATTATATTATGGATGTCTGAAGATAACCCTTGTGTTTTGTAGGTATTGGTCTACAAATTCATAGACACTTTTTATATATATATATATATATA